>NC_050460.1:51404379-51730879 GCF_903995425.1 Onychomys torridus
TATATATGGTAACATGAACTTTGGTAGTTAAGTATCCATATGTCATTTATTTTTCTTTTCTAAATGAGCTTATGTAATGATGATGGTAGTCATAAATATTACACAGAGGACTTTCTTTCGAGCCATATGTCCTGCCAAGAGTTCAACATAAATGTCTCTGAGATAGATGAATCATGGAGTTAATGCTGCTTCCTGTTTACAGATATAAAAACTGATAGCAAGTGTCACCCTGCTAGAAGAAGAAAGATCCAGAATGTGACTTGGGTCTCTGTGGCTCTGGGGCCCCACTATATCTACTATATAATATCCTTGGAACCTATCTCTAGTCAGAGAACTCTTGTTTGCTAATAGACTCTGTTACCGTAGGGAGGAGTCCATGTCTGTGTCAGTGGTCTGAATTTCTATTTGGTCTGTGGCCATGTGAACTGTCCCTGAAGCCCTGGCTCATCCTTGATGGCTCGGAGTGCTTTGTCACTTGAGCTAAGAATTATCCAGGTGTCCAAAAAGTTAAAAAATATTACTTTGATCAAGGCTGGAATATTCCATAGACATTTAGAAAATGCTTGTGTCCTAATTTAAAGAACTGATTTTAGGATTGGAGATATATCTCAGTGTAGAGGGTACTTTTCCTAGTATGCTCAAGATCCTGGCTTCAGCACCAAAGAGTAAAATGAAATAATAAAATAAAGACCAAGTTTCATTTGCTAAGCATTGTCCCTTACATGAGGAAACCACACCATGGGCTGTCACATGTCAAGAAGGTATGTCCCTTAGAGGAGAGTCCCTTGCCCTCTGTCAGAGAGAAGCTCTTGGTGTCTTAGCCCCACTTTCTCTGCCCTGCCTGAGCTGCCCCCTCACTCCTCACCTCTCCCTCCAGTCATAGCCCTCTGGCCTCTCCACCCAGCCCTCCTCTGGTGATTTCCACATCCCAAGCTCTCATGAATGTGTCGATTTGAGTGTGGCGAAGTTTCACTTGTTGGGAAAGAATACTTGGTATCGGCCCTTTTGTGATATAATAGCACCTTTCTTGGCTGCCAATGAATTACATGATTAGTGAATAAGGCCTTAAAAGGCAGAAATTTTAAATTATTTGCATTATCCAAGGGAGACAGCATCCTACGAAATAGTCATCTCTGCTCAATAAAGGATAAGATGAGCACACCTGGCTCCGTCATTAAGAACTGTGGTATTATGTCAAAGGAAGACCTTCAGCTCTCCTTAGAAAGATGTTCTAGACCTCAGTGTAGAGATGCAGACCATGGTGACTGACTTAGAAACCCAAAGACTGATTGTAAGAATGAGAGGATGGGAAGGAAAGCTGTGAATCGGGGTCTTCTGGACAGGGCAGGACCTCCATAGCAGCTGAGGTTGCCTAGGCAAGATCAGGGCAGCCAACATCCCAGCATGGATGGAGGAGGACTTAGGATGCCCCACCCAGAGCTGATTTGCTGTTGACAATCAATGGCTGTTGGAGAGGAAGAGTCGGGTGGTTGGGTTTTGTTGTTGTTGTTCTTGGTATGTTGACCATTAGTGGATGGCCCACACCCATGCATATATGGGCAACACTAATTTGACTCAGTGGGTTATTAAAAAAAAAAAAAACCCACAAAAGTAAGAGGGGCGAAGGGGAAGAATGAGGATGGATTTGGCAGGGGGTTGGGAGTGATAATGATAAAAGAATTCATTGTATATGTGCCTGACATTCTCAAAGAAGAAGTAAAACTATTTTACAAAAATATCCCAGTTGCTTCTGTGTGAGGGATTCTACAAAGCCTGGAGCACCATTGCCTGGGAGGAGTCTTTTTCATTGCCTTGGTTTGCGCCTCTCTACCTTCTTATGGGTTGACCATAAGGTAGAGCCTGGGATGTGTGGAGCATCTGCGCAGACTTGGAACCACATTACATACATGTAGTTTTTCCTGCACCAAGTATCTGGTACTTTCCCATTCCCACCTCATCCACCCCCAGATTGAAACTCTTACTTCTCTGTCATGCTTAGTTAGTTCTTTCTTTTTAAACCTAGAAACCTAATTTGAAGTTAGTGTACCTGATTGACAGCTGCTGAACATGTCATCTCTTCCAAAAAGATTAACTTGCAAATGAGATGAATAACTTGGGCAAACTCAGTATCAGACCTGCCTTGTGGGTGAGCATGGTGGGCAGGAATGACTTAGGCATGTGTTACTCTTCCAAATTCTGTGACCACACCTGAGCTAAGGAGGTCGCTGCAGACTTCATTCTCCAGTCATGTTTAAATTGTTGGCCAGTAAGCCAGACCAAGATGGTTGCTGTTTCCATTCAGTCTTTGATATCAAAGCACCTAAGGACATACATAGTCAGGCACCCTGGTCTCATCAGGACTACAGTTGGCTATCTTGGTGACAGGTTAGCAATTAGTCCACCTCAAGGGTTCTGAAAGATACCAAAGAGAAATGTTTAAACGTTTTTTTTTTTATTCTGATTCTTTAAAAAAATATTTTTTTAAGAATTTCATAAAATTCATTTTGACATATTCTCCTCCCAACTCCTGCCCACCTACCCGATTAATTTGGAAGACTATACCTAGGCTGCTGGACCGTCTGAAGTCACAGCCACGTCTCACTCTATCTATTCTCCTCTGCAGTGTCGTAGAAGAAAGTGTTAATGGGAACTTGGTGTCACCAAAGAAATGAGCAGTGATTGAAAGAACTTTACACACTGTGATTAAGACCCTATTGTGGCTGGACTGACAAGTAGATAGCCATGGAAATCTATCACCAAGTTACTATGAAGTATTTACAAAATCTTCCTCCGTCACTTGGGTGTTTTCATGGCATGTAGATTTTACTGCTTGGAGTTTTGAGGACATTCTGTGGTAAGTGTGAGGATGATGGTCTATCTAACAGAATCGGGGTTTTGAGATTTTTTTTAACCCTAAATTTTTGAAATGGGACTGGAGAGATGCCTCCATAGGCAAGTGTGCTTGGGCCCAAGCATGAAGACTTCATTTTGACTCCTGAGCACTTATGTAAATGGCTGAGTGGGGCTACTATAGTGAGTGTGCTGCCTGGTGGGTGGAGAAAGGAGACTCTCTGGAGCCTGTTGGATGCCAGTCTAGCTCCAGGTTCAGTGAGAGATGCTGTCCCAAGGAAGTAAGGTAGAGAATGACAGAACAGGGCACACCACATTGTCCTCTGAATGCATGGGTCTATGTACACACACACACACACACACACACACACACACACACACACACACACACATGCCACACATGATTTTTAAATGGATGGACCGCACATATGCAATTTTACTTGAAGGCATTCTTTTTCTAAGAACCAGTAATGCTCAGTGTGGAGTCTCTTTGTCAAGTGCATAAAACTGTCTCCCCAGTTGCAGGCTTGTTTGGTGTTATTAAATTCTTTGGTCTGTAAGAGCTTCTGAGGACTCGAGGAGCAATTGTTGTAATCCCACATGGAAAGTTCGATCTGCCGTCTGATTCAAGGACAGAGGGGAGAAAAGGTCAGGGGATGGAAAGGTGGAAATGGGAGGGAGTGATTTAGAACAGAGCTCTGGGGAAGAGAGGCAGAGAAGTGATTTGGAGACAGAGATTGTGGGTGGATTGCCAGGAGTCCAGTGGTGATAATGGATGCGCCCACAGGGAAAGCCACGACAGCAGAGAAAAGGAAAGACCTCTACAAATATTTTCTTTCTCTAAGAGACGCTGCAAGAACCATATTTGCAGAGATGCAGGGGTGAACTTTCATGGGTGATTTGTGGAGACTGTTTTGTTCTTCCTAGCACATGGTACCTTCATTGATGGATGTAGTTCTTGGGGTTATCATTTAATAACACACATTTCAAACTTTGGAAAAGATAAAAAAAAAAAAAAATCTTCTAGGAAGCCTGTTAAGGTCCAGAGGAGCCTGGCTTAAAGTAGAAGGCCACTGTGCAAATCAAATGACTTTCTTGGGGAGGTGACTATTGCTAGTCAAAAGGCCCTTATTGTTCCCTGTGAGAAGGGCTTCCTGGAGCCATGTCCAGCAAGGCCACTATGAGGGCCGCAGCATAGTGCCATGGCCAGGCCAAGTGGCACTCAGCGTTTTGCTCTATACAAGTTTGTCAGCTCAGAAGAGAGAACTGTGAATGCATGGCTTTCCAGAACTGCAGCCTGTGTATTTTCTACTAATGACTTTAGGAATCAAGGGTCTGTTGATATAATTTTGTATGTACCAGTACAGCCACAGACAAGGGGTTTGACCATGTCATTGGGAGGAATTTTGTCAGATACAGCTTTATTATAACTACTTGAGCAGTGGGGTATTTTTGTTTGTTTGTTTTTAATGATTAGGTTTTTTTTAATGATTAGGTTGTATTAAAAAAGAACAAATTCTTCCTGGACCATGTATCTCTCAGGACTAAACAGTAGTGCTGGTCTAAATTTTGGTAAACTATAAAAAAAGACAAAGATACAATAGAGGAACAAGTGGGACAGGGAGACCCGAGCCCTCTCCATCCATCTGCCCTTAAACTGTCTCTGAGCTGAGGCTTTGTCCCACCTGGCATGCCTCATGACTTTCTACTTCATAAATTAGGATGAGCTAATAAGTTTTTGCATCAGAGGCTGCATTAGGAGTACCAAATGGGAGTCCAATGTGTCTCTTATCTTGGACAGAAGGTGCTCCTGCCTTTAAAGTAATTAAAGTTGAATAAATTGAGCCATAATAATAAAAGGGAAAGCTACTGTTATTATCAAGGATTTCCATGCTGTAGTCATTCTGCAGAATAGCAAGCAGATTAGATTTCCCCAGAGATGGGCTATGCTGAAGGGTTCAATTATGAGGAAAGTTAAAAAAAATATATATATGAAGAAGTGGAAAGAATGTGTTTAATTTTCTCTACTTGTCTTAACAATGGATTTTTTTTCCCTCAGTTGCTTAGTCCCAATCAATTGCTCCAAATATCAAGACGGGCTTCATTCACCATTCTGATTATTCTCCAGTCTGATTATGTAGACTTAACACAAGGAAAATTCCCCCAGGCCCTGTGTCAGTCCATTGATTATTACCATGATGAAATATTTGGGGCAAGATGTCTTATAAAGAAAGGATTTATTCTGATTCCTGGTTCTTGTGAAGTGAGATCAACATGCTATGTCTGGTGTCTTTTTTACCAACAGGACCCCAATATTCTTCAAGACTTTACATGGCAAGAGACAGGGACCACTGTGCCTATCTGTGTATTCTGTTCTTTTTCCCTTTTTCTAAAAAGCCACCCACATTTGATCCTTTGGGCTCCAGCCTCACAGCCTGACCCACTCCTCATTACCTGCTAATAGAGATTAACTACCACATGTGAACCTGGGGGTGGCGGGTTCACACTCAAGCAATGACCATATTATGCCCTATTACCTGTCTGAACTGGCAGATACTGCCTGGGACTTTATCTTGGGAATCCCTTGGGCTCCATTGGTAACAAGGTGACTGTAGCAGGTGGAGTTCTGGGCTGGATGCTGGCACCGTTGCCCTCCCCGGTACCACCAGCAGCAGGAGCAGAAAGCTATTTTACACTCACTCATTCATTCCACACTGAACTCCTTGACAAACCAGTCACTGTTGGTGGAAATACAAATTAGTAGCAAGCAGTGTTGGTGCTCTTGAAAACAGAGGGCAAAAATGAAAAGAAAAAAGAACGCTAGGCACGCCAGGGAATTGTCCTTAATTGGATGACAGCAGCGATAAGTGCACCTATGAAATGCTTTTTGGAAAAGGGATTTGCAAGTTAATTATTAAAGACTAGCCCTTGGGGGTGGGGTTTCCAAGGAACTCACAAATAAGCGTTGCTTCCACGCTGGAGGCTCAACTCTGAGCTCTTGTCTGCTCCACTTCGTGGTGTAATTATATGATTGCAGGTGTATTTTTCCTTTTTTAAAAACCTCCCTCCAAGCCCTTATGCTGGGATTTTTAGCAAGGTTATAGGAGTTTCTTATCTGAGCCGTCCTGAATGTTACAACCGAATGGAAGACCCATGCCATCATTACTGGACTTGAATATGACTGTGTCTGGGGCCTCAGCAAGAACCCCATGTGCATACTGAGAAGCTTTGCAGGGCACTGGAACTCAAGAGGCCCCTTAGTGAGAAACATAGGCCCTGGGTTATCTCAGTGCACAAGTGCAAAATGGAGGAAGTTATAGAAGCTGCTTCTCAAACTCATGTGTTTGCTAAGCACCTCCATATCTTCCAGCATGCAACTCTGTGTGGAGCTGGAGAATCAGCTTTCCGGAACATTCCCTGGTGATGGCAGGCAGCACTTCTCCCATGAATTGAAAAATCTCACAACAATGGGCATGAGTCTGACTATCATATCCAAGTTTAGTTTGGAGGACATGGACACTGAGGTGTTGCTTTGGTAAACACAGGAGGGGACCTAAGAATTATCCTGTCCTTCCACACTCCTGTAGTGTTGATGTTTGCCACTGACCTGAGCCTTGTGACTTTGTGGGCGCTTTTTGTGGGGGTGGTGGTGGTGGGGGTCTGTCCTTTACAAAGAATGAGCAACAAGGATTTGCACATTTCTGCTTGCTTTCATGGAGATTACATCATTAGGATTCTTGGCTTTGTTGCAATGATGCAGGAAAATCCTTGCTAATCCAGCTGGAATCCATCTGATTCCATGATGATGCCTTTCAACAATTTTTAAAAGCCATCACCTGCCATAGGGTCATATAGATCATCCAATACCTATACCATCCATGGTTATAGTTTTATGTAGTTCCACTTAAAAAATCATGCTCCCAGGAAAGTGTGGCGGTTCCTTCATTGTAAGGTGCATGTTTATTGAATACAATCGAGGGCATGTTCCAAAATAACTAAGAAATAAAACCTTCACAGCTGATGAGATGGCTCAGTCGGTAAATGGAGCTTGCCACTAAGTCTGCTGACCTGAGTTTAATCCATGGAACTCACAAGTGGGAAGAGAGACTGGACTTCCCAAAGTTGTCTTCTGACCTCTATACATGCTTCATGGGGCACATGTACATCCACCCACAATTAATTATTCATTAAAAACTGATTGCTTCAACTTTTCCTAACATGGCCAGAAATAAAACAGTTTTACATGGCTAGGTATGGTTTTCACTCGTTTAAAAACATCTGTCTTCTGCAAACCAGACACCAAACATCAGGGCAGATGGGAAAGCAAGAATGGGAAGCATTTAGTATTATTCTTAATCACAAGTTTTTAATACAGTTGTAGATAGATCAAACACATACGTTGAGATGTGTGACATTTATCAGCATAAAGAATGGGTTTAGGTAAATGAACATCATCCCAGTTAGGCAGTTCTCAACCTGTGGGTTACAATCCAAAGGGGTCAAGCGTCCCAAAAACAGAAGTCACACAAGACATTCGGTAAACACAGATATTTACATTAAAATCCATAACAGAAAAAATTACAGTTATGAAGTAGCAATGAAGATAATTTTATGGTTGAGGGTCACCACAACATGAGGAACTATATTAAAGGGTTACAAGGTTGAGAACCACTGTCACAGTTTTTGTCAACTTGAGACAAACCTAGATATACCTGGGAAGAGGGAACCTCATCTTAGGATTTGCCTCCAGCATATCGATAGGCCTGTAGGCAAGATCACAAGCGATTTCCTTGATTGTTGATTGATGTGAAAGGGAGGGCCCAGCCCACCGTGGGTGGTGGCCCCTTGGGCAGGTGCTCCAGAACTGTGTAAGAGAGATAGCCGAGGGGGTCAGGCAGCACCGTTCCTTCAAGCTTCTGCTTCAGGTCCTACCTTCGTATTGTTCCACTTGAGCTCCTGACCTGCCTTCTCCACAAGGGACTGTCTCCTATAAGAGAAAAGAAACTCTTTCCTCTGCACATGGTCAGTGTTTTGTCCCAACATCAGAGAATCTCACTAAGACAAATGTAGGCGTGAATACACTCAACCAGATAGTGTCTAGTGCTTATCTTCATATTCTGAAGGATTTTTTCCCAGTTTCAACAGTATTCTTCTCTCATTTGTAGTCTCATAATTCTTAGCCTCTCTGTTATACATGCCTTTTCGTAAGCTATAACAAACACTCCAGGTGCTGGGGTCCATTATTCAGAGTGGCTGGAATATTAAAAGACCCTTATGATCTTGTCTAATAGTCGAGAAGGAACATGGGTTCCAGACCTGCTCTGGACATTAGGCTATCATCTTCAGGACACTCACACTCTTTGCAGGGACTGTAAACAGAGAGCCCTCCCCAGAAGTCCCATGAGACCTTTTTTTTTTTTTTTTTTTTTTTTGGCAGCTTTTGGGTCTGAGCCTGTGTAGTTAGAAGCAGAGGAAACGAATGCCCTGCTTGCTGGGTTCTCCTAACTTGGAGTAAGAAGGAATAGACATTTGGCAGGGACTTCAATGTCTACTATGTATCCGTGAACTTGACCATGCTGAGATTCCCAAAGACTGTATTTGACAGTCTCTGAACACGCTGGGTGGGAGATTTTTGTCATGTTTCACACTGTCATGTGTGATCTGTCTAGTTAGTCTCCTTTGTTCTCTGTAGAATTTCATAGCTGCGCTTGTTTCTCCTTGGAAAGCTCCAGACTGCCAACCAAATCTCACACTCAGGGCCAAAGTTGATTTTAATGTCTTGACCTCAAAATCCCAGCTCCGCTACCTCCAGCTCCCTGAGTCATTTGAACTAAAGCCCCAAGGGCTGTCTTCCCTGTTGAAGTGGTCCCCACGTTCTGTGGAGTCTCCTCTGATTCTCTCATATTGCATGCACCCTTGTCACCTTGGGCTTGAGTTTCTGGTGGCTTCAAACTGCTCTGTCTCTCCTTACCTTGCAATTTCCTTTCCGCCTTTCCTAAGGAAACTTTGCCAAGCTGTGTGTGTTTGCCATAAGTGTGTCAGTCAACAGTTCCTGCTGGGTGATTTTTTTTTTTTTTTTAAGCCATGATGCAAGAGGACCTTCTGTCACTTATCTTCCGTCCCTTGTCTTCTGTCGTTCCTGGTCACCTTTGAAATGTTTATTTTAGTCAACTTTCACTCCTGTTTTTAGACACGAAATGGGGTTTCCCACCTGTGCCCATACTGTCGGGGTTACTGACCTTCTATGTCACAGCACTGTCATGAAGGCCTTTGAGGGATCTCCAGATGCTTCCATTCTGTCTTCCAGAGAACTGTGTCCAGCCTGCTGACTTGACATGTTAGTGGTCACTAACATGTAGTACTAGGCAGTATCATATTCATAGTGAGATATGGACAACGCTATGAGTGTGGGCACTGTAATAGTCTTAGTGTACAGATGAGGAAGTTAAGGCACAGGAACAATGTCCTGAAAGAGAGAAATGAATGAAGCTGGTAACGAATTAATGAATGAAGCTGGTAATGAGTGTAATGAATGAATGTAAAGAATGAAGCAGGATTTTGACCCATGCAGCTAGGCTCCTGGATTCCTGCTCTTAGCCACCATGGCTCACTATGACGCCATCATTTGGTGGTCTCTTCTGGGCGGTGTGGTCCCATGGTCACATTTTGAGTTTTGCTTGCACCCTGAGTCCAAGTTTGCTGAGCTGATAGCTGCTTGAAGACAACTCTCCCTCCTCAGATCCTCTGGGAAACACAGTAGGCACAAGTTTTGGTTGAACAAGGAGAGAGGAGAATGGAAGTATCATTTGATTGGAGTATTTACAGATAAGGGAGTGAGTCATCTGTTTCTCTCAAATGTTTCTACGCAGTTGAGCTTCACATTCATAGAGGAGTGTTGATTAAGCAGTCTGGTATCTGAGGAAGATGCTCTTCTTGTATTTTACTGAGTCTAAGATTTAGGAACAAAGAATAACCCACTCGGGTTGACCCTGACTGTGTAATCGCCCTCCCTCCCCCCTCCCTCCCTCCCTCCCTCCCCCTCCCTTCCTTCCCTTCTTTCTTTCGTCAATTAAAGTCAGTTTACCAAACAACATTTTCTCCCTCAAATGTTCATTGCATTCGTACTCATCATATTTTTAAAAATTGGAACTTTTCCAGGTATCCATTAGCAAATGAACAGATAACACTGTGTAGTTTGATCAGAGAGCATGACTTAGCATGAAAGGTGAGGAGCACTACTCAACCAACACCATGAAATGACCTAAATAAAGGCCAAGAACATTCTGTCGAGTTCAAGTGTCAGGCAGCATAGAACACTAGATAGCTGTGCTTCCTGACTTGCCTCAATTGGTCTTGGTTCTTTTGGTCAGATCGTTGAAGGCCTAAATGCGTGAGGAGAAACTGACTGGAACGAGGCAGACAGGAACATCAGCTGGTAATGCTTTCTCTTCTATGTCAGGTGGTGTTTCCATGATGTTTTGATGACCATTGACTGGACCACTCAGAATCTATGTTTTATCTGATACCAGTCAGATCTCAATTAAAAAAAAAAATGATGACATCTGGTGACAAAGAACATGGAGGCCAAGAGGCATCTTTTCAAAGTAACCTTTTCAGCTGTACTTATTTTATGTGTATGAGTATCTTGTGTGCATGTATATATGTGAACGACCTGTCTGCCTGGTGCCTGAAGAGGCCAGGAGAGGCCATTGAATCCCTTAGAACTGGCATTATGGATGGTTATAAACTACTATGTAGATGCAGGGAACTGAACTCGGGTCCGCTGCAAGAGCATCAAGTGCTCTTAACTGCTGAACCATCTCTTCAGTCCCTATTTTAATTTTCTTAAACTTAAATTTTCTGTTTAGAAAGTTTACAAAATTCCTTCTGGTATTTTCATATATGCCAAGTTTTGACTGACAATCCCCCTCCTCTGGCTCATCTCCCGCTCCCCACCCCCACTTGTACCCTTCACCCTGAGTATTCCCACTTTTATATCATCCACAGTCCACTCTCCTTCCCACTCCCTCTTCAATAAAGCCCACCCCCATCCTTTTCATGGACCTCTTTCTGCTTCTCCGGCCTCTACACACACTCAATCTCACAAAAATACATATTTATAAAAGTTAGAAACTTGAATATATGTATGAAAGAGTAGTCTTGTTTGTCTTTATGAGCTTGGGTTCTCATTTAACATAATATTTTCCAGTTCCATTAATTTTTCTGCAAGTCTCATAATTCATTTTTTATGGCACAATGAAATTCATTTGGGTGTATGTACCACCTTTTCATTTTTCAATCATCCTTGATGGACATCTAGGTTGAGTCCATTTCCTTGCTGTGAACAGCTGGAAGCATAGTTATTTAGATGTCTTTGTAATAGGAATCTTTTTTAAGAAAGAAAAATAACAGTCTAATTAATAACAGGAGATGAAAAATTCAGAATAAGAGAAGGCAGAAATAGTGAGGCTAGAATGCTCACCAGGGCAGTCATAAGGGTTGGATCCATGATAGAGGGAGCAGCTTCAGACAGGCCATGAGCCAGCAAGGTATGCAGGTGGGAAAGGGGGAGGGCTGGTGACTGACTGTGTTCAGAGTGAGCACAAGCCCTCTGGGTGGAAGTTTTTATCAGAAGCAGGAAGCCGGGACAACACCCCAAGGTGAGGGTGGAGGAGGTTTCGAAGGCCAGAGGAAGTTGTAGAGCTGTGATTGCCAAGATGTTTCCTGCATCCAAAGAATGTTCCATGTTCAAACAGATTTTCTGGACCTCATCCCAGAGTTTCTGGTTGAGTAGGACTGGGAAAACCCTGAGACTGTGCCAACAAGTTCTTAGCAGATGCTGATCTAGATGAGACTCTGAGACACTGGTGGAGCACTCCCGCTCTTGCGGTGGGGACAGCCCCGCCTTGTGTGACACAGGCATCCGGCAGAGCTCATAGATCTGTGCTCGGCTGCTTCCTCCCGGCGAGGGCTGAGCCCACAGACTCTGACCAGTGTAAGGGAAGTCTCTTGAAGTGACCATGTCAGAGGACAAGTAGGGGGAGGGCTCTGGGAGGGAAGAACTGAAGAGAGGGGAAGGTGAGATTCCTAACATGCATCTTGTTGTCAGGGTCACATTGGTTTATCCTGCCCGGCTCCTTGGGAATGAAGTAGAGCCAGGATTTGTGTTTGTTTGGCACAGGGCACCAGAGCTTATTGTCAAGTTACCTCTAAGACACTCTTGGTCCACTTGTGGGTGTTTCGGGTAACTTCACCCTTATTTGGACTCGGGCTTGTTACCCGTGTTTCTGTTGTCTAAGGATTATACATCTCTTGATATTCTGGAAAGTTTTCATTCATTTCTAAAGTAGCTGTTATAAAGTACTGAAATTTTGCCTGGAATGACTCATTAAATTGATTTCATCAGTATAAAAAATAACACATAACAATATTCATTTCTGTTGGGAGTCTTCCTAGTTGCAAGCAAAAAACCGTCAAGGTCAAAGATTACATCAAAGAAACGTCAGTTGTTCTATTTAAATGACTGACAGCCTCCAGTCCACAGTGCATTTGTCTGACAAGGGAAGAAATGCAGATTTTTGTAGTCTTCTTTTTAAAACACAGTTGACAGACACACCCTACAGCAAGCAAATGGAGTGAGGTATTGATGTGATCAGAAGCGGATCAACCTCAAAAACACCACGCTAAGAGAAAAAAAGCCAGACACGCAAGAAGGCAAAGGTGGGTTCATAATTACCTAGGCCTGGAAGTCGAGAGAACTGGGAATGATTACTAATGCTAACAGGAATGAGACTTTATGGGTGATGAGATTTTTCAAATTAACTGTGATGAGTGTTTCATAACCCTAAAATATACTAGAACTCATGCACTGTATGCAGTTGGGAAACTGTAGGATGTGTGAATTTTTGCTGTAATCCTGTTAACACAACAATGCTAAGAAGTGTTTCAGTTGTTTTTGTTTTTTGAGGTAGCGTCTCACTACATTATCCTGGCTAGCTTCCAACCCAAAGATGCACCTGCCTCTGCCTACTGATGGCTGGGATCAAAGGGGTGTGCCACCATCATGCCTAGCTTTTTCCCCTTTGAGGATCTTTTTGTGTCCACTTTACCTGCACTATGTGGCATGGGTAGCACCTCTTGCTTCTCTTCCTGGGCACCCATGAATGTGCCTTAAGTGTTTATATTTACTTGTCTGTTTCTTGAGACCGACTCTTACTCTTTAGCCCAGGCTGGCTTGAAACTCGAAGTCGGCTGGCCCAGCCTCCCGAATGTTGGGTTTACAGGCCTGCTTCCACATGCCTGGCTGCAGCATTTATACTTTGAAGTGAGGGAAAACCTGGCTTTGGGGATTATCTTAAATTGAAATACTTCGAGGAAAGTAATTAACTGATGTGGAAGGGGAATCCAGATGGTATCTGTCTCCTACAATTGAACTTTCCAAAAGCAATCTCCAGTTCTCTGGCCTACCCAGGCCTCTTTCTCCTGTATTTGACTTTGGGGATGATAGAGAAAGCACTGAGACTGAATTCTATTTGTGAGTATACTTTTTTCCTTGGATGCCCAGGAATTCCAAATTCGGGCATGGAGAGCATCGGATGTGGCGTGTTTGTGTAAAGGTGTGTTGGTAAGGACCATTTCCAGGGAGTTGGCATTTCTCAGCCAGCATCTGGAGACAAGTACTTTACTAAGTACTCTGTGAATCCTTCATGTACCGATACTGAGTACTACCATCGGTTCATGTGCATCACAGCTCTGTTCACTGTTGCTCTGTGCTGTTGTGCCCGACTTCCTGTCTTCTGTCCCCTGTGGTTTATTCTTTCCTAGAGTTAGGCTGCGCCTCTGCTTTAGGGACACACTGGCCAAAATGAGGTGCATTGTTTCTGTCTGATGGCTGTTCTTCAGTATGGTATCTTCTTAATTTACTTCATACATAGCTTTCTTGATTCTCTTTTTCCCCCCAATAAACTAGACAGGATGATGATAGATAATATGCAAGATACTAGATATTCTGAGTATGTCAGGATTAATAAAGCTCTTTTGATACCTGTCAATGTGAAAAGAAACCACAGCTCTCATCCTAAAGGGGGATAAGAGCCATTCTGAGCAACCGGGACCACAGATTTAGGTTACCTCAAAGCCCATGTTCCAATGTGCAAGCAGTGCTACAGGGTTTTTATGGGGTTACGGAACAGAGAAAGTCAAGAATCAAGGAACCTTTAGAATATACCAGTGAGTACACCAGAGAGGCGGGCACAACAGGATGAGGAGAGAGCTGTTTTCTGGGCCCACAATGCCCTCTGATGACATTCTTACGTCTTGGATTGGTGGATATTTTAAAGAACCAAATATTGACTGTGGGTGGATTTGAATATAACCTAAGTTTTCAAACTGAACGGGTTTATAAAGTCTGGCCATCACATTGTTATACTGATAGCCACACTCTTCACTGAGGCTTAGCCTTTGAGTTCACGTTAACAGGCACCGGGGTGGACTGCTCTTTACATTGGTTAGGCAGGCCTGGGATCTGACAAAAGGATTGTCTGGTCCTTTCCATGTGCTTCTTCCTCTCAGCCAGGAACTCCTGTTGGAATGTCCTCAGGAGGATGTGGCTAAATCCTCCAGCCAGTTGGTACTGCGGAAGCATGGGTTGATGAGAGAGGGAACCTCATCCCTTGAGGCTTTTCATTTTCTAAACAGGTCCGTATTCCACTGGATCCTCTTCCCAGTTCCCTGGTTTACTCTTCCTTGGTTTTTCTTTATTTTCTGCTCTTGGTGTTCCCCTGTCCTCCATTTAGTTCAATAAGGAACAACTTTAACAAGCATAGTTTCAGAGACAAGCATGTTCCCATGTACCATTTGTGTGCATATACTCATACTGTCCTATGTTGTCTAGTGCTCAGCAAACACACCGAGTGTCCCCAACACTGTCAGGAAGCTGGAGTATACTGTGAGTCAGGAAGCCCCAGGCTCACTTGGCTAATTATAAATCAGAGCAGAGACTCATTTCAAGGACAGTAAAAGCTCTACGCTTGACACTGAACCCATCCCAGAGAGCTCTGCTCCTAGGGAATTATCAGAACATGTCCTGACTCCCTCTCCCCTAGAGAATCAGTATCCCAGGTTGCTGGCCCCAGGATCTAATGTAATAATCATTTATAGCCTGACCACATTGTTAAACTCTGCCCTGAGGACAGTCCCTTCCACATGACTGGGCATGACTCTGAAATTCCCTGCCTGGTTGCATGCCTTCCCTCACATCCGATGAGAAAGGCCAGAAATAGACTTCTCTTTGCTGATCCGTCAGTCAGACTTGCTGAGACCCAGAACCTTCCTAAACTTGGAGGTGTCATAATCTGTGGTCAGCACTGGGTTCCGGAACAGGTGTCAGTGTGGGGAGCAACAGATTTTAACCTCTGGGGCTTTAGGACTGCGGATCCTCAGGTGGCATAGGACAGAATCCAGAGTGCTGAGAGCTGGGACTTGAACCTGATTGCCAGGGTTTGCACAGCTAGAAATCCATTTCAGAGCATTCCAGCGACCTCCATGCTCTTCATGCAGAGTGGTGCGATCTCTACTGTGAAACCCATGACGGTTATTAAATTCCTTTGATCTCTCATGGGTCCTGTCATATGTGAATCGGTTACATCAATGATACAGTTACATTAAATGTCAGGTTTAGAAATATACAAATGTGTGTTCACACGCATGCATGAGAGGGCTTGGGAGACTCCAGTTCCATCCTCGACACACACAGGGGATTTAAAAAAAACAAAGCAAAGGAAAAGAGGTGTATATAAGGATGTCTGGGTTCAGAATCAGTATTTTACATGATATGGAAGGAAGGAGCCCAGCAGAGTGGGTTCTCTCCAAGTTGGTGCCGAAATATAAACGAGACTTCTTTTTAAGGCCCAATTCAACCAGAAACTGGAATTCTCAACTCTGTGAACTATGGTGTGACTGTGGAAAGTTTCTTCAATTCTGTGTGTGTGGAACTGACTTGTGCAATCAAGTCTATTGCTGGGGAAGGAAGCCAGCCCCTCCAACATTTGACTCCCATAACTCTTCGATAAGGAAGCACTGCTCCCTACCGTCCATGCTAAATCGGTGCCAGCCCCAGTGTGTTGTGTTGCTCACCACTTTTCTCTTTTTCTCTTTCTCTCTTCCTATAAAGTACTTGAGTGCAAGCCCCAAACATCATAGCACTCACTTGAGCGTGCATATGAGAGTTAAGGTCTGGAGGTATAAGTCCCCAGAGTTCCCATTATTTATTCTGGAAAAAAATCCTTCAATGCTGTCTAATTCCTACTCATCTGGACTTCCCAGTTAGGAGAGCTGGGGTTCAGTTAGAGTACTGTATATGCTTGCCTGGCTCTGTCTTTTATTAATTAACCTGATAAGTCATCACTGTCCCTGTGGCCTCTGGTTTGTAAGCTGTGCTGTGACAAACATCTCCTTTTCTCTCTCCCTTGTTTTGTTTTGCTTAGTTCTCTTCTGAGTTTGCCTATCTTAGATGTCTGCTGAAAGAGCTTGGTCCTCCTTCAGCATCTCCCTAAGTCAGTGGCAGTGGTGGTGAGCTATCGCAAGGTTTATTTCCATATACCTAGCAAAGAGGAAAATCGTCTTCGGATGCATGCACATGGTTTTAGCAAGTGAAAGTTTGAAGTCCCTGTCTTTGTTTTATTCTTTCTAACAGTGTGAACTTGGATAAGCCACTTAGTTACCATGAGTCGATCCATAAAATATACATGGACAGTCCCTGGACATTGTCTATGTATGACTCCTTTTATCTTTTGCAATGTCAACTTGATCCCAAGCTTTGGCATGTATAATTATGAATCTCTCCTCATCTTCCCCTGAGGTCTTGGTCACTAGGTGTAGTAGTTTGAACATAATTGGCACCCATAATTTCATAGTGGGGGGCACTATTAAGATGTGGCTTTGTGGGAATGGGTTTGGTATTGTTGGAGGAAGTGTGTCACTGTGGTGGTGGGCTCTGAGGTTTCCTATGCTCAGGATACCACCCAATGAGTCAGTTGACTTCCTGTTGCCTGCTAGATGCAGGACTCTCAGCTACTTCTCCAGCACCATGTGTGCCTGTACACCATCATGCTTCCCGCTATGATGACAATGGACTAAACCTCTGAAACTGTAAGTGAGCCACCCCAATTAAATGTTTGCTTTGTAAGAGTTGCCGTGGTCATGGTGTCTCTTGCCAGCAATAGAAACCCTAACTAAGACACTAGGATCAATGAGCATAAGGAGGTTTCACCTGCTTGGATCTATGGTGAGAAGGTATCCAGAGGGACTGAAGGAGGAGGTCATGAGACACCTTCTAGAACTGTAACCCACCATGCCGTCATGCCATCGAAGGCACAGGCCTGCAAAATCAGCTCTGTGTTATTTTCAGATTGCTATAAAATCAAAAGAAAAAAAGCAATAGATAACTTCCATAGGTGAGCTAAAAGAGCCCAACAAAGCCCACCAGATCAGTGTTCTGCTTTGTTCTTCGCCTCACTCTTTGAGGGAATATGTTCACAAAGAAGGAGAGAGTAGGCCACCAGGAGCAGAGGGACACCCGCTAGTTACAAACTCAGCCCTTGGGTACCAAGTCCACCTACATAGTGAGGATCACACAAGACACTGTATGGAATGATATTTGGGAAATATATTTTTATTTGTTTAGAATTAATTTTTGTAAGAGAGATGTGGTAGTCAGGGGTTTATTGGCTTACTCTGAATCTTGAGTTTCTAGTTTCAATAAACAGAGCACTTTCTGGTGATAGAAAGCTTGTTTTCAACCAGAATTTCATCTCAGTCCCAGCTCAACCAGTATCCTACTTTGTTTTCTGTTACCATGAGAAAACATTGACCAAAAACAACTAGGAGAAAAAAGTGTTTATTTCTCTTAAACTTACCATGTCACAGCTCATCATTGAGGGATGCCAGCGCAGGAACTCAAGACGGGAACTGGGAGGCAGGAGCTGATGCAGAGACCATGGAGGAATGACACTTACTGGCATGCTTCTCTCTCATGGCTCGCTCAGGATGCTCTTATACAATCCAGGACCACCAGCCCAGGGGTGAGACCACCCATTGGAGGCTGGGCCCTCCCACATCAGTTATTAATCAAGAAAATGCCACAGGGGCTTGCCCATAGGCCAATCTGATGGAGGCATTTTCTAAATTGAAGCTCATCTTCCCAGGTGACTCCATTTAGTGTCAGGTTGATAAGAAGGGGCGTCACCAACATGGACTGTTTTTCAGAACTAGCAAGATAAACAACCTTACCAACTTTCAGCTTATTTATTTACAAGACACAAGTGTAAATTCCTCGTAAACAGTCAGAGGGTTTTAACAATGCCAGGGACTACATGATGTTGCTTACAGGGCTAAGCACAGACACATTCTTATTCACTATGATTGTGATGTGAATGTGCCAAGTCCTTCCTTTGACACGCTGTACTTTTTTTTTTCTCCTTCATAATTTCAGATCTGTAGATGCTCTTGAATATTCTTTTTTTCCCCTTAGGATCTAAATTTCTTAGATAAAAATTTTCAGGAATTTTTTTTTTTTTTTTTTACTTCACTGAAAGAAACAGGTGTTGGCAAATGGTAGTGTGGTTACATGGACTCTATCTGAGCACATGTGCAAACATAGTAAAGGACATTTACCCATCACCATTATGTGGGTGGCTTTATTCTTCAGGATTAGACGGTGTATTTCAGTTAAAGTTTGAGGGTTCCTTTGGCTTGAGAAACAGAAAACCTGGGTTATGATGGAAGCATTTTGCTGGTTTCAGGCAGTGTATGTGTTCTGAACAGGAGCATCACGTGTTGTGAGGGAAGGGCTTGGAACAGGTAGTTGTACAGATGCCTGGGGACCCGCATCTTTGAGCAGACAGAGTTCAAAGTCTCAGGCTTCTGGGTTGGAGTTGGGAATTGGGGGACAAAAATGGATAACAGAAGGCTCGGTTTTCATAATCAAGGAGGCAATAAGGGAGTGGGAGGCGAGATCAGCATCGAAGAACAGGGAAGGGAGGCGATGCCAGGACTGTAGCCTGACTCTTGCTTTTGGAGAACACAAGGGTTTCACAGCATCCACTCCTGCCTCTGGGATGAGCTTGTTGGAGGGAACATCTTGGAGGGGTTTGTGTTCCATTAATCCACGGTCTGAGGAAACCCTAAGGTTTTGCAAGTCATGGGAGAGGAAACAGTTCATGTTGCACCCAAGCTACTCCCTGATGGCTTTGTGATAGGAAGTTCAAGTATGCTCTGTGTGTGTGTGTGTGTGGCCAATAGCTCCAAAGTCAGGCAGCAGATATGGGGCTTTGCTTTGTCAGAGGCTGGGTATTGCCATGCTGATGAGTCTGATGACATCACTGTTAGGACTGGGGTCCATAGCTGATGATGTCACTGCTAGGACAAAGGTCCATAGCTGATGATGTCATTGTTAGGCCAAAGGTCCATAGCTGATGATGTCACTGCTAGGACAAAGACTCACCATTTCCTTGTGCCAGCCCTTCAGGCAGATTCCCAAAACCTTCACCCCTGGGGTTGTACATAGCAAACAGAAATACCAATATTTTGAAGGAAATTCCTGCCTGTTCGTTTTTGGCAGACAGTGAGTGCCCTCTGTTGCTTAGGTGAGTAGGGTCACTTTAACTTAAGGAAAACTTCATAGTGATATAAGAACACCCAAGGGACAACATTTCAGAGTGCCCATCGGCTTTGGAATCTTGGCAACATTGCTGTTGATGGCATCTATTACAGTCAGTCAGGTCCAGTGGACCTGGCCCTAACAAGGCAAATTTACAAGATGATGAGCAGATTTGGAGTTTTTGTTACATATTATCTGCCCAAAGGTATATTTATTTCACCTAATTTGACAAAAAAAAAAAAAAGTGAAAGTGATAAGCTCCTAAAACCATTTATCCCTTTTATCTTCCTATGTGTATTGAGTGACTAACAGAGTTGTGGATTAAAGAAGCAGGGGTGTATATCCAGATGCTGTCTTTCCTTCTTCTCAGATGTGATTTGCTCCTGTTGTTAAAATGACTTGCGGATGTTTGAAAAGGTTATCATTTATTCCATCTCAAGCGAATTGAAAACTCCGATGTCTACTTTTTATAATGGTGACTTTGTGGTGTCTCATTAGTCACTCTGTTCAGTTTTCATCTCTACCACGACACAAAATTCTCCCATGTATACTGAAACATCCATAGATCTTGTTCAGCATTGTTGAAATAATGCAGCTCTTTCTTATGGACACAATCCAGAAGAACAAGAATCATCAACTTTCTTAAGTCTACAGTCTGGGCCCCATCATCGCCTGGAGTACCCCAGTGGGCCAGAAGAAAGACAGGCTCCAGTGTGCTTCCTCAGAATGTTGAGCACTAGCAGCTCCCTCCTCTCTGAGTGTCTCCCACATGTCACCTCACAGGAAAGATGCTCACTTCTTTGATAGTGAATCCATTCTGCCCTGGTTGCATTCCCCAGATGACCACTGGAATGTCATGTCTCATTAGCGTACATTCTTATTAGTGACTAATGACAGCTGGTTTCGTGTTGGTGTCCTGACTGCCACACGGACACCTGCTTTTATCTTCTCACCAGTCCCTTCCTTTCTCCTGTCAACCTCTGTCTTCATCTTCGCTTCTGTGCAGTGAAGGAAAAACCAAACAAAACAGGGAAACACAATTTTGTTAAATGGCTTTCCAAATGACTAGCACTGTCTTTGCTGACTTGATTCATTTTGATAATTCTTTTTATTTGTTTAATTTTGTATGCATTGGTGTTTTGCCCACCTGCACATCTGTGTGGGGGTGTGAGATCCCCTGGAACTAGAAATACAGACAGCTGTGAGCTGTCGTGTAGGTGCTGGGAATTGAACCCAGGTCCTCTGGAAGAGCAGATGGTGCTCTTACCTGCTGGGCCATCTCTCTAGCCCCTTGTTTTGATAATTTTTGTGTGAGAAATTCTTGGGATTTCTAAATGGTTGTACTTTTATTCTTTTAGATTGCATGACCAGATGTGAGCTAAATTTGGTATCTTGGTGCTCTTATTGGTGGTTAAAGCTCTTCATGGTTCTCATGTATATGCGCATGTGTGTGTGCATATGTTCATTTAAATTGTTGATTTGAATTAAGTTGTGACTACCTGTTCTTGGTGTCTCCTATTTCTTTTACATCCTCAGAAGTTTCATTGAGTAGCTCAGGTTGATAGGGCCCACCCAAAAAAAAAAAAAAAAAAAAAAAAAAAAAAAAAAAAAAAAAAAAAAACCAGTTTTGCTGTCAAGGTGATACGTATCTGGAATTCTGGCTGTAAATTCAATGGTCTTACTGCCGTGGCAGAGCGACATTTAGAAGTCGCCTCCGTAAGCTTTATAAAAACATATGACAAGAACCTATACATACTTCTTGGCACTACATTGTTTAGTTAAAAATGGCAGGATGGCCACTAGTAGAAGTTTGCAGTTTTAAATGAAAACTCTTCATTACCTGGGACAGTTTCCATGTATTTCTAATTGTCAATCATTCTTCTAGATAAATCAGTCAAACGAACTAGTTATTTCAAGTGGGAAGGTAGTGATGCCCATGCAAATCATATTGCCATTGAGCTTCTAAGAATATGGATGACATCACCGGAATGTGTGGACGGCCACCCTTTTCACCATTGCTGAGCCCCAAAGCTATCCATCCCTCTGTCCTGCCAACCCCATTCCCTCCTTCCTGGAATCACCCTGGACTCAAAAGTCAGAGACCCAGGTAATGTCCTCTTTTAACAAAGTCACTTCATTCTGAGATCCTAGTAATGAGATCCACAGCAAAGATCCAAGCACAGAACTCCAAGCCCACAGCATGAAGATGATATGTTTGCATCCTCTTGTATTGACTGTTGCCTTTTACCTTTCTTTAATGCATGATGGTGAGAGATAGTCTTGGTATAATACAACTCTAACTTTCAAGATGGCTATTTATGGGCTGAGCTGCAGGCCTGGTGCCTTCTTGGTTGCTATGGAACCAAATCTTAGCAAAAGTAATTCATGCCATGAGACAGTCTGGGAAGTGGGGACAAGATGGGCCTGGGCATTCTGGGGGGCAAATGGCTAGAGTCTCAGAGGAGTGAAGATATTATCAACATGTAACTGGGAATGTGTATCTCTCGCTGACATTTTATCTTCGATGAGAAGAATTCTTCTTGACAATGGGTTTTATTTGCAGATCTGCTGTATTGCTTCAAATGTAAATTACTTAGCCGCCCTTTTCCAGAGGGATTTGTTCAGATGCATCTGTTTGGGATAGGAGTGGGGAAATGTACGTAATATAAAAATAAAGACACTTTCAGTCTTAAATGGATGAAATCTGAGTCTCTTCTTAATTCTAGAACAAGGCCAGAACAGGTTTAGAGAGCTGAGGTGACAAACTGAAGCCAGAATGTATAAGCACAGCTGGGAGGGAGGGAGGGTGGGGGAGGGGGAGAGGGAGAGGGAGAGAGCGAGCAAGCGCAGTGCTTATCTCCAATTGGTAACCATGGTTACAGTGGTTAATATTTTCAGATTGGACTTATATAAAGTGGCCATGCAGCAAAATTTGGTCTGTCTTAGTTAGTCACGTGTCTATCTTTCCCAAAGGGTTCTGCTTGGTAGGTGGCCATTTGCTTTCATAGGAACATGGTTGAGGTCACTTGGGTGTCACTGTCCATTGGCATATGACACATGGCTGCTGTGCTTTAATTTTTTTTTATTTCATATGCATTGGATTTAGCTTGCATAAATGTCTGTGTGTATGAGGGTGTCAGGTAACCCTAAAAGTGGAGTTACAGACAGTTGTGAGTTGTCATGTGGGTGCTAGGAATTGAACCTGGGTCCTTTGGAAGAGCAGCCAGTGAGTGCTTCTAACCACTGAGCCATCTCTCCAGCCCTGCTGCTTTCAACACTGCCACTAGTTGCCTGAGTGTTTTTATTTGTATTTTTGAGTACACTTCAGTGGTAGCTCCTGAGTCATAACCTTCAGTAGCTAAGACTGAAAGTTTGGAGCTAGCTAATACCAAAGACAGTTTCTCTCTCAGATAGTTTTAGTTATAAAAAGTTTGGAGATAAAATGTGTGGGGGCACCCTCACAAATCATTTGGTTAGAAATAGGACCTAATTTAGCTGGGCGGTGGTAGCACACACCTTTAATCCCAGCACTCGGGAGGCAGAGCCAGGAGGAGCTCTGTGAGTTCGAGGCCAACCTGGTCTACCAAGTGAGTTCCAGGAAAGGCGCAAAGCTACACAGAGAAACCCTGTCTCAAAAATAAAAAGAAAAAAAAAAAGAAAGAAAGAAGTAGGGCCTAATTACATATCTGTAACATAAATCTTCAAAGGTCTTATTAATAAAAACAAACCCAGGGCCAGGTATTGGGGTGAATGCTGGAAGATCAGAGAAGCAGAACAAGCCACAGCCACCTCACCTTGCCAGTTCCTCAGCTGATCCTGTTTCCTCAGACTGGAAGCCTCTGAGTCCTCATCCGAATGGGTCTCAGCTGAACTGCTGCTAGAAGCCTGAAAGCTTAACCAGCTAAAAGTTTCTAGTTTCTGTTCTTCACACCTTATATATCTTTCTGCTTTCTGCCATCACTCCCTGGGATTAAAGGTGTGTGAGCCACCATGCCTAGCTGTTTCCAGTATGGCCTTGAACTCACAGAGATCCAGGTGGATTTCTGCCTCTGGAATGCTAGGATTAAAGGCATGTGCCTATCCTCTATGTTTAATTTTGTGGCTGTTCTGTGCTCTGACTCCAGATAAGTTTATTAGCATGCACAGTATTTTGGGAACACAATACACCACACATATCAATATATATTTTTTTATAAGTAGGAAGAATATTAGAGAAAGGAGTGAAAGGGGGAGGGAGGAAAGGTAAGAGGAGAAAGCGATGTTTCCCCCCCCCCAAGGTGAACATGTAATCTTTAAAGTATAATTGCATATTAATAGATTTAAATTTATACTAGATGCCTCATCATGCATAATATACAGAGATTCTTATTCACAGATGTTACACATTGGAAAAGGTATTCATTAAAAATGAAGCCCTTTGAATGTTGGTAAGTGTCAAAGGCCAAAGCAGGAACATGCAGATCCTGTGACCAACCATTTACATGTCCCAATCACACATCCCTGAAGTTGCACATATGAAGCTGAGAAATGTTTTTTTTTCTTTCAATTATGTCCACTGTTCCCATCTCTTACATGCTAGCTTTCAGGTGGACACTCGCCACCTTCCACTCACTAGCTTTCCTTGGCCATGTCCTTTTCCAAGGGACATAAGTAATATGAAGAAATGCAATCCTTCCCTTGGACATGAGCATGCCATGAAGACTTTGTGCCTTTAGGGGCATCAGAGAGCACTGCCCCTGTTCCCACAAAAGGACTGCGCCTGCCCCCAACCCCTGTCTCTGTTATGTGGGGCTTCCAGTACAGGCAGCCGTGAGCCACCCGACATGGGTGCTGGAAACAGAGCTCAGGTCCCTTGGGAGATCAAGAAGCACTCTGAGCCATCTCTCCAACCCCCTTCTTCAGGCTTTTTGAAAACTGCCAAAGAGTACTGAATTTCTATCAGTTCCCAAGGATAGCAGGGTGGAAACTATGTGGATCGTTCATTTTAAAGTTTATTTAAACTTAGCATTCTGGGTCGTGTATCACACGGCTCTATTTTCATAGAAGGGAAATGTAGCATGCCATTGTCTTTAACCTTTCGCTATTTACTGATGACTCAAGAAGATGTCCACATAGATCCATGGCTTTTTACACTCAAAACTTCTTGTCCTCACTAAATGAACTTGAGTTCAAGAAGTCACCAAAGTCATCCATTCAGTGAAGCTCCTGGCTCAGTGCCCTCAGGTGAACATCATGGAATATCACACCCACTCTTAAAGGACCAAGGACCTTCACATTTTTAGTTAGTATCACCAGGATTGGGTCCCATCTGAGACTGACATTTCATAGCATCAGTTAGGTGTCCTGGGCCATGATAGTGAATGCGGAAGCTTTGAAGACACATTTGCATTTCAACCTAAAATATACAGACAAGGAACACATAGATATCTGGGGAAGTGGATGCTTTGGGAAGGTGAGCTTGCTTAGTCTGTCTGCATAAAAATAAAATATTAAACTTTGGTAGTCTCATCCTTAAGACAGAAACTACTCTTAAGAGAGATTTGGGGGTTTTCATTCTAGAACTTTTTTCCATTCAGATAATAGGAGTGTGGATGTTTGTGAGTATGCATACACACAGCTGTAGGCATTGCAAAACTGGAATCCTGTTTGCCATTTCAACTCCTTGATATTATTCTGCATGCCTCCTTTCGTGTCATTAAATATTCAGTTATACTAAAAGTGTCTTTGGTTGTGGGTTCTATTGCTTTTGGTTCATTGAGTTATGTCTCCTCAGCAGCTGTGTATGGGGAGGAGGGGCACTACAGGTCGATGCTCTGGCTTTATACATTGTGAAGTTGCTCTCTGAAGCTCTGAGCTCAGTATACAAGAGGTTGCTTTTGTCTAAAATGAATGCTACATATTTTAAAATGTGGCGCAAGTCTATAACGGACGGGATCGTCTCATTTTATTCAGCGGGTTATCCACTTAACAAATCTGTGGTGTTTCTGCCATGCATGGCAGGAAAGACTCAAACACGGTGATGGCCTTGACGCAAGGGTAGTTTCCTCCCCTGATCTGTTGAGTGTAACGGGAGAGCTCCATACAATGTGAATAACATTTTAGGGGAAGACACAGTCATTGTTTTCATGTTTGTAGGATGGGAGGGACTATCTCATTCTTAGAGACAGGGTTCTCAGAAGCCCTGCAGGGGAGAAAAGAAAACTAAACCTGCACAAGTGCCTGTGGGCGCGTGCACACACACACACACACACACACACACACACACACACACACACACACACAGAGAGAGAGAGAGAGAGAGAGAGAGAGAGAGAGAACACTAAACACATGTCCAATTGGTTTATTAGTTTATTAAGTCACCATTTCCTGAACTTCCAACTTAGAGAAATCATTATCCAAGCACAAGAGGGTTATCTCTAGTTGTCCTTGTGGTCCCAGCACATTACTTTGCTCTGTGATTGTCTGGTGTGGCACTTAAGTTGTTGATGGAAAAATGAATGTGGATGGTACAAACAGCAGTAGTGATGGGAGAGCAGTCCTGGCATGCAAAGGGGTAAGCATGGCCAATATTGGAAAAAATATCTTGAGCCAGAATCTTGAGCCATCGGAATCTGACTCAGACAAGATAAATCTACTGCCCATCTCCCAGGACCCCCAAGCTAGCCCTTCCAGTATGAAGATAACCGTGATGGTCTTTTGATCATCCTCCAACTGGCTCAATCTTAGTCTACTTAGCTTTATGCCTTCAGCAGAAATAGGCCTTTTTAATATATAATTACAGAAATGGTTAAGAAAACCAAAGACTAAAGGGTGTGACCCATGATGTGATGGAGGAGAAGAAGCTCTCGGCTTTAATACCCTCCATCTTAGTTATTGAATAGTCACTTAATGCCTCCATAACGTGAGTGCTGGGGAGAAGTCTCTGGGATCGCTCCAGCTCTCCTTAATAGCTGATTCCATTAGAGCCAAGAAAATGATTGACTTCACCAATCTCCCTGACGGATGGCCCAATCCTCTCCCAAGTCCTCTTTCATTTTATGTTAGTGCCCATCAGGAGCTCTTCTGTTATTAAAACAGTTTGTCAAGTTTCACCATTGACATCTAAAATTCCTGGGAATCTCTCCTGGGGATTTTACGCTCTTCTGATGAAGGCGAGATTGGAGGAGTTTTTGGCCTGGGTGGCCCAGGTGGTCCAGGCTCCCAGTCTACATCTCTCCATACTGTTGTGCTCCGAGACCCTCTCCTCTTCTAGGGAAAGGGAGTCTCTTTCTTTTCTTGCTCCATAGCCACAGTGAGTGGTAGCTAGTGGGGAAGAGTCTCTGGAGCTCATCACTAAATGTGCATGCGTAGATTGATTTATCCCTTGTTCCAAGCAGCTAGATGCTAGAAATAGTGCTTTGCTTTGCTGTGCAATGTACATAAGCATTTTCAGCGCCTCCACAGAGTTCAGGAATTCTGAGTTTGGTCCCTGGATAGACCCACGGGTAATATTCTTTCAGATTATTTCCTAGAATCTTTAGCTCACTAGTAAAATTCTCACACAGGTCTCAGAGGTAAATTTAAAAAAAAAAATGCATGAGAATGTACTTTTACCATAGAAACACAGTAAGAAAACAAAATAGAGCCTTGGCAAAGTTGCTTTGGAAAGCCAGACAGACATAGCATCTGGCTCAGTGATACAGAATAAGCTGGACCAGGCAAAGGAAATGTTCTTAACAGCATTATGTTTTTTTTAAATTTAGGAGCGACATTCTGCATTTGTGACATAAGTATAAAATTAGTTCTACCAGGCTAGGGAAATAGATAGACTGGGCATAAACCATGAAGATCTTAGTATAATCCAGCATAAATTTGAAAAGCCACATGTAGTAGAACCTGCTTATAATCCCAGTGAGTAGGAGTCAGAGACAAGAAAATCCTGGAGTTCACTGCCCAGCCTCCTGGGCCTACTGGACATGTAACAGGTCAGTGAGAGACCATGTCTCAAAAGAAAAAAATAAACAAAAATTTTGGATAGAGCTTAAGGAACAACATCCAAGGCTATCCTCTGCCCTCCACAGCATGCTCACGCTCGCGCTCTCTCTCTCTCTCTCTCTCTCTCTCTCTCTCTCTCTCTCTTTCTCCCTCTCCCCCCTCTCTCTTCCTCTCTCTCTCTCTGACACACACACACACACCTATTGCACACATTATAAGTGAGTTAAAAGTGGCAATTGTGTTCCAATCTTCTAGAACAGTGAGATATGTAGGGGACACCAAGTAGCCCTAACCATAATGCACTAAGTTTTTAAAGACAAGAACTGGAGAAGATATGTTTTGGTTTCAGCACCAAGGAAAGAAGAAACAGACAATTCCATGTGGAGTCATTGAATGTGTTACAGCAGGGTCTCGTGTTCTGGGGATCACTCTTGAGTTACATGTGTGCTGTGGTTTGCCAGGTTTCGAAAGACAGCATAGTTTCCTGTGTGTATACTTAGCAAATCATTCAGGTTTGTCCCTCTCGTGAAAGACGGCATGTTTGACCCTCATGGAAAGGTTACCTATTTCCCTGTATATAAGCTACAAATTACTTGCCAATGATGTCTCCCAAATACTTAAAGGAAATGCACGGAAAGCAAGAAATGAGTGAGCTTTTTAGAGTTCAAAATGTAAAAATGATGGGCTAGTTGGCTCAGTAGGTAAAGGGGCTTGCTGCCAAGCTCGACAGCCCACACGATGGAAGGAGAGAACCAGCAAGTTGTCCTCTGATCTCCATGTGCTTGCTCTTGCATGCACATGTACGTGTTTGCACGCACACATACACAGACAAATTCTTTAAAAAAGTTTAATGACAAAATAAACCCTCACATGGAGTTAGTTCTCTGAATAATTAACATTTTGAACAGCTTAATAAAAATAAACATTTTCATCAGCTTTTGCTTAGCTATTGATATAAGTAATTTTTTTTTATTAAATTTTTTTTTACTCATTTACATACCAACCACAGATCCTTCTCTCATCCCTCCTCCCACTCCCCGCCTCCACCCTCCCCCTCTACCCACCCACTCATCCCCCATCCTCTCCTCCAAAAGGGTGAGTCCTCCCATGGGCGCACAGCAAAGCCTGGTACATTCAGTTTAGACAGGACCAGCCCCTTCCCACTGCATCAAGGGTGAGCAATTCTAATGAGTGGTGATGAAGCTCCAGTTAGCATCCTGGGTCTTAAGAGTTATGTTCTGGGGGCGGGGGTAGGGGACGGGGCGTGGTTTAGCCAGTTCTTCCTTGGTGTGCGCATGCGTAGTTCTACAAGGAACTGCAGAGTTGGAAAGCCTGTGCAGACATGCTCTCCATGTCTTCTCTGCCTCTGGGACTTGTCAGCGTTTTAGCGGAGTGGGTTTCCTGGGGCTCCCGCTCCTCCACAGAGCAGCCATGTCTTCCTGATGGAGTGATGCTAATCAGACCTTTTCCAAGGGAGCTCCTCTCCTCCAAACACGCACCGCCTTTGTAAAGAAGGAAAAATTGAGCCTGTTTTATTTTTCATTCACTAACTTTAGGCTGAAAAAAATGTGAACAAAATGGAAATACAAAGTGACTGGGTGTGGTGCGCACGCCGTTAATTTCGGCACTCAGGAGGCAGAAGCAGGTGGATCTCTGTGAGTTTGAGGCCAGCCTGGTGTGTAGAGGGAGTTCCAGGACAGGTAAGGCTATACATAGAGAAACCTTGTCTTGAAAAACCACCAAAACAAACAAAAATAAAGGTGATTGTAAAGGAAATTGTATTGTCTACCTCAAAGGCACTGCCCCTCCCCCACAAAGTTCTTAGTTTTGAAGGTTTTTTAAGAGCAGGATGATAAGGCACTTCGAGTTAAGAAGGAAATGTAAAGACCTTATAGCCTCTTTTTACCTCCTTTAGGTGAAGGAATTCAAACATATTTGCCATCATTCTTTTTAAATTTTTTTATTGTGTATGCGTATTTTGTATTGCAGTGCTCAGAGCAGCCAGGAGAGGGCGTCAGATCCAAGAGTGCTGGGAATGGAGCCTAAGTCCTCTGCAAGAGCAATGGACACTGTGGCCTGCTGGGCATCCCTGCAGCCCCAAGATCACTTGATGTTTTTTGAGCAAGATGGGAAAGCCTAGGAAGAGGGAAAAAAAAATTAAATGGTTGGATGTTCAAACCAGCAGATGAGATGACAGGGACCATTATGTTGGTGGCGCACGCCTTTAATCCCAGCACTGGGGAGGCAGAGGCAGGCAGATCTTTGCGATTTCAAGGCCAGCCTGGTCTACAGAGTGAGTTACAGGAAAGGCGCAAAAGTCAAGGAATTCTGTCCTGGGCCCTGACCACACCACCACTACAGTCAGTGGCCAAGATGGATTATGGGAGAGATGCTTTTGACCCATGTTTCTCAACCATCCTGATGCTGAGAACCTTCAATACAGTTTCTCAAGTTGTAATGACACCCCTCCCCCACCATAAAATTATTTCCTTGCTACTTCATAACTGTCATGTTTGCCACTGCTATGAATTGTAAATATCTGATAGGCGACCCCAGAGGGGCCATGACCCATGGGTTGAGAACCACTGCCTTGAAGACACATGCCTTCACATCCAAGCAGACAGCTGTGCACTGGCGAGACGTCCCACAAGGAGATTAGAAAGGCGAGCCAGGGAAGGGCAGCTCTGTGAGAAGCAGAGTGAGGTGTGGAAGACAGAGAAAGCAAATTTGGACGGACAATAAAGGACAGAACTGACCTTTATTTTTATTTATTTTTTGGCTCAGTTTCTACATTAGCATCAGCTGGTGGGCACCTGGGGAGCTTTTTAAAAAATGCTCCCACCTCGGCACAGTGCCAGCCAATTAAATCGGAGTCTCTGGGGGGCAGAGGCCCAGGCTTGGAATGTTGAAAAACTCTCCCCCGTGGAATTCCTTTGGGCATCGGAGGCAGAAACCCCACTGATTTTGTTTTATAGATCAATTATCAACCTGATTAGAAACCTGCAGCCAAGAGTGGGGGTTCAGGGCTGGATCGCTTCCTGGCATGGTTGAGACCCTAGGTTGTATCCCAGCATGAGCAGCAGCAGCCATGAAGCTTCATTTTTCTTTTTTAGGGTATCGTGCAGGGATGGGGGGGGATAGAAATTGGGGAAGAATAACATTAAAAGTGTGAAGTGGTTTGGGGTCTCCTCTGAGGCTCTTGGGGAAATGTGTGGACACACACAGCAGCAGATGTCCTCAGGGAGCATGCAGAGGGTGAATTCACAGCTTTTCAGAGAAAAGCCTCAGGGGTTTCTACCAAATGGTAGTTGTGATTGTCTCCTGTGAGTTCAGATATCACTAGTCCTTTCCGAGAGAGGCAATGGCCTCCTTGAAAGGAGCCTGATTGACAGCACAAGGCATATATATATATATCAAGCTATAAACACCAACCTTGTCTTTTTCTGTTTGTTTTGGGGTGTGTGTGTGTGGGGGGGGTATTTTTGTTAAAGTGTCAAAAGTGCCTGGAAAAATGTATGCTGGCCTCCCAACTGTGGGAAAGCAACTGCCCTTGGCTAAATTGTCCCATGATGCTTCTTGTTAAAGAGAGTCGTCAACCTCCTCTTTCCTCAGATGCTTTCTTAGTCCTGGCACCATGCACATCCATCCCCCTGCCGTACGCATCCTTGCCACCCAAGGAGCAGCATCCTGAAGAGTTTTCCTTTCTCCTCTGTCTCCTAGCTGGGCTGGCTTGGTGACCAGACAAGAGGGAATTATATGAGAACAGGTTATTTTCACATCCATCCCTCTCCTCGGTTGGGAGTCAGATGTGTGAATTTATATTTGATTGTGCAATTCTCGACCTTGCCCCATCCCAGCCTGCAAGGGAGTCATTTCAAACACTTCCCCTGGTCCCAGCTGATGGAGTAGTGAGACTCAGTGTGTTATTAACCTGTCTCAGAGTCACAGACGCCCTTTCTTGAGAACAGTTGTGCTGTGGTTTTTTGATGGGATACTAATGTCAGGGATACATTCAGACCAGAAAGCAGGACAAATCCTGTCTAAGATGCACTGGGTTTATTTTAAACATGTGGGTCAGAGTCCCTACCTCTGTCTTGTTGATGTGTCAGCTTTGACACACCTTTATCCCTGAAGCCCATGGCTGGCATTAGGACTAATGACATGTATGCACCATGGCTGTGTCATTCAACAGCTTCTCCAGTCCCCTCCAATCTCTGTGCTCACCTTATCCACCCTTTCCTGCCTCTGATATCTGGCAGTCTTGAATGCGTGTACTGTCTCCATGGTGAATGCTGTGTCATGAGAACCACATAGAATGCTCCCTAGCAGATGTATGCATCTTCTTACCCATCAACAATCTCAGCCTATGCACTAAAAATATCATCTTCCTCCAGATGTGCTTAGGTAACTGTTTTGATCATTATAGAGCATTATTGGAAACGTTACTTTAATCATGGTCTGGTAGGACAATGAAATGGGAAATATGGCAGTCACTGAGGATGTTTGGGTTTTGGACGCAGCTCCCTTCAGACCTGGTATTTTAGGTTTTGTTTGTTTGTTTTTTGTTTTGTTTTGTTTTGTTTTGTTTTGAGGCAAGGTTTCTCTGTATAGCTGCAGAGCCTGTCCTGGAACTCACCCTGTAGACCAGGCTGGCTTTGAACTCAGGAATCCTCTTGCCTCTGCCTCCCCAGTGCTGGGATTAAAGGCATGCACTACCACTACCCGGCAAAGGCCTGGTATTTTGGAAAGGATATTCACCCTAGGACAAAAAGGGTCAAAAGCTAAGGTCTTCATTTGAACTTAGTGTTTTCAGATGTGTTCAGTTATTCACACAGAGAGGCTATGAGTGTAGGAGAAGCTGGACAACAAGCCTTGGCCCATTCGGGGTTGACTCACACTTTTTTGACTTTGGACCTGCCTCATGGGTTCTGGACCCTGTACATCAGTCTCATCCCTGCTTCGACCAGTGGCTACAAGGAGCCCCGAATTGCCTAGACTTCAGTGTTTCCTCCTGTGGACTTGGAGAATGTTTACCTAGAACAACTGTAAAATAACCGTACAAGTCCCTGTCAGGTTCTCTGTGGAATGATGCGGATTTAAAGCCACATTCACTGAGGAGTGTAACACTTTGATGTGTGTATATACAGTTTCATAAGACTTAGCAGACATATCCATTCACACCTCAAGCCATGCAGTTCTGCCTACACAGGTCGATGGTGTCCTCCCATGGAAGATTTGAGAAAACAATGGAGTCTTAGGATTACAGACCATAAGGACCATGAGGTGCTAGGATGGTTAGAAGACAAACCCTGGACATGCCTATGAGGGAGTCATCTAGAAGACCAACCCTAACTCTTATCGCTGGACAACAGTATTGCATGGGCTGGACGGAATGAAAAGGGGAAAGCATTTGAGATCTAGCTGCCGTAACCTTTTGCTTCCTGGTGTGGTTGCAATGTGGCCAGCTTCCTCCAGCTCCTGCTGAGGTACCTACCTTTCCCGCTTATGATGGACGACACCCTTGAACTATGAGTCAAAATGAGTCCCTTCTTCCTTAAGTTGTCTGTGTCGGGGTATTTCATCACTGCTACAACACTGCTATCTAATGCAGGCCCCTCTTTCTTAAACAGGAGGATTACTCCCCCCCCCCCCCATTTTCTAGACATTCAAAACAGTGGACTATAACACCAGGATAAATTTTATATAGCACTCTCCAAGAAAGCCCCGGAAATACCCGCCTGTCTAACTTCAATCTCAAAAAAGTCAACATGTCACTTCTCTGAGAGATAGTCGAGACTCAGGAAGAGCAAACGATGCCTGTGCTGTAGGCAGAACTCCTGGATTGCATTGTGCCTTGGGCAGCAGGCACCTCCAAAATGCCACTTTTAACTCAGTGACAACCCAGCTAAACATTCACATTAGTCGCATCTACCCAGGACAAAAATGGGTCTTGATGCTCATTGTTAACGACTATTGCAAAGCAATCCTGAAGACATTCCCTTTTTAGATTAGGTAGGTTTGGTTGTTTTGTTTTTCTGTCTGGTACCCCCTGATAATCATCTTCTTGTGCCTTAAATCACATAGAATAGGACCAAGAAAAGTTGTTTTTCTTTTCCCCTCTGTGTTTCAGGGATGTCTGCCATCTTAAATACCGCTGCTCTGACACCTTGAGCTTGCTGAATCATTGCCTCTGCCCCTGGGAGGCACGCAATTCCTTCCCAAGGGTTTGCTCCTAGAGACAAGTGATTACTTATGTATTAGGAGCTTAGGTGTTCCGTGGGTTGGCTTTTTCAGATAAACCCCTGTATTTGCAGAGGAAGTGTGCAGCTAAGCCCGTGAGCAGGGACTTTCATGATGGGGCTGCCGGGAGGAATTGGGAGACTGTCTGTGTGATGGGTGATGTTTTAGGAGGAAGCTATCCGCCATCGATTTTTCTGAGCTGTGATTTCAGCTGCTTCTGGCTCCTGTCCCACACTCTCAAGGCCACATGAGAAGCTGTTGCCCCAGAGCTGTTGTCTATGTCAGAAAGACAAGTCCAAGGAGTTTTTATAGAGACTAATCTCAGATGTGCCTAAGAGACAAGGGTAGATTTCCAAAGGAATTGTGTACTCAGGGAGGCAATTCAGGCTCTTGGAGTGAGGTCTCTTTGGTTAATTAAGGTCAGACTCCATAAAGTGGATGCATTACAGTTGCCGGGCGAGGAAGCTTTCCGGAAACGGTGCGAAATACCATCATGTATCATTCATAAGTGCTGATAGAGGAAGCAGTCCTTCAGGAGGGAAGACCTCGGATGACGGCTCGAGCTGGAAGTGAATGATGTTGATGAAGTGGAGGAGGGTCCCCAGCAGGCACAGAATGCAGCTGTGATGGTGAGATCTGCAAGGCCCACTGTGACTCACCTGAGCGTTTGCCTGTCAGGTGGACGTTTCTAGTAAGTGCAGGGCCCGGAGAGATTTCCTCCATCCCTGTCAGATCGTCTTAGAGGACTTGGAAAGAATGTGATGAAAGCATAGACAGGTGTGCAGTTGTATTACAGATGTGGACGCCTTTCAGGTAAAGACAGCCCTGCAAATAATGGCCAAGCTTTTAACTCTCAGACTAAGAGGCTAAGAGCTTCTAAAGGCCACGGCAACAGACCCTGGTGTTGTTTATGTCATACATCCGTCTTTGGAAAGTGGAATCTAATACTCCCATAGGCTGATTCTCGTTGTTAAAGATTTATTCTTAATTATGAGTATGTGTATTTGTCTGTGGGGAGGAGGGGCCTGTATGCATGAGTGCAGTACCCTTAGAAGCCAGAAGAGGGGCGACAGATCCCTTGGAGCTGGAGTTATGGGTACTTGAAATCCCCCTGATGCAGATGCTGGGAACCAAATCCGGGTCCTTAACAAAAAGCAGTGCATAGTGTTCTCTGCTAAGTTCTCTCCAGCACTAGACTGACCCTCTCCTGATAGAGTTTAAGTTCTTGTGGCATGGTGCCAGTGATAAATGCACTGTCACCCACCTTGATGGGGCTTATCTTTGGATTTTAGTTCATTCATTTTGTTTTGTCTTCCCTTTTATAAGACTGGGCCATGCAGATAGCTCAAGGTAGCTCTGAACTTGCTATGGAGACCAGGCTGGCTTTGAACTCATTAGGTTCTCATAATTTAAACTCATTATTTACACCAGCCAAGGCCGGTTTAAACTTGTTTCCTCCTGCTTCCACTCCCTATGAGCTCAGACTCTCAGCATACACCACCACATCTGTCATATATATTTTATTGTGAATTAGAATAATCTCACATAGTTCCAGGATGGCAAGGTAGCTCAGTAGGTTCTCTCTCTCTCTCTCTCTCTCTCTCTCTCTCTCTCTCTCTCTCTCATACACACACACACACACACACACACACACACACACACACACACAGAGAGAGAGAGAGAGAGAGAGAGAGAGAGAGAGAGAGAGAGAGAGAGAGAAACAGACAGACAGACAGACAGAGTTTTAAAATCCCATATATTTTGCAGGGTAATGGTGGCACATGCCTTTAATCTTAGCTCTCAGGAGACAGAGGCAGGTGGATCTCTGTGAGTTCAAGGCCAGTCTGATTTACAGGTGAGCTCCAGGACACCCAGGGCTATGCAGAGAAAAGCTATCTTGAAAAACAAAAACAAAAAAATCCCATGCATTTTAATTGTGTTATCAGTATGTTCCGACTATTATCATTAAAGCCATTCTCTGGTAAGTATGTTCCACAGCCATTAACTCCTGAATGTTAGAGTATACATACTCAGTACCTCACTTCCATCATGTGATTTACAGGCCCAAAAGCCTGGAGTCCATCTTCTTCTTTTCCCATGGAACAAGCTCCACTGACATGATTGTAAGTCTCAGGGCACCCTGCCTGAATTTATAACCCTTGGACCATTTTTTTAAGCTACCGACCGCTGGCTGTGTAGTAGCTCCTTTTACTTAAGCTTGCTTTTTCACCCTTGAGTTCTGTCTCTTTCTGCCATCTATTCATCCAAAGCATGCCAGCCAGTTCATTCGGAAAAGTGGGCTGCCCGCCGAGGTGCACCAGACACGTAGTAGGACCCTCCGGAGGAAGCGAGAGCTGAGGTGTAGCTTTTAGAAAGGAAAATTATTGAAACATAATTTTAGAATTATGGCACCCCCGAGCTTCTGGTCGACTTCATTCTCTGAGTTGCTTTGATGGTAATGCAGGCCCATGGAAGCCGCTAGTTGCCAGTGGAAAAACACAGCAATTTCTGTTTCCCAGCAACTTCCCCCCTGGTGCATTGGATGATGCCAACTCAGAGGTTTTGATTGCATCACAACTTGCCCAGAAATCTTTCTGTACAGAAGATAGCAGCAGCCAACATGTTCTGTTCCTGGGACATGCCAGGCAATGCTGACACCACTTTCCAATGGTTCTTTCTTTAAATCCTTACAACTGCCCTAGCCATGGGTTCACAGGGGCCTGGGAAGAAGGCTCAGAATTAGGAGCATTGGCTGCTCTTGCAGAGAACTCAGGTTTGGTTCCCAGCACCCACATGGCAGCTCACAACGATTTGTAACACTGGTCACAGCGGATCCAATGCCCCCTTCTGGTCTCTGTGAGCACTGCATACATGTAATATATAGACATGCATGCAGGGAAAACACCCATACGCATAAGAAATAAAAAATAAAATAATTGAAGTTTAAAAAAGAAAGATCCCACAGCCTTTTTTTCTACATGTGAACACAGGTTAGATAGACCACCAGGGCCATTAGGAATTGGCTCCCAGAGTCCTGTGAGGCCATGTCTGGCCGCACACATCTTCTTTCCAGCCTACAGGGGACAGAAGCTCATGAGACTTAGCTGGTTGCTGGTAGAAACAGCACATTAGGAGTGGCGGGGAACGGAAATGATGCAGCCATAGGAGAAATGCACTTCCTGTCAACCCTGAAACAGAACTCACAGCCTGGTGCCAGAGCCCGAGGGAAGACACCAGCCTGCACCTCTTCCGTCCTGGCTCCCCTTCCGTCCTGACTCCCCTTCCCTCTGCAACTTTTCTTCCATTCTTCAGCCTTCACAGTTCCAAGACGACACTGACATAAAGGTTGTCACGGGGAGGGCGTCTCCCTCAGGTTCACGTTAACAAGGCCAGTTGGAACTTGTTAAATTCCAAGGGCAGACTGAAGCAACCCTTTGAACATTAGCAACCTAGCTGCATTCCAAGCTTGAGTACTCTCAAGCCCTTTCATCCCCCCCACTTCCTCTGACATCTGTGTGTTAGCATGGTGAGCGTGGATGGTCCTTTCCAGTACAGAATCCCTCTACTCCCTTTGTATAGAGCCATGGCTGTTGCGTGAATTTTTCATCCCTCTGAAATCTCAGTAGTCCTTGCTTCAGCCCTTTTCCTGTATCTGCAGCTTGGCGCTAACTTTGCCTATCTCATCTTCTGTCTTGAGGAGACAGCATTCGCACCCTGGCAGAGTCACAGCCAAGGCTGAGGTAGAGAGAGCCCCCCTTTCCCCAGGGGCTTATAGCATGAACTGTTAAGAGTTTTCCTGCTTTCTTGCGTGATCGGCCTCAAGAAAGGAGAGCAACCAATACCTGCCTTTTGGCTAGAAAAATAAAGAGCTCTGAGCTATAGCTGGTAGACCAAGACCCAAGTAGGCAAATCAGCATGTGGCCCAGGCCTGGAGTCAAGGGCAGCCGAGAGAGGAACCCTAGTCTGTGGTAGAGGGGGTGCCACCAGACAGCACAGTGGTGTTCGTCAAGCCTGGCAGCAGAAAGCATAGAGTCAATCTCAGGAGATGGCACTTGGGTGGATGGTGACAATCCCTGGGTTGAGTCTTTTGGACAGGACATGAGCTCCAGAGAAATTTAGACAGAGGTCAACATAAGCGACACAATGTTGGCTGATGGAGGTCAAGGTGTTGCAGGAACTGGTTGGTACTGGATTGCCCTAATGGTGACAGTCCTCAATGGTGGGGACTCCCAGCAAGGAGACCAACAGATAACCAAGATGCCATGTGTTTTGATGGATTTAAAGTGATCTTTTATAAGCTATTATAGAAATGCTAATAAAATATGTTAATCATGCTAAAATCCCCTCAGGCATCAACTCCTGTTGGCTGCCCAATTGCCTCTGGGTTTAAATTAGGCTTGTTTCAGCATCTGTGGTGAATTGAAGGGTCTCCTGATGCAGTGGGGTGAGAAATGAACCCTTACTCTTCACAACTGCTTGTCTGTATTGGGAAATTTTCAATTCTCTGTAGCCAAAGCAGAAAGAAAGGGCAAAATATGAGACAATTACTATGTGCAATCTTCAGTTTGAAATTATGGGGTGAATTAAAGCAACTATTATTCCCATTAATTAGTTTTATAGTGAGTAGGCTCGCAAGGATAATTGGATTGTATGTGGTATTTTTAATAATGAAAATTGGCTTTTTATTCGGTTTTATGTATTGGGCTCTCTTTTTTATTTCTTTTTTTTTTTTTAGTTTTATTTTATTTATATGGGTATTTCTTTCTCCTGTGTGTATATCTGTGTACCACATGTGTACAGCATTCATGGAAACCAGAAGAGGAAGTCAGGTACCTTGGAACTGGAGTTATAGGTGCTTGTGAGCCACCATGTGGGTTTGGGGACACGAACCCCAGTCCTCTCTGCAAGAGCAGCCAGTGCTCTTAACTGCTAAGCCATATGGCTGTTGGTTCGTTGTTTGTTACTTTTTTGGCTCTTTGCTCTTTTGGGGGGCCCGCCACCCGGTTCCCAAATAAACCACATGGAGTCTTATTCTTATTTATAAATGCTCGGCCTCAGCTTGGCTTGTTTCCTGCCAGCTTTCCTTAACTTAAATTATCCCATCTATCTTTTGCCTCTGGCCTTCTACCTTTCTCTGTTCCTAAATATCTTTTCTTTCCTTCTTATTTCATGTCTGGCCGTGTGGCCGTCCCCTTCTTTTCTTGCCCCTCCATCTTCTTCTTCCAGATCTCTCCTCCTGTTTATTCTGTCTGCCTGCCAGCCCCGCCTATCCTTTCTGCTGCTTTGCTATTTACTGTTGGCTCTTTATTAGACCAATCAGGTGTTTTAGACAGGCATAGTAACACAGCTTCACAGAGTTAAACAAACGCAACATAAAAGAATGCAACACATCTTTGCAACCTTAAACAAATATTCCACAGCATAAACAAATGTAACACATCTTCAACTAATGTTCTTCAACAGAGTCACTTCTCTAGCCCTGAGCTGGGCTTTCTTATTAAGATCTAGTTTGAAAATAATTAAACAACAACAGCAACAAAACTCAAAGATTTGCACACACCAACCTAAAAGAAGCTCTTCCTTGTTGTGTTGTTGGAGAAATGTAGCTTGATGTTAATATGTAACTATTTTCTGTGTAAGAATATGGTCACATTTTCCTGACTTGCTCATTTTGACAAGCAATTTAAAAACCTGCTGGATGAGATGATGTCATTACTTGCAGTATGAGTTTTAATAACACCATCAGCTCCTTCTGTGGCTGATTTTTTATTTCATCTATTTTATTATTATTATTATTATTATTATTATTATTATTATTATTATTATTATTCATACTATTACTATTTGGTAATTACTCCTTCAATTTGTGCTTTAGGCACAGAAACTCTGTGTGTGAACGCCAGCAACTTCAAACAAGGAGAAAGATTTCTCCTCCTGGATGGCCAGGTCAAGTTCAAGTGCACAGAGGCAGCCTTTTGTCTGTCTAATGAAAGCATCATCCACGATGTCCTACTTCAGGCAGAGCCAAAAGGCGACCTGTTTTTGTCCTGCTGCTTTGAATGGCCCTTCTCTCTGACAGGGACTGCCCTGTACGCTGACCTTCCTGCATTTCCTCCCTGTTGTAAAGGAAATGTTCTTCCTGTCCTTATCGATGCTGCATTCCGATTTCTCGAGGTTCTAGGAGGCCATCCAGACACAGGCAGGATCCTAAGAGGCTGGTGAGGCTGGCATTCATAGGAATTAAAGAGCCAGTCTGCAGGATGAGAAAGGTGCCGTGCTAGCCTCTCTCCACTTCTTGCTTCCTTTCTGGGGGTTATGTTTTGTTTTCTCCAGCCTTGTCTTCCTGTAGCTATGAAAGAATCCATGTGAATGTCCCACAAGATGGAGAGCAGCATTTTCCAGAAGACGCAGTTTCTGCTCCCATGTCAGCACCACAGTTCAGCTGTTATCATCCAACTGCTATTATGATTTGAGATGGGACAAAAATACATTAGAGGCAGTCAGCTCCGTGTACGTGCTTTCAGAGCAGGGAAGAGAGTGGTGGGTAGGAATGATTTTAAATAGACCTCATTTGCACAGCAGCTGTGTGATGTTGCTGGGCTCGAAAGGATGAGAAGCTAAGGCTGTTGTGGGGAAGGAAGCTTTGTCAGGAAAGGACTCGCCACACAAGCATGAGGACCTGAGTCTGAACCCCAGCCTCTATGTGGAAAGCCAGAGGTGGTGATGAACACTTGCGATCCCAATGCAGAGGAGGCGGAGACCTGAGGATTCCTGGTGCTCACTGGCTAGCCAGTCCAACCAAACAGGCAAGCCTCAGTACCCAGTGAAAGACAGTGTCTCAAAAACTGAAGGTGGATGGTGCCTGGGAAGGAGTGACGTGTGGGGCAGTTCTCTGACCTCTGCATTTATGTACACACCCCACAAAGATGTAAACCCATAAAGGAGTCACATTCAGCCTGAATGTATTCCCATTCTCTCTTGTTTCCTTTCTTTACTGTTACCAAACAGTGTCCAGGTTGGCATATATCAATACTGATGGGCTATCCAGCATCATTGAGAATATTCGGCCGTGCAAATTGTATAAATAGTGATGTTACTCCAGCAATAATCACAGTCAGAAATTCCATTCCTGTTTAACAGTATTTTCTTTAGTTTCCGATTTAGTTGATCTGGTGTCAGGGTAAGGTCCCTTAGCTGTCTGTCCCAGCCCATCTTCTAGAACCTACCGAGGCCCAAAGTCATTGCTGTTTCACCTTGAGATTTTCCATACCCAATATGTGAGATCAACCAGAGGCTTTGCTTTAATATCCTTTAAGAACAGAGTACTATGATGAGATTTTTAACGGCTGGAACATGTATTTAAGTGAAATATTGAATCTGAACTTGGGAGAGTTAGGTCATTGTGGAAGAGGGCTCATTCTCTAGAGAACATCCAACTGGAGTTTGATGACAGGGAGAAGAGACCTACTCTGTGCAGCCAGTCCTTCACAAGCACATTGTGGCCGCATGTTGTAATTATTAATAATACCTGATTCAGGAATAAAGTGGGCTGGCTGGTGCATTCCTAGCTAGTTAACGTTGAAACGAAGCTTCAAATGACGATTGTTCCCTTTCTGAACACACCCCTGTGTAATTGATACTTCCCCTGGACTTCATTTTGATGAGTTTTCTTTAAAGCAAGCAGTAACTGGTTTATAGAAGAGTTTGTCTGAGGTTCTCTGCTGTGGAGTTGACAGTGCCATGGGGATCCTAGGGGATATCTCAAAGTGATTTGTCTGGATGGGTGTGACAACACACTCCCTCAAAAACTCTAAATGGCTCCTCATCCTGAATCCGGCTCACAGGAAATTTGCTGACAGCCCTTCCTTACAGAATGAGTAAGAAGAACAATAAATTAAGAACTTGCAGACTCCCAAATCTATAGGCAACCTGCCTGCAGTTTAAATGAACAGCAAAATCTTTAGAAATACGGTATATATATATATAAGACCTTGTATAATTGGAGTAAGCTTGAATTCTCTGGGTGTCAAGACAGACTGGCTGAACTTTTTAGGGTAATATTCTGTGAAAACTTCATTGGAAATTCATCGTCTTTGGAGCTAAGCAAACCAACCCCTTATTCCTTGGGTTTTTTGTTTTGTTTTGTTTTTTAAGACATTTACTACAAAAAGGGGATTGTCTCTCTGTTGCTTCTCAGTTCTCTTGGGCTAGTGTATCAAGAATGCTGAGTGAATAGAATGGGCTGTTTTCCATGGGGACAATCTAGCAGAGGAGCCTTGGGATCCTTGAGAATTGCTTCGTTCTTTGGCCATGGCGTTGATATCTCTGCAGCTCCTCTGGGCCACTGTTAGATTACACCCTTTGTTGGGTCTTCTATTAGAACACAGATCCAAGGAGAGGGCACCCTGGGCTGCCTGAGATTATTCCCACTGCTGAAGAACTCTTTGGAGCCCAGCTATGGTGGCACATACCTTTAAATCTCGGTACTTGGGAGGCAGAGGCAGGTGGATCTCTGTGAGTTCAAGGCCAGCCTGGTCTACAGAGGGAGTTCTAGGACGGCCAGGGCTACACAGAGAAACCCTGACTCAAGAAACCAAAGAAAGAAAAAAACAACTCTTTGGAAGTGTCTGATCCTAGCTCCTAGCTGCTCTTGAAACTCAGCCACTGTGCTCTTATTGCCAGACCCTCTGCCCCAAGGAGCAATGTCAGTTGCTTTGAGGAAACCACAAGACCCAGCACCAGGGGTGCCCAGGGCTGCACACTGTGTGGTTAGACCAGAATCAATAGAGCTCCTGCTGGATGGAGTGTGGATGCCAGAGGGACGGTACCTTGAAGTCTGTCCCTGGGAAAGGATGGCTGAAGTGTTCTCCAGAGCTGGTGGATCTACTCCACTTTGCTCTGTCCTCGATGCTGGGGATGAATGCCACCTCCTTACTTCCGCAAAGCAATGGAAATTCAGCAGCTCCAAAGATAATGTTGTAAATGGGTTTTGCAGAACCGTGTTTTGGTTCTTCATTTTATTCTCCTCCGAATGCAAGTCCTTCTGCAGAATTCACGGAGCAAAAGCTTCCAGGGTGCACTGAGGCGACACCACTGTGTGTTTAGACATGACCTTGCTGTAGGCACTTCAGAGGCATTCTCGGTGCTGTGGAAGATGGTAGAAACCTTGGGGATATGCTTGTCAAGTCCTTCAGTGTTGGCAAAACCCACTCAGTTTCTCAAGTGACTTTTCTTTTTTGGGCAAGGCTGAAGGGGGATGTCAGACACATCAGCAATCAGCCAGCCATCGGAGCAAACAGCCTACAGATACATACAAGCACTTGGAGGTGTCCAAAGGCCATGTGATGCCAGCATGCCAGTGCACGTGACTCGGGCACCAGCGGATTGCAATGGTTTTGATGTTAGTGTGTATGGGAGTTCGAAGACATGATAAGAGGCAGGAGACAGCACTCTCTCTGGTGTGTGTGTGTGTGTGTGTGTGTGTGTGTGTGTGTGTGTGTGTGTGTCTCCGTCCGTCCGTCCGTGTGTCCCTGAGCATGTGCGTGCATGTGCATGTAGGGGGTGGAGCTTCTGCTTTGCTCCTGCACTGTGATGTTCTGAAGCACTGATGTAGCTCCCGTGGTACCTAGGCCCCAAGTGTTTCTGAAAGACATCTCTGCAGCAATAGATGGAACACCGGCAAGGTGACTTGAATTTCCGTTCTAGTGTGACCAAATTCTAGAACAGTGACTTTGGGGGCATGCCACCTTAGATGCTCCTCTACCTGACTTTTTTTTAGCAGTCATATGCATTTGCTGGGAAATGTTACAGTGAACCCCAAGTCAAGTGTCTAAAACAATAGAAATGGATTGATTGCCTCATGGTCCTGAATGAGCTGGCCAGTCTGGTTACCTGTGAAGGCACTCAGCAGAGTCTGTTCCCTGAATGTCACCTAGCTTGTGGAGGTTACAGTCTCCTGTGTTCCATGGATCTTACATGTATCGCTACAGGCCATGTCTCCATGACTCAAAGGGACATTCATCAGTTCATTCAGGGGCCACTTTTGTTCCAAGGCCTGTGAAGATGGCTTAATGCTTAAAACTCTTGCCATATCAAAGGATCAAATTCCCTAGAACTCATAAATACTGGGTGTGCACAATAGCCTCCCTGTAATTCTATTCTTTCGAGGGGAGGCCAGAGCAAGCTGGCCAGGGAAGATTAACCTCATTGGGGCATTCTGAATTTGATTGAGATACCCCATCGCAAGAAAATATATATAAGGTGAATGAATAATTAAAGATTTCTGATGTCAGCCTTGGGCATGCACATGTACATGCACCCACGTATGCACCCATACATTATACACAAACATATATGAAAAGGAAGAAAAGGAGAGAGAGAGACTGATTCTTGTTCCAATCAGGTCCCATCCTGAGACTTAGTGCTCTCGCCTTTGGAAGGTTGGTAATGCCTCTCTACCATACAGGTCTATGCCAGAATAAAGGGAGGAAAAACTCAGCACACACAAATGCTTTCTGAAATAGGATGTACAACACTTTTATTCTTACTGCTTTCTAAATCAGAGAGCGTTGAATATCTGTTCCATTTCTTTTTTTAATTCCCTCTGCTACCCTTGAATTCCACTATGTTCTGAGCCACAGCCATCTTTCCAGATGTTTCCTACTGTATCCCCTGAGGTATGGATTGCTGCAGTCACAGAGATCATGGCTTCTGTCTGATAATGTGCTTCTACCCACCCACCCTCCTGCCTCACTTAGGCACTCTTTCCCCTTTCACTTACCTCTCAAGGCTGAGGATAGCCCACCCTGGCTAACTAGTCTTCAAATAAGTTGATGTTTTCCCAGGGTGTGCTGAAGCTAGCTCACATTGGCTAGGTGGAACTGATTGCTGTCACATATTCACTAATACCCCCAGGCAGTTTGAAACCATCTATGATATTAGATACAACCTAGAAACTGACAAGCACTACAAATAGTCTCCCCTCTTCTCTTCCTCTCTCTTTTCCTCTCCCCTCAAATTTTCCCTCCCCCTCTCCTCTCAGAAGATTGTGTTTATCTCTCTCTTTTAACACTTCAATCACTGTTGAATTTAGTTGTGAATGTAGCTGTGACTTGTGCTGTGTTTTGAGTCCCTTGAAGCCAAGCGAAGCCAAAGGGCCCAGTTCAAGGACATAGAGCTGCCTTGTTTCTCATGGTACTGACCTCACAGAAGACATTAAGGGATGCTTGTTGTCGGGAAAAGGAGAGAAACCTGATAACTCACATTTACTGAGCCTACTCAGCAGCATCAGGTGTGCTGTAGAGCCATTTTTACCAAAGATAACAGAGGCTTTAAAAGGCTTTCCCCGAGCCACATACCTAGCTCCAAACACTGCATGAAATCTTCTACCCCAGATGTTTGCCATCTAGTAAAGCTGCCACTGTCAGCATGGCCCTATTGAGTGTTTGAGATATGCCTTGAAGGGCTGGCAAGATGGTTCAAGATGCTTGGTGCACACAACCCTGGCGACCTGAATTTGAGTTCCAAAATACACACAAAGGCATAGAAGGACAGAAAAAAGCCCACAAAGGTGTCCTTTGATCTCAGTGTGTGTATGTGCATGGGCATGCACATGCATATGCTGTTCCATATGGACATATTATACACACGCAATTCATTGCACTCACACATAAAATAAAGCTTGCTTGTTGAAGCAGCATAGAACATGCATCGTATTTCAAAAACTGGTGTTAAGCGTCACTGTAACAGCTTCTCTATTCTGATAGGTCTGTCATTAAAATTTAGTTTTGCGTTTGGAAGCTGCATTCTAGGAAATGGCCACGCCTCTTTACACTTGAGACCACTGGTCTACTGTAACAACTAATCTAGATTTTTCTACTTGATGGGACTTAGAATCACGTAGAAGACACACTTCTGGGTGTAGATAACTTGGGGGTGTCTTCTTAAAGGATTAGCTGGGGAGGGAAGACTTACCTGGGATACGAGCAGCCCTGAATGAAAAAGGGGTGTGGATCTGTTTGCTGACTGTGGGTGCTGTATGTTCGCCTCTCCTGTTCTTCTGCCACACCTTCCATGATGGGCTGCATCTGCGAACTGTGAGCCAGAGCAAATGTGTCCCTTCTTAAATTGCTTCTGTCAGAGCCATGAGACAAGTAACAGGACCCTGTCTTCTTGTCCTCCTGTCTCAGGAGCCATGTACACACACAATGAAATCTACGCATAGCCTCTGATGGGGACAGCATGGAAAGTCAGACTCTTCCCAAAGTCTCTGGCTTCCCATTGGCACCAACTCTGAGGCCCAGCACTTGTCATGGATAAAGATGAGCTCTTTGGTCAAATTGGTCACCCACAGCATCATGGAACAAGGTTGGAGCCACTAGCCAAAATTTTATCTCCAAATAAACTGTGACTATGGGTTACACTATGTACGCATGTGCTCAGTTGGAGAAAGCCTTGGCCTGAAAGGAGAGTTTTCAAAGAAATAGGTAATCAATTCTTCTCTTCCTCTAGAGCCGGAAGCTGCTTCCAGTAAATACAAAGTAGGCCATGCAGGAACCCTGCAGCTCACTGGGCTGAGGTCACAGGAGGCAGAAGTGACCTCCCAATAGATCAGAGAAAATGTACAGGTCACTATCACTGTCCCTGCCAGGCGGTCAGAGGAAGGAAGAGTTGCAGCTTTGGAAATAGGTCAAACATCTTATGAAATGGAAAACTAATAAACGTCAGTCAAGACATATTCTAGCCTCCCTGGTCTGCTTTGTAGTGCCAGGGTGGTTCTTGGGCACACTGTTTCTTCCAACTGGAGGGAAAGGAAGGCTGTGAAAGCCATAAGCCTTTTGACTTGTTTAAGGAGGAAATAAATTCTCAGTGTTTGCTGGTGTTTTGTGTGTCTCTCCACCTTGCTGTGGCTTCCTGTCACACCCTGAAATGTCATGATTGTCTTCATTTTGGAGCCGCTGGACATTGACATTGGTAGCCCAGATGGGGTCTTGTTTTAAAATATATTTGTGTAATTATTTCTTGTTGGGGGAGGGTCTCTTGGATGCCACAGAGAGTGTTTAGAGGCCCAAGCATGACTCCCAGGAGCCATTTTTCACATTCTGTGTGTGAGTTCCAGGAATGACGGCCTCTTAATGGGCAGCTCCTGTTGCCCTTTCCAAATGCAGCATGAGCTCTCTCCCAGCTGTGTGCACCTGAGTGCTCTCTCTAGTCTCTGTATGGTGATTGGAAATGAATGGGCTTGGTGCAGGATGCACTGGGGAGCCAGCTCTACCTACCACTGAGTCTCCTGAGTGCAACGTGAATGTCAGGTTTCCTATTGCTACCGTTCCTCTTCCGAAGGGAAGAAAACCACACGGCTTTTGAGCTGGGAAAAGGTTCTGAAAACAATCTGGTAGAGCTCCAGGAGTTTCAGGTGCAGTCATGGAGGTTTGTCACAACCAAGTGTTTGGGAGGTGAAACAAGGCCAATCACCCTGGCTGGTGAGAGACCCTGTCTCCAAAAAAAAAAAAAAAAAAAAAAAAAAAAAAAAAAATCAACGTGGACAATAATTAAGTAACAAGACTGAGGATTGAACCTGACTTCCACATACATGTGCACCCTCCTTTTACATGAACACACACACATCTGTAAGATAGGGTCCTTCCTCCTTAGTGTACAGACTCCACTTCAGCCTCCTTTTCAGCTTGTTCCACTGAGTGATTTCCCATCCCTTTATTTCATTCCTAGGAACAAAGGTGACAGGATTCTAATTTTCTGTTGAGATCAGGAGTGGATGTTCCTTTCTGGCGTTAGGAGGGGAATCTGAGCACAGTGCATCTTGTCCTGGTAACCCCTCGGCGTGCAATGACCTTGGAAATCCCTGCTTAGTCCTTTGTACATGGGAGCATCATTAGCTTCCATCGATGTCCAAAGATGGCGTGCTTTGACTGGCATGGCACAAGGTTTTAGCTAAGCAGGGACAAATAGAACTTTGATACCTTTTATAAGTCCGTCTCCTTGGGGAGAATGCTTCTATCTAAAACGGTCATAGAAAAGCTTCTATTTTTGCCTCTCCTGCAGAGGCTGGGCTCTCCATTTATCCTCATGCCCCCCATGTCACTGGCTGATGTTTTTAAAAGGCTTTCAAATGAAAAGCCTGCTTTTCCTGTGACTTTCTCCCTCCTATTTGGGGGGAAGCCCTGTAGTCTTTGAACATCCAAGGCACCCTTTTCTGTCAAGTAGAAATGGCCTGTGTGGAGTCTGGCAGAGCTGTGAGCCCTGGGAGGATGCCCAGCCTCTCACGCCTGTGGTATTTCCTGCCATTTGGTGGGGTTGTTTCCGATTACCTTGACTAATGGGTAAAGGTTTGTATTTTAGGCAGATTACTCCCCGCTTCCGAAACACTTCTCATATGCAAGACCCAGTGCCACCCAAGGATCAAGCAGAATTGCTCAATGCCTAAGTAAGTACACCTAAGTGGTACTTGACTTCCTGGTCCTTGCTGGCTTCCATCTCACCTCTTAAAAAGATGTTCTTAGCAGCATGGCCCATGGCAACAGTGGGATCTCCTGATCTCTTTCCCTTAGATAACCCCTGAAATCCAACTTTCAGTTGGGTCTGCCTTGAAAACATTCTTGACAATGCTGTTTGAGAGACTCAGCCAGCTCCAAGGTCTGTATGCCATTACCCACAGCTGCCTGGGAAGAGCTCAAAAGAACAAGTGTTGGTGTGTGTGTGTGTGTGTGTGTGTGTGTGTGTGTGTGTGTGTGTGTGTGTAAGGGGTGGAGGGGCGCCCACAATTGCATCACTGGGTGTCCTTTTCAACTGACAGTTGTTGCCAAAATGTCTCTGAACCTGTGATCCATTTTCAGTATGGGACTCATGTAAATCCACACTACTCATAGAAATGTGTGTAGAGATAGAAGGGGGGCATTCACGAAAAATACCAGCTGCTCCAGACTGATGCTAACCTAGCCCCAGTGGGGCTGCCCTGGCCATGGTGAGGAATGTGGCCCCAGGGCATGATGGAGTCTTCCCTGAGAGGTGATTTTTTCCCCCACGCCCCGAAGTCCATTGGCTACTTTCCATTCTGATGGATGGGATAATTTTCTGCTTGAGAAGAGTCTTTTCCTATTCTTTAAGCAAGAAGAGGAGGAGGGGGGTGGGAAAGAGGAAGAGGAAGAAGAAGAAGGAGAAGGAGGAGAAGGGAAAAAACAAAAAGCCTTGACTTCTTTATGGCTGAGAGGCAGAAAAACTCCTCATGTTTTAAGATCCCCAAATGAGTAGCCAGTGTAGAAAATACCCAGAAATGAAAACACCAAGGCCCTGGTTTTGCTGCTCTGTCAGAGAACGTCCCCAGCATGTCTCAGGCTGTCTGACCCTCCCTTCCAGTTGCTCCTCTGGACAAACAGGTTGTCATTTTGAGAGAATCACTAATGGAGGCAATTGCCGCTGGAAAAACGCCAGTGATCGCATTGGGTGGATTGAAAACACATCCACTTCCTGTGTTTCTAGTCCTGTAGTCGGTGATTGCACCAGAGAACCTCTATCCCTCTCCAGTGTCTGGGTTCTGTCATTGACTGATGTGCAGGTGACAGACACAGGAGACTGGACCGACCCCTTCCTGGATTCCTTGCACAACTTCCCTCGTGACTCAGCTGAGGGAAAAAGCATGAGCACCATGAGGTTTTCTTGAGGTTTCCTCACAGCCGGTGGCCATGCAGAAGACCCTGCTTCAGGGCATGACTGAAGCGATTTGGGGATCCCTGTTGATGTGGGACACCTGCCTGAGATGACAGCATTTGTGGGGACAGGATAGGAGTTTCCGTCTGAATGCCAGTTTTAGTTTCTCAGTGAGGTCGTAGGCCTGAGAGACGGAGATGTAGGATGGACTGGCCCCGCTCTGCTGGAGTTTTTAAAGCCCTGTTCTCGGCTGGAGTACTTCCTGCAGCCCTATAGGTACAGAGCACTGTGTTCTGCCTTTCCTTAAATGCAGAGTTTCAGATGCAAGCTTTCTTATGATTTAAAATATTACATAAATCTGGGTCTTCCGATCCGCTTCCGAATCAAAGCGTGTTACAGGATAAAACCAGCTCTGGAACATTGCCAGCAGCTCTTTTACTTTCACAGTTATATGGTTATGGTGATGACAGACACTCATTTTTAAAACAGTTAAAGTACAAAATGTGTGTGTGTGTGTGCGCGTGTGTGCGCACACACGCGTGTGTGCGCGCACTATCTATACCCAAGTCATCAGAAATTTAATTTATGGCCATAAAATTATGCTGAGCTTCTGCAGAACAGCCATTTGACCGACTAAAACAACATAGAACTAGGACTTCCAAATGCTCCACCAATGCCCACAGCCTTTAGACATTTACTTTTCAAAATTATGTTACATTAAGCCTATTAAAAAGAATCCAAGAATACTTTTTCATAGCATGTTCAGAGTAAAAGAACAACCGCTCCCTCTAGTGGCCCTTTGTAAATTAGCAACAAAAGAAATGCCATTAAAGTTCCAAACACAGAGAGAAGGAAAGCCCTTCGTTCCAGATGAAATATAATCTAAGGCTAGGACCCATAGTTGAGAATGTAGGCCATAGGAAACAGATTTTATACCTTTGTGTATTCCTAAGCAATTCTTGCCCAATCTGCTTCTCCTCCTTCTTTTTGAAGTGTTAGGTCATACATGTTAGTTCCAATGCACAAGCTTGTGGTTGATTTCAAGCTCTTTGGATTTTTAAACTTGCACTGAGCAAGGTTGCATATTTTCCTTATGACACTTTGGCTGGGGGGTCTTGGTGCTGGTGGAGCACCACAGATAGATGATGTAGATGTTGGAAAGACGGTATCCTCCGTTTAAGATAAAGAACCCAAGGGCCAATGGACTTTATGAGTCCCAAGAGAAGAGTGAGTGTGTTCTTGAGTTATCTGTCACCGTGAGCGATACAGGAGACACTCAGTTGGTCAAAGGCGGTGGCTTCCACTTCACAGTCCTGGAGACCTGAGTCTGTGCCCATTGGACCTTTGGTGTTAGGGGCCTGTATGGAGGTGGTGCCTCACAGTGGGGATGCATAGCAGACCGTTCCAAGAGGCAAAAGAGAGTAACAACAGTCTACTCCCAGGGCACATTCCCAATGACCTGAACACCCCCGCACAGCCCCATGCTCTGCCTCCTAAAGGTAGAAGTAGCTTCAGGTACTGCTATCCTGGGGACCAAACCTTATATGGGCCTTACACATCCAAATTACAGCATCTTGTAAATACTTCATTTAAACATTTGTGTGTGTGTGTGTGTGTGTGTGTGTGTGTGTTGCACACATGTTGTAACATGGAGGTCAGAGGGTTTCCTCCTCCTACCATAGGGGTCCAGGGGATCAAACTCTGGTCATCGGACATGGCAGCAGGTGCCTTCAAACCACTGAGCCATCTTGCCAGTCCCAACAGCTTGCAAATTCTTGAAGCTGCATTAGAATTTCAGTTTGGGCAGGATGAACTACTTGATGTGTTTTATTCTCACAGCACCAAAGCATGGATATGAAATTGTCTTTTCTGTCAGTATACACTCCTAAAAATGTGGCACTCACCTTGAGGGTTCTGGACAAAGAACCTATGTTTAGGGTTTTGCTACTGGCCAGGCTTGGAGGAGGGGGTGACTGCAGGAGACAGAAGTACTGCCTGCCTGCATTTGAATAAGTTCCTCCTAATGTGGGTGTGGGGTGGGCAAATTATTCAGATTCCTTAGAATTGAATCTCCCATCTGCAGAATGGGTGACTATGATGCCTGCTACATTGAGAGTTTGTGAGAACTGAATGCTGTCTTCCATGTAAGAAACTCAGCACGTGATAATAGAAAATGAATAATCACCAAACAGATCATGTGTCATATGTATATTCCTAGGAAATCAGGCCAATGTTCATGTTCTCTCTCTCTCTCTCTCTCTCTCTCTCTCTCTCTCTCTCCCCCCCCCCTTCCCCCAGGGCATGCATGTGTGTTCATCTTGTGATTTTGTGCTTACAGGTGCATGCCAGAAGCCAGCCTTAAGTGCTGTATTCTTTAAGAGCTTGTGTCTTGATTTTTGAGGTGTGGCTCTCACTGACACGGGGTTCACAGATTGATCACACTGATGGGCCAACTGAGCTCCAGGGATCCACTTTCTCTGCCTCCCCAGGGCTACCTAGGTTCCTGAATCATGTGCTAGGCTCCTTTCCTTGGGTCTAGGGACTGAACTTGGGACCCATGCTCTTATGACAAGCACTTTACTGATGGGACCATCTTCCCAGCCTTTCTGCAGATGTTTTTAGGTTCTTTTTAAAGTAATACCTAACACAATGTCAACAGAATCTCTCTGTTAAAATGTGTTTATTGCTTAAAATGGTGTTCTCATGTCTAAAAAATCATGTAAGTTGAAACTTTCTAATTAATATGCTTCAGACACATATCTCTTGAGATTTTGCTGAGTACAAAATAACCAATGGCCACAAAGCATAAGAAAAGAGACTAAATCTTGGATGATAGAGAAAGCAGAAGTGAGTGTATTGTCTGTCATAAATGCTTAGAATTTTAAGTTTAGCAAATCCAGTTCGGAGCCAGCCAGTCACTGGTTTAGTCATGTATTTTTGCAAACACCAGGGGGCAGTGTTACAACCAGCAGGGAAACTAGACTGGGTAAGAATTAAGATTTCTAAACTGCACTTACAAACACGTACTTGGGCTTATGTTCTGTTTACTTACATCAGCTCCCAGTATTTTCTAGACCTGAGTACATACTGTTAAGCAGTGAATATACTTCAATGGCAGTTCTTTTCAGGGAGTTGCTGGTATGTGAGTGAGTGACTGAGCGCTCACGCGCGCTCGTGTGTGTGTGTGTGTGTGTGTGTGTGTGTGTGTGTGTGTGTGTGTGTGTTATGGAACCCATGCATTCCGCACAGGCAAAAGAACTTAGATGTGCACTATTAGTACAACCACCCTAGGCGTTGTCTGCTCCCAGGTCTTTTAAAGTCTTCCTCATGCCTGATACTGGAAGTGGAACAGAGTTTGGGTCCATGGTAGAAATGGTAATAGTCACTGAAAAGAAAACTGGAACACAGCAGGAGGAACGGCTCTGTAAAGGAGACAGAAATGGCGGGGATAATGCGCCCGACTACAGCTAGAAAAAACAGAAACTCCCACCACCCACCCCTCACCGGACACAAGCTCTGTTAATGGCACAGCTTTTGAACTCCTTCCCAACTCTGTTTCTTTCCTCTCCCATTTCTGGCCTGTCCTTCTGTCTGAATTAACTTCTTCGTCTCTGGTCATTCCTCGCTGTCCTTTCTATGCACCATCAGCTCCCCAGACTCACTGCTATTTAAAGTGTGAGGCCCCGCAGCCTCAGAGCTGGGAAGGTCGAGGCAGGCGGTTCTCTGGCCCTCACTGTCCGGCCCGGTCAAGCAGGATCGTGGAGCTCAGGTTCAGGGCCAGACCCTGGCTCAAAATATATGCTGAGGTGGGTGGAGAGAGGCTCAGCCTCTGAGAGAACCAGCAGCTCTTGGAGAGGACTTGGAATCTGTTCCCAGCACCCACATGATGGCTCACAATCACCTAGAACTCCAGTTCCAGGAGGCCCAAAGCCCTCTGCTGGCTTTTGTGGGGATTGCATGCATGTGATGCACCAAAATACAGGCGGGCAAAAAACATTCACACACATAAAGCAAACATAAATCTTTTAAAAATCTGTTTGGGTTTATTTTATTTTGCTCTGCCCCAAAAAAAATCTTAGAAAAACAATAATGTAGAAATTAAATGAGGAAAATATTTGGGTCAGCCTCTTATCCTCATACACATATAGACCCAAATGCACATGTACACACACACACACATACACACACACACACACACACACACACACACACACACACACACACACACGTATACACACATGCATGCATAAATATACAAAAACACATACACATATACATGCATATACATACACACACATACACCACACACACACACACACACACACATACACACACTTTTCTTTTAAATTACTACATTTCCATTGGCACTGCCTGTAAGTCAGGTTCCAACTGTCTAGGCAATCTGCAGGCCAGCATTTCTCCTACATTAATTTAAATGGGGGATGAAATGATGTAAGTTTTTTCCCTGTCCAATCTCAGCATCAGGGTAGCACGGATCCTGGGAAGGAGTCCCCCAGGGAGTCTCGCAGGAGTACACATTCCTGGTTCCCCCACCTCCTGGTGCTCCTGACTCAACAAGGCTCCTTGTGGCTTTTCTGGAACTCACATTGCTCCCCACACCAGCCCTTGTCCCCTGACTTCCTGTTCTGACTCCTGAGACTCCACTCATCCTCAAGGACAAGGAGGTGAGCATTAATGATCGCTCTTCCTGTTATTGGCCTCTGCCTCTCACCTGAGCTGACGGATAGTGCTTATTTATTGCACATAAGCCTTTGGAGCAAGGAGGTTCGTGAAGGCTCCCAATAGCCTTAGTGTCCTGTGTACCGTGGAAGGTCCCTGGGGGACCTGGCAGGGAAGGACATACTGAATTGTATTCTGTACAGATTAGAAAACCCTGTGTGCCATGTGTTAATTCACCGATTTCTTTCTGCAAAGTGAAAATTACTACCGTCTATTAGTCTCACAAGTATTGCTCAGCTCTGGGAAGGAAGGATGTCCAGCTAAGGTGGTTAAGAAGAAATTTAAGTCCAGTTATGGAACATCAGGACTTTGGAGGTCACTGGAAGTGGTGTTACCATTTCTGCAGTGGAAAATTCAAGTCGGGAGAGAGAGCATTGTCCTAAACCACAGTCAATCACGCCATCACCCCAAGAACCAACTCCTCTCAGAGAATTGACTCCATCTTTACCTTTTAATACAAGTTTTGTGTGTGTGTGTGTGTGTGTGTGTGTGTGTGTGTGTGTGTGTACATGCGTGTATGTGCACATGTGGCAGGGAGGTGTGTTGACCCATGGATAGAGGCCAGAGGTTGACACCCTCAGGGGTGTTTTTGAGACAGGACCTCTTACTGAACCTGGAGTTTGCATTTCAGCTACACCTGACCAGAGAACACCAGGATCCTCTTGTCCCTGCCTTCTGAGCATTTGAGATCACAGGCACACTGTGGCCAGGCCCAGCTTTTCACACAGGTGCTGAGGATCCACACTCAGGACCTCACGCTACGCAGCAAGCACTTTGCCCACTGAGGCATCTCTACAGGCGCTATCTTTGTTTATTTGTGAATTTTTTGTTTTGCTTCACTTTGTGCGGTTTTGAGACTTTAGCTCAGGCTGGTCTAGAACTTGCAGCAATCCTCCTGCCTCAGCCTCCTAAGTTCTGAGATTACAATTATGAGGCGCCATGCCTAGCTAGAGCACCATTTGTCTAGAATCCTCCATGACAGGATCTTTCCACAGTCTCAAGTCGTGTTGGTCTCTGTGTGTATAAGAATCCCGTGATAAGAGATGCCACATGGCAAGCATGATGCCTCCCACTTCATGGAGATTCTGGAATCTTCTGGAAGGATGGTGAATCCACTCATGTTGTTCCCCAATCTTCGAAGACACATCCATTCTGTGGAGTAGCTGAAGTGATTTTTCCCAGCATCCAAGTTATGTGCCTCCTATTTTTGCTTCTTCATTCTTTCCTAGCAGCCAATGATGGACGAGCTCCCTTGCTCTGGACTATAAGGGCAGCAGAGCAAAGACTCTCAGCCCTGCTGCATTTTCCCAGCTTCTAAATTACAAAGTGCTCTGTCTTCCTTCCTGATGCATTTATTCCTGGCCACCCGAGGCCTCTCATTCTGCCTTCCTCTCTTATAGAGAAGCCATTTTGGATTTTGTCTTGATTACTCCCCCCCCCCAATCTAACACCCTGTCAGCCACCATTGTGAGGCTCTTCACAGCTCAAAATTTCACCTTTTCGTGTTGCTTCCATCCTCTGCACTTTAAACAAGCCTCTTTATAGTTTTAGCTCAAGAACTGGGGTACCAGATGTTGGGGCGGCAAGAACTGTCTTTAGTGGCTTTTACAGGGATGAGGTAGTGGATGGGGGGGTGCAAATTTGGTGAGGGAATTTCATTCTAAGCTTTCACATCTTGTCCTTGAAATATGAGCAAAGGGCAGGTGGGGGTTGGGGTCCTATACTTTGAGAGAGGAGAGTTCTGAGGAGTTTTCTTTGTTTTCTTCTTAGGGCATCCAAGCCTTGGACCAGACATGGCTCTTAGCTTAGACGCGTCACTCTATGGGGAGGATAGTTAGGGGCAATGAGAGTTATTTCATAAGAGCATAAGTGAATTTAGGAGATGCAGGAGTGGGGAAGTAGGTCCCTTACAGAACACATATGAAGGCCATGTGTGTTTCTAGCCTAGTGGACCACTGGGGTTCTCTCATTTGAAAAAGCCGTGCATATCTTCATGTTGATATGTAGTGACTGTCAGAATTGTGACTTATAAAGACATCAGAGCTAAGTCCCAATGGGAAGATCTGAAATCTGGAGGCAAACATCAGACCAGAACTTATTTGCAGTGCGGGCATGTGCAGGGCAGCCCAGCTCTGAGATCTGTTTTTATCAACAGGGCAATGAAGGTGAAAATACTTCAGAATATATTCTTTGCTTTCTTCCTTTCTATTTTTAATTCTTTCCTCCTTTTTTCCCCCTCCTCCTCCTCTTCTTCTTCCTCCTCCTCCTCCTTTTTTTTTTTTTTTGTTGTTGTTGTTGTTGATCTTGCAGGGTCTTCTGGAACACAACCCACGCTGGCTTTCAACTTGCTAAGTAGTCAAAGGTGGCCTTGAACCACCTGTGATTCTCTGCTTCCCCCTCCTGAGTACTGGAGTTATAAGCCTACACCACTGGGGCCAGTTTGTGTGGTGCTGAGGACCAAACCCAGGGCTTAGTGCGTACAGGAGCTCACACTGCAACGGGGCCACATCCCCAAGGCCCCGACACGTGCTCCTGTTCTGAGTGCTCATTCTCACTCAAGAGATGAGTAACAATCCAGGTCACAGTAAAGAAGAACGGCTGTTTCTGCTCCCTCCTCCCCTTCTGCACAGTGTAGGACTCTTCCTACCAGATCTCCTGCTTGGGTGTTTCCAAGTGTGAGCAGCCCACTGACTCCCTAGCCCAGAGGTCCTCAACCTTCCTAGGGCTGCACCCCTTTAATACAGCTCCTCATGTGATGGTGACCCCTCCCTGCAACCATAACATTATTTCCATTGCTACTTTCATGACTGCAATATTGCCACTGCTGTGAATCATAATGTACAATATTTTTGGAGAAAAGAGGGTTGGCCAGGGGGTCGTGACCCATGGGTTGAGACCCACTGCCCTGGACAGTCACCTGAGTCTTCCGGAAGCATCAAGCCACACTTGTGTTCTTGTATGCAAAAGTGGTTACTGAGCCTATCCTTAGGGCAAAGCTCTTCTTCTTCTTCTTCTTCTTCTTCTTCTTCTTCTTCTTCTTCTTCTTCTTCTTCTTCTTCTCTTCTCTCTCTCTCTCTCTCTCTCTCTCTCTCTCTCTCTTTGAGCTGAGGATCAAACCCAGGGCCTTGCGCTTGCCTAGCAAGCTAAATCCCCAACCCCAAAGCTCTGTTCTTGGTATCTTCCCCTCACACTTGAGTTCAATCTCCGTTGCCCCTGTTCCCTTCCACCCTTGCTAGCAGCTCTGGTGTTTTGGGCAAGCAGCCCTTTAGCTACATATCGACAACCCTCAAGCCACCACTTGCCTCCTCTTTGAAGAACTCCCTTCAGTTATACCAGTCTGCCCTGCCCATCGCTGTCAGCTGGATTTAGTTTTCAATCTTTTCCTAAAACACGGCGCTCAAGCCCATTGGTTACCTGAGCAATGCCAGATTCGCTAGGAATCCGAGTCCCTTTAGGGACGTCTGCTCAGAGCGACACGATTTGGGGTTGTGTTTGCGTTCAGCTCCCTGCATGCAATGATAGTAGATTCTGACTGCCGAGACAACTGGTGTACATGCCCTGGAGTCACTTTAGCTCTGTGAAATGGAGGTTTTGTCAGGGGAGAAAGTGTTCAGAGGAGGGAAAGGAAACCATGTGCAGAGCCTGTCCCAGGAGAGAAACACACCTCTCACCCATGTGTGCTGTGCCCCAGTGTGGCTGCACCTGTCTGGATGGAGCTGAGGCAGGGGGTAAAATAATGCTTTATCTACACAGTGGGTGCACACTGTGGTGTGTGCTGATGTGACACCCAAAATATGAGTCCTTATGATTTAAAACCATGTGTACCCAGGGCCACTCTCAAGTGAAGAGACCATCTAGAGTAAGAGACCTATCTGGAAATCATCTGTCCGGCAAAGGAATTTCATCTTGACTTTTCTTTAAAAAAATATATTAGCTGTTCATATTTTCTTTCTATTGCTGTGACAAAAAAGCACCTTAGGCTTACACTTCCAGGTCACAAGCTAGTATCTGCAGAGACAACTCAGTGGGTAAAGCGCTTGGAGCATAGCATGAGGCCCTGAGTGTGGATCCTCAGCACCCATGTGAAAAGCTGGGCCTGGCCACAATGTGCCTGTAATCCAAATGCGGAGAAGGCAGGGACAAGAGAATCATCAAATTTAAAATAGATAAATTAGAGCCAGGGGTCTGAGTCTGTGTTAGAATGCTCACCTACCAGGCTGGAGTCTCCAGGTTCCATCCCCAGCATTGTGAAAGGTGCGTAGGTCAAACGTCTGAATGGCTGGTTTTTAAGAGGATTTACAAGTGGCTAAGGAGGACTAGAAAGACTCCTAGACTCATGGGCCATCAGGAAAGTTCGGTCAGAAGCATGACGAAGTATCCCTACCTATCCCCAGGATCGGCAGTGGCTTGGAACCATCACACCCTGATGGAAGAAATCTCTTGGTACAGCCACTTCAGAAAAGAGTGTGGCAATTCCTCAAATACTTAAACGTGGCTACCATATGGCCCATCGGGTCTACTCCGAAAGACACTCCTAAGAAAACAGACCTCTACACAAAAGCTGTCCTGTAAATGTTTATAGTGCTAATGCTTTGGGGGCAGTGTAGGCATAGTCCCAACTTACTTTCCTATGAGTCTGGCTGTTGTGCTCAAGTATTCCACAAGAGGAGTGCAGGAGAGCCAGCAACTGTTCTGAGGAGGCTTTCCAAAGACTGTGTGCAGATCTCTCATTTCTAGAAAAGATTGTTTCCCGATCTAGGGATTGAGGATAAACTCAATTCAAGTTTTTAAGAAATAAGCACAATATGGAAGGTGATTGCATTATACGTTTTCGCTTTATTTTTATTCATGGTACTCGTTAACCAGGGAGTTTCTGTGCTCTGTTCAAAGAGCAATACATACTGTATCCAACCAACACTGTAACTAGATAGTTGCCTTCATACTGCATTGCATATATAGGCTATGAAATGAAGTGTGTGTGTGTGTGTGTGTGTGTGTGTGAGAGAGAGAGAGAGAGAGAGAGAGAGAGAGAGAGAGAGGCAGAGAGAGTGTGTATTCACATATATATGTAAGAACATACATATGAAAATATTACAAATACAGTCTGTGGTACATACAGGCTTTTATATGCATAGGAAAACCGAATTCAGCCAGGTGGTGATAGTACATGCCTTTAATCCCAGCACTCTGGAGGTAGAATCAGGTAGAGCTCTGTGAGTTCGAGGCCAGCCTGGTTTACAGAGAGAGTTCCAGGACAGCCTGGACTGTTACACAGAGAAACCCTGTCTCAAAAAAAAACAAAAAAGAAAAGAAAACCTAATTTGTGTTTCTTGTTTCAATTATTCAATTAACTCATAGTTTACCTATAGAGTGCTGACATCAGGAAAATACTCATGAATAAAAAAATTACTTTTTGTCTCCTCATGAAATATAAGGGTGGGCTGGAGAGGTGATCCAGCAGTTAAGAGTACGTATTGCTCTTAGAGAAGACCTGGGTTTGAATCCCAGCACCCACGTGACAGCTCACAACCACCTGTGAGTCCAGTTCCAGGGGATCCAACACCCACTTCTGACCTCTGAGGGCACTGGGCATTCATATGGTGCACATACATACATGCAGGCAAACACTCATGCACATAAAGCATTAATTAGTTAATAACTAAGTGATAAAGGAAACTGGAGCACACTCACGTCTTTTTATACCTTGCAGTTCTGAGTTGCCTTACCCTGACTTTGCACATTGTATCTAAAGTATTTTTTAATTCCTTCCTTCTCCATTCTATTTGTCCTTCTTCTGTAGCACAATTGGCTTTGGGGGACTAATAAATAAGTGCCGCTGATAATTGTGAATCCCCTTTGAAACATGCCGAGTATGGGAAGTTTCAACAGCTGGAGATAATGTATAATAATAGAGATTTCGGAATTACTCAGCAGGCTCTGCACATCTTGCTGCCAGGACTCCTCAGGAAAGCACCGCTGTTTCCTCTGCATTTGATGCCTATGCCTAGGACCTAAGCCCGTTGGGAACCTGAGTATACTCTGGTACTGTGGCCGTGATATATCAGGAGGGTGTCTCTCCTGGTCCTGATCCCTTCTGTACCCTTCACTTCCCACCCTCAGCACCACCTGCTCACCTCACTACACACCCACACACCATCCCCACCCTTCACACCCCCAGACCTTTACTTACTACACACCCTCATTATGCGTCCTCACTCCCACTCACCCTACCCACCCTCACTGCACGCCTTCTGACCCCTACCTGGGTACTCAAGGGTTGGTTTCTACTGTGCATGTTTTCATAATAAGAGGATACTTTTCAGTACCCTATTATTCATCGGATTTGGGTGGGTTTTTGCTTTGTTTTACTTGGCTGAGCAGTCTTAAGACTTTGTTGTTAGAAACAATGGGATATTTTTAAAGAACACTAGGCCAGGCATTGTGAACTTGCATCCTGCACTACGCGCTTGGGAGGCTCAGACAGGAAAATGGGGAGTTGGAGGTCAGCTTGGGGCACGTAAGACTTCATCTTAACCACAACAAAGCTTTAAAAAGAACCCTGGACCGTCACTATCACCACCATTATCACACTGACTTGGTCTCTGAGGAACCCCGTCCACCCCGGTGGCTCCCTGTCCATCAAACATGGGCAGAAGGGGTCATGGAAGATAAAGAGGCCAGCCTGAGCAGGTTCTCGTGAGGTCCTTTCTTCCAGGAATGACCTTTTCAGGGTGGTACAGAGTCACCTGCAATAATTTCATCTGATGAGAACATGTCAAGCTCTTGTCACGTAAGGTTATGACAAGGTGCTAAGGAACCTGTCCCTCCTGAACCCTGGGCCGGCTTCCTCCCAGGCCTCAGCCCGAGTGTGCAGAGAGTGGTACTTGGGCACAGATCAAACAAACCGACAAAATCACTTTTGGAGGGAGTTTTATCTGACTGTTTGCTCTGGTCATATATATAAAATGTTCATTAGCAAGATCATTTAAGTTTTTCTAACCAATGCACCTGCCTAGCATCCTCAATTGATGTCTTGTAAATTAGGTCTGCAGTATCCCCCAATGGCACATGTTCAAGGCTGGTCTCAGCCTACACGAACCCTTAAGAGGCTGTGGGAACCTGGGGAGAGGAAAGGCATTTATTGTCTTTGGGATGAAAGTACCCTGGGGCAGATGTGGGATGAGGAGGGGGCCTGGGGCTGTCCTACATACATCCTTCTCTCCTTATGTTCAATATGGCCTTAAATAAGCCAATCATCTCCCTCCCCCTCTTCCTCCCACCCTTCCATCTCTCCCTTCTTCCTTCACCATTTCCTGTCTCCCTTCTCCCTCTTTACTTCCTCCTAGCCTTACAGGTGAGCAGATAGGACTGTAGACTGCTGTGGAAATATGTTATTTATGACTAATCCACCGGTTCTCAATCAGTCGTCCCTGATGAGTTACAGAGATTCGGGAACACAGCTCCAGAACCATGAAGCTTGTTCATACTCAAAGGCCATGGATGCCATTTGGGTTTCTGCCTGTAGTAAAACACCTGGGAATGGAATCTTGGGTCCTGTATTGTATTGATTTTAGGAAATGAATGAAAGCCAGACTTCCAACATGAACCTGCGGGACTGCCAAATACGTTCGTGATGAGTATTGTCCAGCAAAGCATTGATGTCTCAAGAAGAACAGGCCTTGAACTAGGTCAGAATTGATATTTATCTGTAAAATCATCCGTGCATAGGCTTTCTCACTACACACAAGGCAGATTAAGGTAGCTCTTCTACCCAATAAGAAGAGCTACCTGATGGATTTTTCTGCTTGTTTGTGTGTTTGACTAATTAGATCTGGTTTCCAAGAGGTCACAGCCCATTCTCTGTCTGTGGAAGATCATTTAGCCCTCTCTTTTGAACTTCCAGAGGGAAGCGATGGGATTAATTCAGTCAGGGCATCCTTGTTTCATTTCTGTTGCAGTGGTTAAAATATTCTGGCATTTAAAAAAAAAATCCCATAGTGGGGAGGAAAGGGGATGTTTTGGCTTACACTTCTAGGTTGCAGTTCATCATTGAAAGGAAGTCAAGGTGGGGATCAAGCACCTAGTCACATGACCTTGTCACATGACACCCCCAGTCAAAGACAGAGGAAGGGCCTTACTCATTCACTCACTCATTCACTCACTCATTCACTCACTCATTCACTCACTCATTCACTCACTCATTCACTCACTCATTCACTCGATTCTGGTTTCCTCCCACCACTCTGTTTTACCTTTGCTCCCTCACTCAGGACCCCCTGCCTAAGAAATGGTGCTGCTAATAACAAGTTGAGACTCCTTCCATCAATTAGCAACCAAGACTGTCTCCCACAGACATACCCACTGGCCCACCTGACCTAGGTAACTCCTCAGTTGAGACTCTCTCTTCATGTGATTATATATAGACTATGGCAAGATGATGTTGTAAGTCAGCATATTCGGTACAGAGCCCTTCAAGTCTTAGATGATTCCAATAGCAATGGAGGTTGGGGAAACGAGGGTCTTGTGGAATTTGGAGGAAGACATTGTCTCCATCAGGTGATGTCATTCTTCCTGCTGTGACACTTGAGATGGTGTCTAAGAGACCAAGCAGTGAAGGCACTCTCAGCAGCATGGGAAATAGCTCATGTTGACATATCTTTGACCAGTGGTTCTCATCCATCCTAACGCTGCAACCCTTTAATACAGTTTGTCATGCTGCGGTGACCCTGACCATAAAATTATCTTCATTGCTACTTTGTAATTTTAATTTTGTGACTGTGATGAATTGTAAATATCTGATATGCAGGATATCTGATATGCAACTCCAGTGAAAGGGTTGTTTGACTCCTAAAGGAGTCAAGGCTCACAGATGGAAAACCACTGTCTTAGATAACTGCCCTTTTACGACTCACTTTTTTTTTAAGCACAAAAGCAAGATGCAACACATATTAGATTCAATATACAATTTCATACCCTTCAGTACTGATTTCAGAATTTTCAAGGAGTCTGTGGTGGCAACCATAATCTTGATATTGATTCGTCTCGTGTGTGTGTGTGTGTGTGTGTGTGTGTGTGTGTGTGTGTGTGTGTGTGTGTGTGGTTTTGCATGCATGTTTCCATGGGTGAGCATTGCACATGTGGGCATGTGTGAATATCTATGTGCATATGGAAACCAGAAGTTGACATCATGTGCTTTTCTTGGTGGCTCTCCACTTTATTTACTGACAGGGTCTCTGGTTTAGTTAGCCAGCTTGCCCTGTGATCTGCATCTGCCTCCTGAGTGCTGGGATTACTCCTTGCCTACCCCACTTTAGTGAGAGGGGCTTAACTCACTGAGCCATCCCCCTGCCCCACAATACAGACTCCTGTGCTGGAGAGAAGCCTGACATGGGTGCAGGGAACTGACACATCATTCCTTCACTTTCTTAGTCTGCACGCTTAAGGTTTCCTGGGCCTTTCACATTCTCCATCCTGAGTCATGAGACTGATTTGTGCCAAAACAACCCTTACTAAAAAAAAAAAAAAAAAAAACAAAAAACAAAAAAACAAAACAAAACAGCTTTCTAGTTTTCTTTTATTTCTGTGGTTCACCAACAAGGATGTCAAGACTGTCCACTCAACTCTCAATTTTTTGAGGGTCTGAACTGATCTGAACCTTCCCATGTGATTTCTACATATATGTATGTGGGCAGTAGTATGTGTCTGTGTGTCTCTCCCCATCTACCCCAGTGCCCTTAGTCAGTTCACGGAAGAAGGGGTGTTGCCAACTGCTGTTGCTGATGCCTTCTGTCGTTTATTTTGATTTCCACATGTTGTTTGATTGGCCGGCCAACTGGGGTTGGAATGTTGAGGTTACGTCTCGCCGCAATTTTGAAGACCAGCATTCAGTGCTCAGCTAGTTCTCCATGTCGTAACATGTGTTCCATCACAGGTCACTTCACCAGTTCCCTAGCATGGAGTGTGAGGGCAGGGAAGGAGTTCAGAGCCGCAAATTGGACACATCTTTTAAAACAAGATAACGGATGCTTCGGGTTCATTGCCATTGTGTTTTGCCAGGATCAGTCTTCGTAGTTTTGGCTTGAACTTTGACCCCTTCCTGAAGACATTTATAGGATGCACTCAGGTTTCCATAGATGCTTCTGCCACCATTTGTCCTTTCCGTGTTGACTTCCATGCTTCTACTCCCGGAACTTGGGTGATTGAAGATAGTGCCTTTGGGCTGTGCTAAAAGCTTCTAACACTATAAATAAGTAATTGGAGGATGGTGCTTGATGGCCTTTTGAGTGGAATAATAATCTCTCGGATTAATAGGGTTTTGTTTGTACAAGAGCTAAAAGCCCTTCTCCCACATTCGCCCGCTTGCCCTCAGCATCCCCACAGAGCTGCGAGCTCACGGTGGATCTCTGGATGATTCAACAGAACTTTGAACAAGGGCTTCCTCGATGGCCTGATGTGTGTCTTGCCCATGAGCTAACTCTAAATTCTGGGGATTAAAGGAGTTATAAGACTGTCTGGACTTCTGCTGAGCTATCTTTCTATGTAACAGTGAAAGTCTGGACCACTCAATAAAGTGTAAGACACAGGAGATGGGAAGCAAAGGCTACATATAGGAGCAAAAGGCCTTGAGAGCAAATGGGCAGGGCACAGAGTTCTGCAAGCAATAAATAGGCAAGCTAGGAGAGAATCAGGCTTATATAAAATGACATCTGGTATACCTAAGGAGGCTTGTTAGAATTTACTCTTTATTTACATGGTGGAGGGTGGGGAGGGGGTGACTATCCATACAGGACCTGAGGATGACCTCAGGTACCATTCTAAGCTGCTATCACCTCTTTCACTCACTTGGCTGGAACTCACCAGAAATCTAAGGTTCCTGGCCAGAGAGGGCTAGGGATCCCCTCACCTGTCTTAACACTGGGATTGTAAACATGACACCTGACTTTTCCGACAAGAATCCAGAGATGGTTCGCAGGCTCCTTGTGCTTGAAGATAAACTCCCTGGGGCCTCCAGTTGATTCTTCTCTAACACTCCCTGTCCTCATCTCTTTCCCTGCCCTTCTACGTAGGAATGGAGAGTGATTGGTGTCCTGCCATTTTAACAGGAGCCAGGAGAGGAAATGATATGGTAAATAGGGGTGAGAACCCCAAATGAACCTGCATCATTCAAACTAGCTTCTCATTTTCCTTCCTCCCTTCCCCGTTCTGTGCCTTTGAGAGTCTCTTTAACTAAAATCCCAGGCCCACTCTTCTATGGAGCGTTGATTACCTCAGCCATTGCTTGTCAGAAGGACCTGTCTTTACTTCTTTTCTCTTTTTCAATCTGCTACCCATTCCTATCTTGGGAAAAATTTGTAGTGTGTGGTTATATTGCCGGGTGGTTGTTTATTTGAGGAAAGTCTTTGGCCAGCATTAAAGGCATAGGATGCAAAAATGAACTGATAACTGAACTTGGCGTTTAGAGGTTAAACCAAGGACAGCATTCCCCACTTCCCTAAAGTTCCACCTGCCGCCAAGACTCCACTGTTTAAACACAGATACCGCAAATAGAAGGAGAAACAGAGTCACTGTTCTGTTTCCATAGTGTGTCCAGTGCTTCCTTATGGCATCTGGGATGTAATGGCCTCCACATGATCTGTTTCCTGACTTTGCCTTTATCTTCTAGACTCAAGTTCATCTCTCAAGTGATATCAGAGTTGGAATAAACCAGTCTGACTGGATGACCCTTCAGTAGCTCCCATTGGTCAAAAGGAATTTACCCAGCATTCTTTTCTAGATACATAAAGGTCCCCCGTGGCTTCCACCAGATCTTCCACTTCCCTCTTGTCACTCCTCTGAAATGTGTCACCTCCTCCCTTGTATGCCCACAGACACCCTAGGAATGTCACCCTCCTCCCATTCCAGCTCCTTTCCTCTCTCCCTGCGTCTCTTTCTTCTCTATCATTAACCTGCCCAACTGCTCCTCAGCAGATAAGGTTCAGTTCAGACCTGAAGGGTACCTCCACCCCTCTCTGCTCGGCCTGAGCTGTACAGCCCTTGGTGTGTATTTTAATTGAAATAACACATGGATTATTATTTATTATTATTTATTATTATTATTATTATTATTATTATTATTATTCAAGTGAGGTCTTGAATTTCTTCTTTCTACTGTGGAATCCTTGTGTTCATCCTTGTGTTCACGTCATTTAATCCTACTCATACATGGAATTCTTGAGGTCATAAGGGAAAGCCCATCGACTAGTCTATCTGAGATATCTTAGCATACAGATCCTTCCTATGATAAAACAGATTTCCATAGCAATTCATTAACAGGTCAAAGATTTAAAAAGAGGGTGTGAAGGGAGCTTATTACTGCACCCAATGAATAAAACAAATTATGCTTCAGTTCTATTCTTTTTACCAAATTATTGTAAGGGTGGAAATAGAAATTAGCATGATAATGTCTACAGAGTTCCTGAAGAGGCTGGTGTTAATCCTGGTGTAGGTACTTGCCCAGATTTCTTCTGGCTATCCCCCCCCCCTATTTATTATTATTATTATTTACCTCTAGAATCTATCTTTCCTTTTTCTAAGTGCTGAGATGAGACCCAGGGTCTCATGGCATTTTTCCCTTTGGATACACATTGAAGAGTCACTCGCTATTCATATGATTATACAGTTGACAGGAATTTTAAAACAAGCTAGATCTCTTTTTTTTTTTCCTTGAATTAATTTTCTAGACCCTTTATCAGTAAACTTGTCAATTGTCTCCTAGGGACTCTGAGAGTGACATGGGTCACCATGTGATCTGTCACACTGTGGGATGTCTGAGAATGGAAGGCATGTCTGTGAATGTTAAATGGAGAGAACAGGTATGCCCAGAACACAGCACTGGAACGTGTGTCACCCTAAAGACAGCATCTTGCTGGCAGCATCTAACATGGTGCTATGAGTCCAACCCATCCATTAAATTTGCCTTGTCTTCTATTTTTGTAGTAGTGATGCCGAGTTTGCCACACCTTTCTAAACCAGAAAATGCCTAGAAGAAACACCAAATTTCCAAAGAATATGTATTTGCTGTTACTAACCTGCTTATGTGAATCTCCCCACCACACCGTGTGTGTGTGTGTGTGTGTGTGTGTGTGTGTGTGTGTGTGTGTGTGTGTGTCTAAAGATCAAGCCCAGGGCCTTATGCTTGCTGAGCAAATGCTCTACCAGTAACGCACATCTGCAGCTCTGTTATTCCTTTTTAATTTAAAACTTGAGGCTGTCTCACTGAGTCCCTAGGATGGTCCTAAACTTGCTATGGTGGTTGGAAAGAAAATAGCCCCCAAAGGGAGTGGCACTATTGGGAGGTGTGGCTTTGTTAGCATAGGGATGCCCTTGTTGGAGGAAGTGTGTTACTATGGAAGCAGGTTTTGAGGTCTCATATCTGCTCCAGCCACACCTGGTATCTCAGTTCACTTCCTGTTGCCTGCAAGATATAGAACTCCTAGCTCCTTCTCCAGCACCATGCCTGCCTGCATTTTACCTTGTTACACCATGATGATAATAGACTGAACCTCTGAAACTGTAAGCCACCCCAATTAAATGTTTTTCCTTTATGAGAGTTGCTGTGGTCATGGTGTCTCTTCACAGTAGAAACCCTAACTAAGATATTCACCCTGTAGCCCAGGCAAGTTTAAACTTGTGACCCTACTGCATCAGCCTTTTGAATAGCTGAAATACATTTCTATGTCACTAGGCCCATTTTCTTTTTCTTTGAAGCTACCAGTAGAGGCCATTTTTATGGGAGAATGGGAGGAGAGCTGTCCACAGTAAGTGTGCCATGGGTACAGTCAGTTACTGTAAACACGGTGTCTGTGTGTAATGTTTACTTTCTAGATCTTCCTGCTGTTAGCAGGATGCCTGCCTGAGATGTCCATCTGGCTTAGTGTGAAATGCACTGGAGAGTGAGGACAAGTTGCTCCTCAGAGTTACGTTAGAGCCACCGGATGTTACTGGTAGACACAGTGTTGTAGTTGGAGTTTTTCTGCCTGGCCTACAGTCAGGACAAATCTCTCTTACCCGCCAGTCCCACAGTCACTCAGACCCACCCAAGAAAGCACACAAAAACTTATATTGCTTACAAACTGTATGGTCATGGCAGGCTGCTTGTCATCTACTTCTTCTATCTTAAATTAACCCATTTCTGTTAGTCTATACTTTGCCACATGGCCTGTGGCTTACCGGTGTCTTTACATGTTGCTTCTCATGGCAGCGGCTGGCAGTGATATCCACAGCACAGTGGTTTTGCTGAGATTCAAGAACTACATTCAAAAATGCACCCCAGGCAATTGCCCTGAAACAAATTGTGGACTTGAAGGGCAGACACACAGACAGCAGCAGCTATGGACGTTTGGAGATGCCCAGAGTTGATATGTCTTCATAGTCTGATCACTAAACGGTCCTATATTAAATACAGTATGTGCTGTGAAGACCAAAGGATTGAATGTCATGATTCCATCCTGGCCTAAGATGGTTTCTTTTTTCAACTTGAAGACAACTTTTCCCCCTTTGCTTTCCTCTTTCTTTCTTCCTCTCCTCCTCTCTCTTCCTTTTTCTTCCTTCCTTTCCGTCCTTCCTGCCCTGCCCCCTCTTTCTTAACCACAGTAATGATAAAGGAGAGTTATAAGAGATAATTGAGGTTGAGAATAGACCAAAGTCATGGCATCTTTTTTGAAGCTATGACTTTTGTTGTCTTTTCTTTTCTTCATGCCTTACAAATACACATGGGAGATTGATCTGGGAGGATTTCACTAGACCAGTTTGCACCTGGACCAGTCCCTTCCTCTTCGGGAGGCCTCTGGAATTATGTGGAGATGGTTGTCATAGTGACTGTGGTGGCTCATTTGGTATTAGCAGGTCACAGTGAGGAACAGTAGGGAGCCTTTCCCTTGTCAGAATTGTCCCTTCCCGCCTTTAATCCCAACAGTCGGGAGGCAGAGGCAGACGGATCTCTGTGAGTTCGAAGCCAGCCTGGTCTACAGAGCGTGTTCAAGACAGCCAGGGCTGCACAGAAAAACCCTGTCTCAGAAAAGGAAAAAAGAAAAAAAGAGAGAGAAAATGGTTCCTTCCCAATCATCAGGGGTTCCCCACGATGAAGGGCACTGGAGAGTGCATTCTCAATCCGGTGGTATGTATTGTCTTCTCCCTGTATACCAAATACAGAGGAAAACCTTCACGTTCAAAGCTACCGAAACTCATTCATGTGTGTGTTTTTTTGCCCAGTTCATCAATGTGATCATTGGACAGAGAATGATTTATAAAAGTGACTTGGGAGAGCTCTCCTCATTAGCTTGTGCAGTCTACCTGCCACCAATTTGCATTTGAAAGTTTCCCTCTGCTCCAGCACAAAAGACTCTAAGCAGTATGGGTGGGAGCTGGGGGTGAGCAGGCAGTCATTTACTGAGTGGACAGATGAAAGGCAAGAGGAAAGAGAATTACTCAAGCTTTGTGGTCTAAAAATGAATAAATGAACCGCTGAATCCAAATTAAGCCGGAAGCCAGATAAGAACTTTGTTTAACAAACCCTTTTCCCTAGAAATTTCATTTTTAGTATTTGGGGTAAATATTTATGATTATTTGAGCCAACTGATGTATTAGTTAGGGGCTTGGGACTACTGACAAAGTTTGGAGGCATCTTTCATCAATGATGACTTACATTCACCTGTGAATGTGGAGTATTTTTTGTCTTAGACTAGACAATGCTCAGCAAATATCTTGCAGTTGTATGAATGGATAAATAAATGGAAGAATGAATGAATGAATACTCCTTGTGGTTTGTTAGTAGCCAAGTATATTAGCTATTTTTCTGTTGCTGACAAAATGCCCGGACAAAATGCCATTTAGGGAAGAAAGGGTTTGATTTAGTTAGTTTTTCATTTCAGAAGGCCAAGATGTGACAGCAGGAGTGTGAGGCTGGCCCAGTAGGCAGGAAGCAGACTGATCACATTTTGTCCACACACAGGAAGCAGAAAGAGCAGGAACAGGAAGTGAGGCCAGGCTACAAAGCCTCAAAGAGCTCCCCAAGTGATGTATTTCCTCCAGCAGGGCTCCATCTCTTAAAGGTTCCTTCACGTCCCCGAACAGCAGTGCCACTTATTGTGTGGGCCAGCTGTTCAAACACAGTGACCTCGGGTGACCTTCTGGAAATGTTCTTCCAATGGTCCCTACTCTGCTCGGGACTCCGTTTGTTTATGTCCACCTGTAATGGCAGAGTTGCACCCATTCCTTCTAGCCATTCATTGTTATTTACTGGAAAGTCATTAACAACTTGATTACAGTTGGCGTTGAAGCTGATGGGAGGCATTCTAGAAGATGAAGAGGAAGGAAATTATGGCCTGCAGAGGCCAGTGAAAGAAACGTGTGCAGCCGAGCACAGTAGTTCTGACATTTATTATACTAAGGACGATGCCCATGTGACAGTGTGTCCTTAACAGAAGGTAGCAGGTCATGCCCAGAGTTGACACCCAAACAAAAGGAAGAGAAGGGAAACAGCAGGAAGGCAGATTCTTGGAGCAGACATCATGAGGTAGACTCGGCCAGTCAAAAGAATAGATATGGGTTCCTTCTTCATGCAAGCTCTCGTGGTTCTTCTTACTTCAGCCACAGAGAGGTGAATGAACCTCTAGGGGGAGTCGAGACTCAGAGTCTCAGAGTCTCAGGAATGGCCACATGGACACTTGGCACCAGCCCGGGAGGCTGGTTGCATTTCATGCAAGTTTCCCAGCAGACAGGGGAGTTGCATTTCATGCAACTTTCCCAGCAGATAGGGGAGCAGAGCCAAGCTGGCTGACTCAGAGCCTATGCTCACCCCTAAGTCAGGAATCCAGATCTTTGCTTTGCAAAGTTAAGAACTTCTAGAATATGAGAAGGGGCCTCTACAAACTTCTAAGAATCTCTCCTCATATTATAAAAGTGAAGGATGAGTGACATGCTGTGCCCAAGTTGTCACCGTAAGCTAATCATGGGAGAGAGGTTGAGACAAGGCTCACAAACTCTGGCCTCATCTTATTTCTGTATTAAATTTGGTTCTGTTCAGTAGATTTATTTTCTGATGAGACAATTATGTCTCCAAAACTTTAAACTTCATTTAAAATCTCACTTGTTTATAAGACTGAATTCACATGATCACTTTCAGACAATCAATTGTTATGGTTCCCGCCTCCCCTTTTTTTAAAGGCAGGGTCTTACTATGTAATCCTGGCTGGCCTGGAAATCACTCTGCAGACCAGAGGCCTTGAACTCAAAGAGATCCACCTGCTTCTGCCTCCTGGGTGCTGGGATTAAAGGCTTGTGCCATTACTCCAGGCTAATTTTTATTTCAATCTAAAACTTGTCATTTTCAGGGCCAATGACGTAGCTCAGAGTCAGAGCCGCCTGCTGCCAAGCCTGACTCCCTGAGTTCGATCCCTGGCATCCACACAGCAGAAGGAAAGAACCAACTTCTGAAGGTTGTCCTCTGACCTACACACATGCACCATGGCAGGCATGTCCATTTGCCCGTAAAGTAAATAGAACCAATGTCAAAAACGGAGATAAAATCTTGTGGTTTATTTTTCTGATTGAAAACAGTGAGAGAGGAACGTTTCTGGTTGCTTTTTTTTTTTTCCTGATTGACACTGTAAAATAATAAAGGCAGCTTTAAAAATTTTGCCTTGAAAGAATTAAGAAAAAAAAAATCTAGAATATGAGAAGAACATCACAATAGCCCTCTTCAGACCTTTGAGGAAGTCAGCAAATAGAACATGTCAATCATCTTAAGTTACCTGAACATTTCTGTTTGGGATTACCAGGCAATATGTAAGACATTCAGTTAAATCATAATTATTGTCAGAATTTCAGACAGAATATGACTTTTTTCTAGTGTAAAATGTGCACTATTTCTTTCAAATTAGTACTGTAAAAGAGTCATTCACAGGACTGGAGAAATGGTTCAGAGGTTATAAGTAGTGCCAGTTCTTGCAGGAATCTGGCTTTGGCTCCGAGCGTCCACATGGCAGCTCACAGCTGCTTATAACTCCAGTTCCAGGGAATCTGATGTCTTCTCTTCACTTCCATGGGCCCCTGCACTCACATGGTGCATAAGCATATATACACTCAAGAGCTCGTGCACACACATTTCAAGATAAATAATAAAAATTCCTCACTTACTTCTTACATAGATTTAATTGAGAATCTGAGTATTGAATATTTGTTTTTCTAAACCTGACACCCCAATTTCCTTTTTACTCACCATTTTTGGCAACATGTACTTTTAGGTTTAATTCATCAAGAATTTGGGTGCTAGGAGTTATTGGTACAAAATAATATAAAACCTGACTTTCCTTCATGGCCAGAGATCAGGCTTGGGCAGGTGACATTGAGGGTCTGGTAAGTGCAGCAAACAAACAAAAATAAAAAGCAGAAAGAGCAAGAATTTGTGAGCAGCTAGACACTGGTGTGTGGGGTAGGGGTGGGGGTGCTCCCACAGGATTGCTATGCCAGCCGAGGGGTAATGCATGAGGGCACATTAACTAATGAGAGAGAAATACAGCGTCCAGACAGAGCAGGGGCAATCGTGAAGGCTCAGATGTGTGAATCAGCATGGCTGGTACTCGCTGAGATCCTGCAGAGATCTGGCATGGGAAAAGCTTTTTAAGCATGGTTCAAATGAACTAGGCTGGCAGTGACCTGTCCAGTGAGTGCATTTCAAAGGGAAGGGATGCAGCGTCTCTCATCCTGAGGTTCGAAACCCCTCTGGAAATCACATATCAGAGAGCCTGCATATCAGATATTTACATTATGATTCAGAACAGTAGCAAAATTATGAAGTATGTCGTGAAGTAGCAACAAAATAATTTTATGTTGTCAGGGAAGTCACCACAACACGAGGAACTGTATTAAAAGGTCACAGCATTGGGAAGGTTGAGAGTCACTGGATTAGAGGTAGGGAAGTCAGCTTGGAGACTTCGGTAATCTTCCTGTTCAGAAGTGATGACTCAGGACTAGGGCTGTAACCTCTGAATAAATAAAAACACAAAGCAAATGAAAACACTGCATAGAACTTGCAGAGGTAAAATCACCTCTTCTCATTGGTCCATCAGATGATGCCTCACGAATAGCATGATGTGATCGTGTTCTACATAAAACGGTAGAAATGACTCTGTCGACAACGGCCATCGCTATCCAAGTTTGGGGACCTGAGTGTGATTCCCAGAACACAGACAAAGGCGAAGGGAAGAATTGGGTCCACAGAGTTGTCCTCTGACCTTCGCAGGCACCCATGGCATGCATGGCTGCACACACACACAGACACACAGACACACAGACACACACACAGACACACACACACACACACACACACACACACACACACAAAATGATAAATAAATAAAGGAGATTAGTAGAAATGTATGTGATGAAAGTCCATTGGGAAAAATAAGTTGCTTTATTCAAACAAGAATTGAAAAGCGTTCTTAAATTCACCTTAGGCTTCCTTCCCCATGTTTCTTTTTTAAATTTTAATTAAAATATGTAACTACATCATTTTCCCCACCCCACACCACTGCCTCAGCCCTTTCCATGTTCCCATTCCTCAAATTCATAACTCTTTTTTTTGATTATTGTTATTACACACAGACACATTTAAAAACACTTACCATTGTAAAGTACAAATGTTAGTTTATTTTGGTTAATTACCTCCACAGTTTGTCTCCAGGAATGTCTGTTTATCAAAAGTCTAAGAACGTTCCAGAAAAAGATGGTAACGCTCATTTTCTCATATTCCTTCCTTCAAAGGATTTCATAAGAAGTAAACTGTAAATTATTCATGCCTCTTGGTTCTTATGGCCCATTCTCAGATGGCCACATGCCTCCTCCCCCCCCTTCAACCACGGGAGCCATGTTTCTGTGAAAACTCCCGCTGTCCCTGTATCTGCTCCTCCACTCTTTCTCTGCCAGTCCTAACCATTGCTTACTTCCTCAGCGTCCACTGTTCAGTCCCAGCCCCCTGCAGATATATTTTGATATCAGTGTTTATGCTCAAAACTACCATGTCAAACATCAAACCAGACCTGCATGGTTAACTAGCTGAACACACAGATTGATTCCTATACGAGATTTCATTCTGAGCCTCAGACCCTGACCGCATGGGACTTCTCATTGTTCTTGGGATGAGGGTGGGGATGACCCTCTGTTTGCTTTGCTTGCCTCTTAGAAGTTGATGGTCTCTCAAACAACCGGAGTATGAGCTGTTGTGGAGTATTAGTTGAAGATGTGTTGCACTTGTTTATGGTGTGGAATATTTGTTTAATGATCCAAAGATGTGTTGCGGTTTTTTGTTTGTTTTATGTTGCATTTAGCTCTGTGAAGCTGTGTTACTGAGCAATACTCCTGGATTCTTTGTGCTTCTGTGACCTTCTGGAGTGTGTTCCACTGGCATTAAAGGAAGGCAGCAAGTGATTAAGCAGGCCCCCAGGCCATGCTGCCCTCAGTGGACAGGACTGAAGTCTCTGAGGAGAGCAGCTCTCCTGTGATCGTGCTTTAACCTGTAAATGTTCCTAAATGAAAATGCTGGTATTTCAGGGCAGTGGGAATCAGAGAAACCATGTCTTACGAGTCACAGATGTCTTAAGAACAGAAGACAAGCAATAATGCCAACATTCCTTTTGTGCTGAGTTCTCATTGTGTGTTCACAGCATTGGGGAGTATATTCTAGTTTTAGGAGCTGAAGTTTTAGGCGGTAAAGAGCTAACGTACTGCTCTTGGAGAGGGCCAGAGTCAGTTCCCAGAGGCCATCTTGACTGGCTCACAATTACCTGTACCTCCAGCTCCAGTGACTTTGATGTCCTCTTCTGGCTCTACAAACACATGCACTCCTGTGTCATACACACACTTACACACACGCACATGCATGCACACAAGTTTTCAAAAATCTTAAATAAACTAAAACATACTTTGCAATTGCATATTTATTGAATTCCCAGAAGGCTTCCTAATGGACCGTTTCCAAGTCCCTTTTGACTGAGGTAAAGTACTTGTCTTCTATACATCTGCAGGATCACACACTTGCTTTGACAGGCTCACCGCACTTTTCCAAAGGGTAATAGGATCTGTGACATGAATGATAATGCTTTGGGGTTCAAGAGATGGCGCATAGGAGATTTCCACCCTGGGAGTCTGAAGAAGAATGCCGATACCACATCTTATCACCCTTTCAGGCGCTGCTTCCTCTGCAGGGTTTTGGCTGAGGCACTCGGTGTGCAAGCATTACAGATAGTGACGTCACCTGACCAGGTGCGGCTCGTTTCACGCACCTCCTCCTCCACCTTGTGGAAGTTCTTCCATGGCATGCTAAGCTCCAGAGCATTAGAGGGGGAAGCAGACTTCTTTTATGAACTCATTATCTCCCTTAGCATATTAGCTGAAATGAAGTCTTCATCCAAGATCGTAAAACTTGAGAGAGGAAAGACGGCTCGATTTTTGCTAACAATACCCTCTAATGAAAGGGCTCGAGATTAGTGTCCTAGGAAGGTGATAATTACTTTGTACTGCACAGCTCAGCTCTGTAGAGTCAGATTTTACTATTTTACAAATTGGAGAAGAAGGATTATTAATGAGCGGATTTAGACTGCAATCTATTCTTTCATCAATTCATTAACTCCCTCAATTGTTTATTAAATCTTGGTTATGCACAAAATAGCACATCGGGTAAGAATTAAAAAAAGGTAAGGAGACATGGCATCTGCTCTCAAGTGGCTTGGAGAGAGACGGAAGATGGACCCCACAGGAAGTGGGATCTTAAGTAGGCAGTCCCTAATTAGGGAGGGAAAAAGCAGCCCACAAAATGTTTTACACCTTGTCTATGGGATGGATGTGGTGAACAGTGTGGCTGGATGCAGCGTGGCTGGCACAGTAGTCAAGGTGGACAGTGTCAGCTCTCGGTTGCTGCCTGCCTTCAGCCTTCCCACTAGCTGGTGATGGACTGTGGGATTTCTTTAAAGGTTTGCCTAGTACATCTAGTTTTTCTAGAGAAACAGAACAAGTGTGTGTGTGTGTGTGTGTGTGTGTGTGTGTGTGTGTGTGTGTCTGAGAGAGAGAGAGAATATAATACATTAGAAATTTCCTCAATTATGGCTGCTAAGCATCTGTATCTGTCTGCTAAATAATTAGCAGTGTCAATCCAAAGGCCTGGGAAGCCCAAGGGAGCCATGTTGCAGGTGCTTAGCAACCAAACGCTTGAAAACCAGGGAGCCAGTGTTTTTGTTCATAGGATCTGATAGCTGGGAACTAAACAGGGCAATACTACTCCTGTTCTAGCAAATAGTCTGGGAGGAGCAAATACCTTTGTTGCTACTAGGTCTTGGGAATTGGATGAGGCCCATTATATTAGTTTCCATTACTGCTGTGACCAAACACGGAACAAGAAGCAACTGAAGGGGGGAAGGATTTATCTTGGCTCACAGTTAGAGAGGACACAGTCATCCTTCGTGGCAGGGAACACATGGTAGGGCAGGCCTGTTGCTGGGACTCCTCACGTCTTCTTATCTCAGTGGAACAGGAAGGTGACTTCAGACAAGAAGCAGGGTGAGCTGTGACCCTCAAAATGTTTGCACTAGAGAGGTGGCTCAGCACTTAAAAGCACTGACTGCTCCTCTAGGGGACCCAGGTTTGAATCCCATCACCTGGTTCCCACCACCTGCATAGCAGCTCACAAATGTTTATAACTCCAATTCCAGGAGATCCACTGCACTCCTCTGGTTTCCATGGACACTGGATGCATGTGGTGTGCATCCATACATGTAGGCAAACACACACACACACACACACACACACACACACACACACACACACAAAAATAATAAAGTAATTTTTAAAAATATCAAGGCCTGCCCACCCTAGCTGCCCAATTCCTCCAGCAAGGCTCAACCTCTTCATAGTTTCATACCCTCCTAAAACAGTACCCCCAACTGCCACTCAAGTGTTCATAAACTTATTAATAGGTATTTTACAATAAGTCTGTGGTTGAGAGAACTGAGTCTAGCAGCTGAAATGCTAGCATCTGCAAGTACCCTGAAGACAAATGCAGAGTAACACCAAGCCTGAGCAATGAGTGTCCAGTTGGGGGGCGGGGGGAGACACATGGAAAAGCCCTCCCAGCATCCTTTGCCTGCCTGCTGGCTGCAAACACCTCCTTAGATGTTGCTTTATAGTAAACAGTGAGGGTCAACAACTCTCTTCCTCATATACCTTCTACCAGCCACTCTCAGGGCACATCACTCTTCACTCTTGTCCCATACGTTTTGGTTTTGTTGTTGTTTTGTTTGTTTTGTTTTTTCATGTCCTCTCTCTTTCTCTAAAAAAAAAAAAAGACAGGAAAGAAGGACAGAAAACGAAACAAGACCCAGAAACACAAAGAAAGCACACAACAAAAAACCCCGGTGTCTGTTTTATGTTGGCCAGGTACTCCTGGGTATGGAGCTGACCTGGAGGGTGGCTGTTAGGCCAGTGATACTCCACTGAAGAAAGCTGATTTTTCCCTCTCCCTGTAGGTATTACTGATAGCTTCTTAGTTAGGGGTGGGATTTTGTTTTCACTTCTGCTTCTCTGTGTTGGGTTTTTTGGTTTTTCGAGATAGGGTTTCTCTGTGTAGCTTTGCGCCTTTCCTGGAACTCACTCGGTAGCCCAGGCTGGCCTCGAACTCACAGAGATTCGCCTGCCTCTGCCTCCCGAGTGCTGGGATTAAAGGCGTATACCACCACCACCCGGCTGTGTTGGGTTTTTATCTGGCTTTAATTTGCACAGATTTTGAGCATGCTCTCTAGTGCTCTCTGTAAAGCTGGGATGGCAGACAGAACTTGTTTAAATTTGTTTTTATTGTGGAAAGTTTGTTTCCTTTCTCCTTTGTGGTTGAGAGTTTTGCTGGCATCTGTGATCTCCCATAGCTGGTAGCACATCTGTCCAGGTTCTTTGGCTTTTCCTTTGAGAAGTCGAGTATTGTTCTAATGGACTTCCCTTTGGATGTCACTTGGAATTTTCCCCTTGCTGCTTCTACTATTACTTCTTTGTTGTCCATGATTTGGTTATTATGTCAGGGAGTGTGACCAACCTACAGAGGCCACACCTATGAAGAAATCTAATTCTTCCTCCCCTGCCAGCCATCAACTGTCAGAAGCTCCTCAGCTGAGAGTGGGAGCTTGGGTGCCCCTTCCCCACCCATGCTATACTGCCAAGTGACTTGGCCTTGCCCAGGTTTTGTGCAAGCAACCACTGCTGCTGTGAGTTCATGCATTCAGTGTTCCTGTCGTGTCCAGAAGACAGTGTTTCACCCAGGCCTTCCTGACTTCTATCTCCTACAGTCGTCTCTCTGTGCCTTCCATGATTTTTCCTGAGCCTTGAGTCGGGAAGGAGGGGCTGTGATATAAATGCCCCATTTAGGGCTGAGCACTTCGCTGAAACTGTGCGCTCTGACCAGTGGTGAGTCTCTGTGTTGACTTCAGTCTACCGCACGAAGACCCTTCTCTGATGAGGACTGAGACCTACACTAACCTGTGGGTATAGGGCCACACATTGAGAAGACGTCTTGATACCATGTCCATTTAGCAAAATAAAAGCAATAGGTTCTCCTCTAGGGCCCCTGAGCACCCTGACCACAAGTTCTTTACGAGATTACAGAACCTGACATGAGTCTCTCTCTGTGGAGCAGCTCTTAAATCCAATCAGAAGGCAGTTGGCTACCCCTGTAGCATCCATGCCAATATTATACCTGTGGGCACATCTTGCTGGTGACTATCATACTATCATTATTAGACAGGTAGCAAAAACAAGTTTGAGCACCTTTCAAATGATCGTTTTATCTCTGAAAGAACAGGATGAATGGTTTCTTCTCTTTCCTCAGTTCCATACTTTGGAGCAGCCAGGCTAGGTCAATGGTGAAGTCATTTCCCCAGTGCCCAGTGGCTGCACTGGATATTGGATCTGGGCAGGCTCACTCGAGATTCCAGGCTCTTTTCTAGTGTTCTGTGGTACAGTGTAGTTTATTTGTGCTGGTACGTCTTCAGGGTTGCTAAGAGGGCACCTGGTACTGGGCTGGGAAGCAGATGGCCTTTGGCCCCAGTGTCTTCTCATTGGGACTGAACTGTTGGAAGTGCTGTGGATTGTTTTGGAGGGTAGGTGGTTATTCTCATTATCTCCACATCAAAAAAAAATACAAAAAACAACTAAAACACACACACACATACACACACACACACACACACACACACACACACACACACACCAAAAAAAAAATTCAGGAACTGTTTAGACATCATAACAGAATAATTCATATGACTTGGAAATGTTTAGCATTTATTAGCTTAAGCTTCTTGACAAGAAAACATGGCAACTACCTGCCCATTGCAGCTTTCAGATGGGAACATATTTATTAGCCAGCATAATTTCTGTTTCTGTATTCCAACTGAGAAAAAGAAAATATTCTATATAAAAATCTTCACAGAGGACCATAAATGATTTATCCTTTCTTGACCCAATTCTCTGAGTATCTACTCATTGTAAAAGCCAATAAATCTAACCGCAAATGGTTTATAACAACAGGTTTACTTCACAGTGTAGTATGGCTTTGGTGGGGGAGGTTGGGCACATATATTTGGAGACCATGGCCCTTCTACTTTAGGATACCACCAGTGCCTAACTGATCTTTGGTAGCTGGTGAACAGGAAGAAAGAAGGGGGACTTAAGGGCCAAACCTGGAGATGTCTCATATCATATCCACCTACCTACCTTTCATATGGCAGTCATATGCCATCACCCACAAACAAGGAGGCAGAGGAAGGCCATGAAAGTATGTACCCAATGGGCATGGAGAGGGTACATGGAGAATACCTATGTGGTTTGCTTACTAATATTTTTTGTCCTCTACTCCTTCCTTTCCTGGAAGCCCTGTGATGAGACATTGATAATAAGTGATGAGAAAAATTACAATAAAGGTGCTATTTCCCATCTGTATGACTCAAACTGGAAAAGTTGACATTTGGGTCAGGAGTTTCACTAACCAAACTCTAAAACATTGCAAAGGGATGTTGTGTGGTTAGAACTCTAAAGAAAGACTCATATTTTTAGGAAAACAAACCAACCAACCTGGGTTTCACTGTCTCTGTGGAAGTAGCCATCTTGTGTTTAGTAAGAACCATTTGTTAAGTGTTGACTATGGGCTATATTTGAGAACAAATCCAAACATGGTGCACCTTCTACCTGGGACCTGAAATCCTGCAGGGAAATCGGGCACTGAAGAGTGGGGTATGAGCCATGGAGGACTGCAACCCTGTCTTGTGCTTTCAAAGATGTTATGTGATTAGGCAGAATCCACAGCATCAAGAGTTACCAAGTTACCAAACCAGGGTATCCAAGTACAGTCCTGGAGCTAGCTCTCCAAGGTTGCAGTGACATCATGTGGAGGCAGGAGGGAGGATCTAGCACAGACCAGAGTGGCTGGAGCATGTGTAGACAGGTGATTGTATGCTGGGTGACACAGAGGCACGCTGAGGTCACATCATAGGGCTCATAGTGAAAGGAGATGTTTCCCCAGAGTTGGGGGACAGTGGTAGACAAGTAGGAGGTCTGTCTTATGAATATTTTTGGATACTGAGTTTGATCTATCCAAAAGGAGACATCAAACAGGCAGTCGAATTTCTGGGTCAGGAGCTCAAAAGAGGGGTCCTGGCTGTGAGTCATCCCAAGTGGGTGATAATTGACACTGTGGGTGTGGATGAGGTGGCTTCAGCTTGGAGAGAACTGAGTGGGAAGAAAAGGCTCAAGATGGAGACTGGCTTTTTGCGGTCCACGAGACGGCAGGCTGCTTCTGGGAAAGAAGTAGACAATCGCCAACCTCTGTCCAGGTGGAGTCCTCAGCGGGGTCCTCAGTGACTTCCTTGGCCAGGTCCTCTGCTAGGTTGCTTTCTGAACTCTGTTTATTTCTTTTGGTTTTTTTTATTTCTGCTGCTGTGGTTCTGCTTCGTTTGTTTGCTTTGGTCCTGTTTTGTGTTACAGCAAAAGGTCCCACGTGTCCCAGGCTGGTCTCTATCTATATTGATGTATAGTCATGGATGACCTTGAACTGATTCTACTGCCTACACTTCCCTAATTCTGGGATCACAGGCGTGTGCCACATGCCTGGTTTATGTGGCCTTGTCATACTACGAAAGCATCTAAAGCTGAGCCAAATTCCCGGTCTTCTCACTTCTGTTTCTTCACAAATAAAAACATTGACATTTGACTTCCCAGAAAAGCTCTTCACCTTCACAGAAAAACCAGCACGCAAGGTCCCTTGATACTGTCCACTGTGGAATAGGACAGGAATCCCTCAGCATCCTCCTTTCAGAATAGAACCACGGATGATAAGTGATGAGAAAATTTTCGATAAAGCTGCTACTCCTTTCTGCCTGTCTCAATTGGAAAAAAGATAACGCGTTGTTGGCTCAGGAGGCAAGTTTCACTGACCCAAACTCTCCAGTGCTGCAGAAGGATGCCATGTAAGAACTCTGCAAGGAGATTCTTGTGTTTTAAGCAAATAAAAAATAGAAACCAGGACTCACCACCTCTGTGGGAGTCAATACACCTCAGCAGGTGGCTCCCCGCAGGGTCCTCTCTCTGCACTCTCTGGATGTATCCACATTACTGCTGAGGACAGCCTAGTCAGGCAGAAGCCACATAATGATAGCATAGTGGCGTGCCTGTTTGTTTTCTGAATGCCTTACTCTCACTAATTAGTTAATGCACCAGTGTTATTAGCCGATCTCAGATGCTCGTCTTTATTGGGAGGATGTGAGTTAGTTCGGAATACACAGAAGCACGCACGGCGGGGGGGGGGGGGGGGGGGGGGGGGGGGGGGTTGCTGGCAGGGAAGGGATTGTTGTAGAATACATCCAGTGGGTGCCATGTGTGTGATAAACATACTGGGAATATGTGTCTCTTCTTCGCATTGCATGTTATTTCCCCATGGAGTTGAGCGGTTGGCGCTTTCTTTTTTAATCTCTGCGCCTCTTGTCATTTATCTTGAAGTCACATTGGTCACAGTGACAGAAGCCATCAGTGGCGTGCAGAACTGATCATGTAATGGTTCCCAGGTCCAAAGTGGAGAGGGTGTTTCCAAGGACAGGGAGTGCCTGATTTTATTGCCTCCCACAGATTTATTCCAGAGAATCCAGGAATAAAATGGGAACCATCGTGTGGCTGGATGTGCTAAGATCTAAGTCTCCTGAACAGATGGCTGTGGGGGTAGGGACAAGAACAAGCCAAAAGCCATTGGTTTTCCTCTGCAATGCAGCATGAGGGTGACATGGTAGGGCCAGTCTGAGGGAGAGCGCCTCCAGGTCCTCTCCTTCACCAGTAATAACCAGGTGACTGAGGCAGGGTGAGTGTACCTAAGAAAGCAAAGCCACGCAGAAATGATTTTCAAAGGTGACATATGCATACCCCACATTTCTTCAAATTCTTCAGGGTAATTTTCTAGATGTAGTGTGCCACTTCTGAGCAATATGACCTTTGCAGACATTTAATCACGTCTGAGTCTCCATATATGCACTGTAAGACAGGATTTCTAATGCCTACCTCACAGGATTTGGGCACACATTCAAGGGATAATTTATGTAAATCCCAGTGCTTAGCAGATATTCCATATTAATGAGTGAGTGAGCCAGATGTGTAAATTACCTAGCCTAGTGCCTGCCACCTAGTAGCTGCTCACTAAAGATGTCTTTTGTTGTGGTATTGGTTTTGAAGCCTTTCAGGAAGATCAGTAATACCTTTCATCTTGTAAACTAAATCGGGGGATTACCCGTGCAAATCTACCAGTAAATGGTTCCAGGCTGGGGAGATGCTAAAGAGCTTGCCACAAAAACATGAGGACCTGAGTTCAGATCCCCAACACCCACTCTGGCATCGCAGAGACAGGCAGCCCCATACTTACAAATATCAGTGCTGACACAACTGTTTTCCACAAGCATTTTTCACCTGCTAGCCACTGGCTCCCAGGCTGCAGAACCTGCAGAGAAGTCTGACATCTTCATTCTTTAAGATTTTATTTTTAATTATGTGTCTGTGTGTGTGTGTGTGGGGGGGGTAATGTGTGACTTCCGAGGCCAACGGCATCAAATTCCCTGAGGCTAACGTGACAGGCAGTTGTGAGCCACCCGAGGTAGGTGCCAGGAACCAAACTCAGGTCCTCTAGGAGAGCATCGAGCACTCTTAACCCTGAGCCATCTCTCCGTTCTCCTGTCCTCAGTATTTAACCTGACCTTTCTGGTATATGGTGATAGTTTGTCATATGACTCACATTCTCCCTTATCACAAATGACGAGGGGCAGACTTTCATGCACGGGCAGTTTGCAGGTGTCCAAGCAGCTTTTGTCTCTGCAGTGCTGGGATGCAGCTGAGGCCCCCGTGCATGTGTGCAAGCCCTGCCTCACTTGCCCCCGCCTCCCAGACCCTACACTGTTTCCATTGAGTTCCTTATCCTGGAAGTTTTTTGCTTTATTGGACTCATTTGTATTTTATAGACACTGATTATTTGTCTGGTGGAGCTTTGAAAATATTCTCCCACAGTTGTGGCCTGTGCACTTTCAATTGCATCTTTTATTAACTACAGCTATCTTGAGTTATAGGATATGAAGTAGTATCATTTTGATGTAATAGAAATCAATTGGATGAAGCTAATTATTATATTATTATATCCATAACTACAGGTTTTTAATACTTACAGTGAACATTTCAAATTTAGTCCCTGAGCATGTTTTGTTCATCTATGTTTCTTAATTTTGTGTTTGTGTGGCTTGTGTGTATGAACATGTTCATGCATCTGTGCACACGTTCATGTGTATGTGCACATATGTGCACATGCATGTAGAGGCCAGAAGTTACTGTCAAATGTCTTCATTTATCACTCTCAAACTTATTTTTTGACATGGGTTCTCTCACTGAACCTGGAGATCACCAGTTCAGCTAGATTGGTCCAGTGAGCCCCAAGGATGCTCCTGTTTCTGCCTGTCCCCAGGACTGGAATTGCAGTGTGCTCTGCTATAATGCCTGGCATCTAATACAAGTGCTGGGGACCTGAACTTGGGTCCTCATGCTTACGTGTTAAGGACTTTATTGACTGAGCTGTCTTGCTAGCCTCTGTGTATGTCTTTTAAAATCTTCCCTTCCTCCTTCCTTTCTTTATTTCTTCCTCTCTTTCTTCTGAGGCACTGGGGATTAGATCTAGGGCCTTGGCATTCATGCAAGTGTCCCACTGAGCTCCAGCCCCAGCCCCCACTTTTACCAAAAATAAATATATGATTCTGTATTATGTTCCACATTCACTGGCTGTATAGTTGATCTCAAAAATTAAAAGTAAAAAAGTGAAACAGTGAAGTGGTTGCTCCCATCTGACACTTTAAACCCTCTGACTGTCGTCTTCACTGCCAGCTCGCCAGCATGGCTGGGCTTGCGGTCACCCAGGAGAGTCATCTCTGAGTGTGTCTTCAAGGGAGATTCTGGAGGTTTAATGAGAAGGGAAGACCTGCCCTTAATGCAGGTTGCACAGTTCCATGAACTGGGAACATGGACTGAATTAAAATGGGGAAAAGAGAGATCTGGGTGAACAACAGCATCCAGCCTACCCCGCTTCCTTCGTGTAAGCACAGACTGAGTGACCACCACATGCTTCTGCACCATGCCGTCCGTTTGTGATGGGCTTTGTCTGCTCAAACCAGGAACCCGAATCCATCTTCTCTCTCTTACATTGTTGTACTGAGACATCACCTCACAGCAAGGAAGAAAGTAGCTAATAAAACCATCTTACCTTTATCCCCTTCACTGCCCCACCTCTGTCATACATAGTCTGCCTCTATGAGTCGGTTGTAAATTCTGCATAGGAAATGCTTTGTGAAATCTCTTATCCACTTCCTTAGGTTATTACTTTTCTGTAGAGTTGAGTTCCATATATACTTTGGATAGTAATTCAAGCTTTTGAAAAGCAGAAACTTTAAATTTTGATGAAACAATTTTTATTATATTTGTTTGTTTAGTGTGTGTGTGTGTGTGTGTGTGTGTGTGTGTGTGTGTGTATGCATTTGCTCACTATACCTCCACATGTGGACATGTGTAGGGGAGAGGCTAACTTGTGGGATTCAGATCTCTCTGTCTGTCTCTGTCTCTCTCTACCATGTGGGTCCCAATATTTATTGATTTTTAAGACTCTATGGCATCTCTTCAAAAGCAGCCATCACCCCCTAGAGGAAACTTTAGTTGTCAAAGTTTTTGTTTTATAAATCATTACATGTTCCAAATATCCATGCAACCTCATTAGTCAAATTCCAAGGATGTTTTTGGTCTGTTTTATGGTCTATGATACCTTAAAAAAAAAAAAAAATCCAGAATGCAGCATTGGCAGCTGTGGTCATGAAAATACTGACCTTGGGCTTAAAACAAAACAAAAAATAATTTAGGGCTTTAAATATTTAAAATATTTATTTTATGTGTACAGCTGTTTTTCTTGCATGTATGTATGTGCACCACATGGAGGCCAGAAGATGGTGTTGGGTTCTCAAGGACTGGAATTATATAGACGGTTAGGAACCACCATGTTGTTCTGGGAACTAAATCAGGGTCTTCTGCAAGAACAAAAGTGCTCTTCACTGCTGAGATCTCCAGCCCTAATAAAACTCAAGACTTTAATGATTTAGAGCTGTTGATAAACTGTAGGCAACATAGAAAGTGAGCAATCAACCTCAGTACAGGTTGTAGATCCAACTAGATTCTGGTTCCGTCTTCCAATAGAGCCATTTTTTGTTTGTTTGTTTGTGTTTTTGATCCAGGAAATACAGGTAGTGATGCAGGCTGGGATATGACTTCGTAGCAAAGTGCTTTCATGGCAGAAGCAACACTCCAGGCTCAAGCCTCAGTGATGCAAGAACTGCACATGTACACAAAAAATAAGTGTATGGCATTGGGAAAACAATGATAGAGACGCAGTTAAATGTCACTGATTTCCTCCATATATGGCCAAACCTGACTACTCAGTCAGCTTCACTTTTCAGGATTTGAATTCTAGAAATGCCCGTTACTTACAGGCTTATGAAGTCATCGGGTGAGGTGTCACTGGTTGTAGCATTGTGCATTTTGAGAAAAACTTGGAGGCAATCTGAACAACGCATAGGAGGCTGGTTAGAAATACTGCACATTCATGTGGAATATTCATGTAACCACTTAAAAGTTACAGGAGAGGGGATGGAGAGATGGCACAGCAGTTAAAGAGTACTTGTTGGTCTTGCAGAGGATCTGAGTTAAAAATCCCCACAGCTGTGTCAGACTGCTCAAAATAGCCTATATATCTACCTTCAAGGAATCTGGCACCCCCTTCTGGCCTCCATAGGCACTGCACTCATGTGCATACCCTCAGACAGACATACATATATACACATAATTTCAGATAGATAAATGTTCATGAAAGAATATTGTACAACTATTCACGTGATTATATTTTGGCAAAGTAATTTCATACATTAATTACATTTTAATGCAAAGAAGCCTCAAAACAAGGGTTGAGAGAATCCACACACTGGTAATGGTGGCTGTTTCTGAATGGTGATGGTATGGTTTTATTTTTAATTCCCTTCTATTTGAAATTTGTATTTATCTTATGTCTCTTGAATGGAAATGTTCCCTTGTTTATATATTTTCTTGTGACAATATGAGATCTACTGTAGCAGAATTGTTAGAAGTTCTTATTAATAAAATAAACTTGAAGCCAAGTATTGGGGTGAATGCTGGAAGATCAGAGACACAGAACAAACCACAGCTTCCTCACTTCACCAGTTCCTTAGCCAGTCTTGTTTCCTCAGACTGCAAGCTTCGGAGTCCTCATCCAAATGAATCTCAGCTGAACTGTGCTGCTCAAAGCCTAAAAGCTTAACCAGCCAAATTGTTTAACCTGCCAAATGCTGCTAGTTTCTGGTCTTCACGCCTTATATATCTTTCTCTTTCTGCCGTCACTTCCTGGGATGAAAGGTTCACTTTCTGGGATTAAAGGCGTGTGTCTCCATGCTGGCTGTATCCTTGAATACACAGAGATCTGCCTAGCTCTGCCTCCCAAGTGCTGGGATTAAAGGCGTGCACCACCACTGCCCAGCTTCTGCTGTGGCTTGCTCTGACCCATTTTCTAGCCACCATTTTTGGCTCTGTATCTAGTGGCTATCTGTTCTCTGACCCCAGATAAATTTTTTAGGGTGCACAATATTTTGGAGAACACAATTCCACCACATTCTACGCTATGAATAAAATTTTAAATGCATACCCTAGTGTTATGGACTACAGTACAGATTTCTTACTTGACTAGTAAGCAACCATTTCTACCTCCTTGGTTCTAGGCAACCACAATTCTACTCTTTGGTTCTTTGAAGTTCATTGTTGCAGATACTTTATATGGTGACTCGTGCAGAATTATTTTATGTAGTGTATGTTTTTTCATTTGGTTTATGTGTGTAGGTATAACGTATGTATGAGCATATGCATGCACAGAGGCCAGAGGCCAACCTTGGGTGTTGGTCCTCACCTTCCGCCTTGTTTGAGACAGTCTCTGTTTTGTTGATCACCACTGTGTACTCCAGAACAGCTAGCCATGGAGCTACTGCGGATTCACTTTCTCCACCTCCCATCTCTCTTGGGAGCACTGAGATTACAGATGTGAGCTTCTGTATCTGACTTTACATATGCTCTGAGGATTTAAACCCGGGTCCTCATGCCTGTGCACACCCTATACTCATGGAGCCAGCTTCTCAGCCCTCAAGAGATTTTTCTGAATTTATCTACTCAGTGAAATTCTTAGAGTTAACATGTGTTAAAGACAGGAATGCTTTTGAAAATTTATTTAAAAAAAAAAAAAAAGCTTACGCAGCCCTGTTTTCCAGGATCGTTGGAACTTTCAGTTGCCATTCTCCACATGAGAGTTCTTGAGTCTTGTCAAGCCTCCAGAGTCACCTAAGACTCACCTCATGTAGGGCACCGATCTCATGGACTGTTTAGTGGAACCCAGTGATTCATGTAGGGCTTCCTATTTGCTGTTAATACTCACAATTACTTGAAAAGATCAACACAACTCCTACCTACCAAGTGTAATGTTTTTATGTTTTAAAAAGCCGTTGTCATGGGTCTGGAGAGATAACTCAGCAGATAAGAGTACATACTATCTTCCAAAGCACCTGAATTCTGTTCCTAATACCATGTCTGGTACCTCTCAACCTCCTGTAACTCTAGCACCAAGGGTATCTGGTGCCCTCTTCTGGCTTCTTCCAGCACTGCACTCTCATATACATACGGGGTTGCACACACATGCATGCACGCACAATAATTTTATTTTGTAGCTCAGTAGTCACAGGGTCCGAAGTCTAAGAAATTGAGTTGGATAAGAAGTTATCCTTACAAGTTGATGCAATGCTGGATGTGATTCTAGGGGCTTATCTACCTAGTCTAATGGGCATACACACTGACAGAGTCTCACATTTTAGTCTGTACTGAAGTGATTCTTCTGCCTGGTAAGTTCCACTACTCTTGTTGGTAGATTATAGAACTTTAGCCAAACCTATTAGACAGTGGTACCATCCAACCCAACCCAATTAAACCACAGATTTTTAATACATCTAGTTTAGTCTTATTGGCTCTCTTGTCCCAACCACGTTCTGTGCAGTAAATGAATAGCACAGTGTCCAGCGTGCTGAAAGCCTACATGTGGGACCACACATCAGGTGGAGTGTGAAGTTAGAACCCTTTACAGATTATGTTTAAATCAGAAGAGCATGTGATGAAATGGTCAACTATGCAGAATAGCCCCCCCCCCCGGGTTTTAAATTTGCATTTGATTTTCTTGGCCCTGGATTAGCCCATAGAACATGACAGTTAGGTGTGCAGAGCTGAACTGAGCTTTCCTGGGGCAGGTTTAGCACATCTACACCCCTCAGGAGCTCCTGCCTGTAACTCCATGGTACAGGCAGCTTTTTCCACGTCAACACCTGCTCATTAGGAACTGGACCAAGACTCCCAAGGGCTCTCAGATGGCCCTGCTTCTGTGTCTCTGCCAGTCTGCACCAGAGTTTAATATCAACCTTGAGGTGAAACTCTGTCCTTTCCTCATAGCTAATCTGCAAAACCATCTGGCCCCTTTTCTCTGAATACAATCTAGTGCATATGTGGAAGGGGCGCTGGCTGGGGCTGGGCAAGCAGACCTGCCCACATTTCCTAAAGGGCAATCCATTGGTGGTGGGAGTGGTTTGGATCCAATTTGACTTAGAATATAAGCCTAAGTTTGTTCTTTCCATCGTTTCGTCTTTAGTTGCAAGATATTTGCTTGGAGCTTGCCCTGTTAAGGAAGTGTGGGCATGTTTCCAGCATTAGTTCCCTTAATAAAATAATGTTCCAAAGGAGCATAATTATGATTTTTAAAAAGTGTTTTTTTTTTTCTTTAATTTTCTGTTTTGTTTAATACAGTATCACATGGGAAAGACTTCTCTTAATATTGCTTACCTTACTCCACCAAGTAATTGAAATTACCTAATAAGGCACGTACAAAATATCATAGTAATACAGAGGCCCTGAGCATTTGGTGAATGTGGTATCTTCAACACACACATGAATTATTCTGCTTCATCAAAGGACGTGTCTAATAAATATACATTTAGCAAAGGAGTTATGAGATTTTATCTGTGTGTATATAGCTTAGAAAACACACAAATATTTTTCTATTACTCCATGGCAATTCTCATACTTAAATTCTGTGTGTCATGTCCATGTATAGCCACATATATGTATACTTAAGCATATGCATACATGTGCCTTGTCATATTACATAGATAAACATTTATGTATGTAGAAATACTGTATACATCAGGTTAGACCTTAATGTCCCTTCTTCCTTTCTCAGAGAATGGTTTGTCAGTAACCACGAGAAGGCTGAGAACTCAGCAGGCCATGGGCCCCTAGCCAACTCCTGCCTTGTTTTTGAATACAGTCTAAACATGAAGAATAAGACTTGTATTTATCAATGGTTAAGAACAGATGACAAGAGGAATACTAGTGGCCCATGAAACTTATACATGTGTTCCTGGGATTTTATTGGGTCAGGGTCACATCCATAGCTTACCATCTCTGGCTACTTTGGCGTCAATAGCAAAGTCCAGCAGGGACTCCAAGTCCATCTGGCAAGCAGGGCCAAGGATGTATACTGCCTGCCACTCTGCAAATGTGTTTGCTGACCCTCTCCTTTAAAAAAAGTCGAGCATTAAATACTACAAAAATCTGTTGGAACCAAGCAAGAGCCCCTTGTGATTGAAAAGGATTGGCTTCTTTCATTTGAACTCTTCACAGAGAAATTAAGGATGAGGAAATCCATCTTAAATTTTATCTTTCATAAACCAAGCATGGTGGTGCAGGTCTGTAATCCCAGCACTTGGGAGGCGGAGACAGGAGGAACAGGAGTTTATATTCCCAGCTAGATAGCAAATGTCTTGGGCTATGTGAAATCCTCCCTCAAGAAAAGGTCTCTAATAATTTTCTTCATAATTTTTTCCTCTCAGACCACATAATCTAATGTCCAACTGCAAGATGTTTTGAATATTCAAACTTTAGGAATTTGTAGCTCTGTCCTGACATGGTGTCACAGAAAGGCAAGGAAAAAGTTCAAAAGTCATAGAGCATGTTCTATGCATCTTAAATATCTATTTTTATGATTATTTTTAATTGTGTGTGTGTAAGAGAGAGAGAGAGAGAGAGAGAGAGAGAGAGAGAGAGAGATGCCTACAGAGTTCAAAAGAGAGCATCAGATCCCCTGGATCTGGAGTACAAGAGGTTGTGAGTTGCCAAATGGATGCTGCGAAATGAACTCAGGTCCTCTGCAAGAGCAGCAAGTGTTCTTAGCCATGGAGCCATGTCCAGCCCCATCATATGAGTCTTCATTGCACTGGTTGATGCTGAGCCTTTTGAAGTAACGTGGGATTAAAAAGCCTCCTGAGATTTATCAGTTCATAGGATGCATAGGAGCCAAGGGGTTCTCCAAGTTTGCTAGGGACCCAAGTGCCAGTCTATATCAGTATCAGTCCGTGCTTCTCTGTGCCGTCTTTCCTTTCTATGATACTCGTGTTTCTAGACATCAGCTACTGAAGCATGCCGGTAGGATAGGAAAGACATAATTTTCCACATTGCAGAAAGACAAAGCTATAAATTCTGTGGATAGTGCTTCCTAAGGCCATGAGTGTTATAATAAAGAAAACAGGAAGATTTGTTTGTTGGTTTAGAGAGGGTCCTACATGCTAAAAGCTGACCTGAACTATGTTATATAGCTGGGGATGGCTTTGAACTCCTGATCCTCTGACCTTCACTCCCCAAGTATTGGGATGGCAGGTATATGTCATCATATTCAGTTTGTGTGGTGCTGGGGATCAAACCCAGGACCTTATGAGTGCTAGGCAAGCACTCTACCAACCTAACTACATCCCCAACCTCAGCACTTTTATAGTAAGTTCATGTGTCCCATATTTTGATACAGGCTTGTGCCTGGGTTTTAGTGTGATATTTGACTGTCTTTGTATGATCTGACATAGCATCTCTCTCTCTCTCTCTCTCTCTCTCTCTCTCTCTCTCTCTCTCTCTCTTTCTCTCATTCTCTCTCATTCTTACCTAGCTCTATACGTATGGCCTTGTCAAGCAAATGATTAAATGTTTTATTGTCTAGAAGCAGAACCCCTTTCTTGTAGTATGTCACACTCTTTCCTATACAGGGGTGGGAAATGATCATTGGTTTGTTTTTGTTTCAATACAAGATTTCCCTGTTTTGTCCAGGCCAGCCTTACACTCACATCCTTCTGTCTCTGCCACCCCAGTGTTGGGCTTAAAGGCGTAGGCCAACATACCTGACAGGCCTCCAGCTTTCTGACTCTTCCCATTTGTCCCTTTGTACCTTTGATGTCAGCCACTTCTCTAAATAAGTCCTTTGAAAGTCAGCTTAGCTTGCCAGCTTCTTGATCCAAAAAGAACCAGGAAAGGATACACCGTCAATTTTCAATCTTCCTTCCAACTCCATTTCATCATCACAAAGTGCATGATGGGAGAGAAACTTCACTGTGCCTTCCATTTAACAGCTAAGAAGGCAGGAAGTGAGGTGTGCAGAGGATTCCTTTACATCTCATAGTCACTAAGAACAAAGTGAGGAGGCGTGTTGTGTTGGTTGTATGCATGTCCTTTCCTTTGAGCCATCTTGAATAGGTTACTGTATACACATTAAAGAACAAGAGCTTAGTCAGGGAAAAAACAAACAAACAAAGACATCCCAGACTATGTCACATTTGGCTAAATAAGACACAGGGAATGTATTGCATGACTCAATGGTCCTACTCCGTCAGTGTCCTTGAAATTGTCACTAAAGCGTCAGTGAACGAGAGTGACGGGCTCCAATTGTTCGGGCGGGTTTGCAGACAAGAGATGGCAAAGCATGTCTGATGACCATCTTCTGAAATTGCATCAGGATTGAACCCGTTACCTTAGAAACCATCGAGTAACTATCAAATAATTTTCTCAGTGGAATGATTTGCTGGTGAGTTACCACCAAAATGGAGTAGAATGCCTTGATAAATTGGCTCTCGCCATCTTGATTTATTTCTTCTGGGAATCGAAAGAAGGCAAAAGGCTGGTCTGTGAGCAGTTCTCAGCCTGTGCACTTTCAGTTCAGTATTGCTGCACACTTTTTTACTATCTGAAATTGTCCCATCACTTCCTTGTTTATGGCCCCCACCCCTACCCCTTATTCTCAAGAGTGGAATGTTCTGAAGGTAGACTTTATTGATCTTATTCACCATGGTAACATCTTCATGGAGGGCATGAATGATGCTCCCTGTCACCCGTTTAGCACGTGAGTGCTTGGCTAAGTTGACCAGAGTGTGAAGGGTTAACTCATAGCATTGTGAATGGGGAAGAGCCTACATTCCTGACATAGAAAGCATTTTCATGGGGGCTGATCTGTGGCTCTGTCCTGCCTACCCTTCCTCTGCTTCCCTTGTGTGCTACCTTTGTTAATTCCTATTTAATTCATCTTTCTCTCCCACTGAGGGACCAAGTCTCGTTTGTATACACGACCCAGGAACTAAGCACAGGACCAGCACAGACTGTGACTGGGAGAGCACATGACCAGTGTGTGAGTAGAACATGGTTGCTACTTTTAGCTGAGTGCCTGAAAACCAATGCATACATTTGATTCAAGACCTTCATAGTATCTACCTTTGTGTCCTTTGATATTTCTCAAGGTACACTGATACTTATTTGTATTTTAGAAGAGGGTCTTGCAATGTAGCCCAGGCTGGCATCATACTCAGGACCCTCCTACCTCTGCTTCCTGAGTGCTGGAATAATACCATTCTATAGAGTGAGTATTACGTTTCCTTTCTTGAACAAGAGAGTGAATGATGGCAGCTGGGTGTCCTTTGATGCTTGTTTGAGGTAATATCTACTTTTAGGAGGACAGTTTCTGATAAATTGGATACTCTCTTTGTAAAAACAAATGAACGGTTTATGTAAACTACTCCTGTCCAGTAGAAATAGAATATCCATATATGTCATTTCTTAATGATACGTTTTTAAAGGGGAAAACTATACTTGATTTAACTCAAATTATTGTGGTGGCATCATAAATCAGTAGAGAAGGTTATTCTGATGATTTACACTTTATTAAATTTAAGTCTTCAAATATAGATTTGTATTTTAGTTCATGAAACTTAAGCAGAGTGGGTTGACATGTAAAAGTTGTCCCAAATACGCTTGACTGTGTTCTAGTATCTCAATTGAGAACTGGTTGTCAATTTGAACTTTTCAATTAAGTTAAAATTTGCCTTCTCTAGCTGCGTTAGCCACATTTCAGGCCCAACAGCCACCTATGAGTGCAGCGGCTGATGGGTACAGATGATAACGTCTGCTTAAATAGACCATCCCTAGATAACTTGCTTTATTTCACCCAGTGACTTCTGTCACTTAAGTACAGAGCATTCAGGAGTAGTGAGAGGGTGTCTTTGAAGTCATCTGGTTTATTTCCTTCTCCGGTAGGAACCCAGAAAAGAAAAGGCTGTCAGGTCGGCTTTACACACCATCCCGTTCACCCACTGCACTTTCATGGCTCTGCCTGGCACTACCAGTGTCCTCTTTCAAGCAGGCAGACACCAGGGGTGTGGCTGTGGTGCCTTCCTCCTGTGATAAGACCTCCAATCTCTATGCTGGCCTGTGAGGCTTTGATGGGCAGACTCTGGGGAAGCCATCCCCGTGTGTCTGTCCCCATCTGCTCAAAGTGTGAGGTCACCGACGCAGCTGGCGTGCTTGGGACAGCTGACTCTCTCTCCAGTGCTGAGGTCAGCCCAGTTAGTTGAATGGACGGTCTTCTCAAGGGAAGGAGGGCAGAGTCGGGGCTAAGACAGATGGTACCAAGGCCAGTGCTCATGGACCACAGGTGTTACTCCCCAGGAAGAACGCGGCTGGAGAGTCCTTCGGGGATATCCAGCCATGCCTCCCAAGCCCTTTTAAAGCATCTGAAAATGAAGAATGAGCATGACTGTTTGGAATTTGCCAGGGTGCTTCCTCAATGCTTATTGTCTTTCTTCTCTATCTACATCATTGGGAGGTTGCTCAGGAAACCGTGATGGTGTCTCTCTATCTGGGATGCCAAAATTAATGAGACAAAAATGGATCTATTTTTCCTTGTGAGGGGAAACATGTTTTGAGACTGTACTAGTTCTAAGAGGAGGGAAGTGGATGCATCAGGAAAGAGTTTCCATGCTATCAGAGTAGACACTTCACTCACTGCTGACAACCTGACATCAACAACAGGGACAACACAGCTTCCCAGCAGTGCTATGTTTTGAATTTGATCTATGGCTTTTTCCATTCCTCTGTAGTATAGAGTAGTGCATAGAGTCCACACACTGCCCAGCTTCCATACCTCCACCGTGTAATATCTCATTCTTGGGTGGATCTGGGAGGAACTGGGGAAGCGGTTATGAGCAAAATTTCATTGTATGAAATTCTCAAAGAAATGATTTAAAATGAGGGGGGGAAACACAGAACCATTCTGCCTTCAGTCACCCAAGTGGCCATGTCATCTCCATAGAAATCACATACATCATCATCTCTCTGTCACCTCAGCCCAGCAATGCAGAGACAGAGTGTGGAATGAAGGCCAACTGATAGTAGGCAAATTATTGATTGGCTGAACTAATAAGGTAATCGGAGCTTGCCTTGAGATAATGGTGAAGGCGGACCAGAGTGGAAGGAAGAGGGGAAAGTACTTGGCCATGGTATCTCAAGTCTGGAAGTCCTGGTATGAACTGACTTGGTCTCTTTTAAGAGAATATTTACTCAAAATTGTTTTGAGTCCTAATTGAATATTACTGAAGGAAGAGCTATTGGTCCATTTACTAATGAAGAAAGCAATTAGTACTTTTATTTAGTCGCAGTCTCATGGTCTGATGCTGCACATAGAGGAATTATTCTGAAGGAAACCTGTTCACTCTGGTAAGAAATCGAGAGTTACCTTGTTAGTCGGAGCCACTTCCTGACAACAGGTGCGGTGACATGCAAGGGAAAGAGCAGGACCCTTGGCTGCAGTATGCTTGCTTTGGGGGCAGCACATCAATTCTGACTTCCATAGGGAGGTGGAAGGGGATTGAGGGGATGGTGCTCCCTGCCTCCTCTCTGAAATTAGCTAAGTTGCTTGAGTGTGGCAGCCGTGACACCTCCATTGGACTTAATGAAAACAAAAGCCTTGTTGGTTAGTGAACGTTTGAACAATCATTCTTGCCCTACCCTATATGTTGAAAGGATGATCTAGGAATCCTTGTAGGGAAGTCCTTTGAGGGTTGGGATGCTGTACTTTTTAATAGTTTCGGCATTCTTCATACTGGCCATGAGCCTGTCTGTTAGGAGTCAGACTGGAGAGGTTGCTATAGATGTGAATGACCACAGAGCTGGCTTTAGGATGCTCCATCTTTCTCTGTAGCATCCCACATCTACATCCCATTCTTGTTCCTGTTGGGGACCCACTGCACGCTCCAGAAGTATGTGGTCTTGGCCAACCCGACCAGTCATCTCTAACCTCCATTGGGGCAGGATAGTTCAGTGAAGTTCTAGACGAGGACTGAAAGCAAGAGGCTAACTCTTCAGTAAAACAATAAGAATGTAAGACCTGTAGGGATGCCTTCCTTGGTAGAGTCACTGTTTGGAGTTCAGGTCTAAAAGCTAAGGAGAAACCTTCACATTTCTTCTAAGAAAGAAACTCAGTAGGTCGTGCCTTAGAATTTATTTGCAATGTGTTCCTGACTTACTAATACAAGGAAGTAGCCAATGGATAGAATTTTTCTCATTACGGTGTCATGAAAGTCATTCTCCATTCTCAACTTCTTGCCATTTTGAAGCAGGGAAAACTTCTAGAGAGGAGTACCTGTGGCTTGTTTTTGTTTTGTTCTAATTATTACTGGTGGAGCTCAATGGAAGTGACTTGCTTTGCCAGTGTCCTTTGGAGAAGTTGCCTTGATCAAGGGTACTTATAAATGTGCTACATTTGGAAGTATCATTAGTGTTTAGAAAAGGAAGAAAAAAAGATCTTGAAGCCAGTGGGAAAGTAGCCAGTTCTGTATTTGGCTGCCCTCTTTAGCTGGCTGAAACTGTGCAAATATTCCTCAAAAGTGTATGACTTTGAGAGATGCCATATGAAAATGTCACGTGTTATCCCTTCCTCTGTCCCACTTATGTCTTAAGGAGGAAAAATCCTGGTGGGAAAACATAAAGCCACTCATTTTTCCTACCAACCCCATTAGGGCTCGTCTGCTTTTGAATTTGAGGTAGAATGGTCTATACTTCCATGACCTTTGCCTGCTTCTTGTTAGATAAGACACACACACACACACACACACACACACACACAAAAACACGCGCGCGCGCGCGTGGGCACACGCATGCATGCACGTGCACATGTGTTGTGTGTGTGCATGTACACATGTGTGGGTATGCATGTTCACCTGAGGACATTCATGTACACATGTGTGAGTGTGTGTGTGCTCCTGCCTGTAGCACCCACATGACAATTTCATATGTCATTTTTTAGACATCACCCCCACGCTTTTTTGAGACAGTGTCTCTCAGTGGCCCGGAGCTGACCAAGGACACTGAGCTGGCTGGCCCGTGAGCCTCTGGGATCTGCTGTCTCGGCCTCCCCAGCACTGAGATTACAAGTGCAAACCATCATACCTATCTAGTTTGTTTTCAGAGACCATAACCAAGTTCTTAGGATACGCCATTTCCATGAGATGATACTTCTGTGGAAAGCGAGCCTGTGTAAATGGGTACACATAGTAGGCCCTCATCAACTGTGTGAACAGAGTACTTTTCATGTGGTCTCAGTGACATGTGCCATCTACATATAATAAGGACAACAGGCTGTGGGACTTGCATCTTGCAGTTCTTTATCACTGCTGACAGAGTCTGGAAGACTTTCAACGGGAGAGAGGGGACCTTTGATATCCACAGCAGAATCAGTCTGTAGATGTTGCTGGTAAGAATCTCACTCAGTGCTCTAGAGGTACACCAGATGTCCAGCTGCTCTATAGATCCACAGCCCAATACCCACAATGCCCTGGGCCTTGGGATCCATCCCTTATGAAGCTCGGAGCTCTGTCTACAGAGCCCAGTATGTCCACCTCCCAAGTTAAGGCCCATGGTGCTCAGGCCACATGAGCCTCTCCTTTTGATTCCCTTATTTGATTTTCTTGGTGAAATTGAGATGTCTTAGCTGGAGCCCGCAGGCTTTGGGCCCAGTCTAGCATGTCAGGCACTTCTTGCTAAAGCTGTCAATGTCAGTGGTGGTGCTGGTACTGCTGCTGCTGCTGCTGCTGCTGCTGCTGCTGCTGCTGCTGCTGGTGGTGGTGGTGGTGGTGGTGTGTGTGTGTGTGTGTGTGTATATGTATGTGTGTGTGTATATGTGTATGTGTCTCCCTGCTTAGCTCTCTTCCAGTGCACGCTCACAGAAGATGCCGGCATCTTTGAGCCACGCTGTTCCTTTACTTCTCATAATGACTATTCAGAGGCTGCAGTCGCTGAGGACTCAGGTGGTGCACACAGTAGCGTGATTGCAATGAACCCTAGCACAAAAGCCACTCTGCGAGACTGCTGACAGCCCTGCTGCCCTCTCCTCTGCCCCTCACAGCACACGAGAGGAGAGTCCTGGGGAACCTCTGAATCGGGCATCTGTCCCTCACAACAGTGGGCTCACGCCTTCCTGGATAATGTGTTGTCATGAGCATGTTGTTTTAAAAAGACAACAGACCCTTCTTTAGTCCTCTCCACAAAATGCATCAGGACTAACTGGGCATAAAGGATGCCCTGTTGAGTCCAGCAATGCATGCATTGTTTGCCTGAAAATGGAGTCAGCATCTCCCTGGGAAAATGTAGCTAATTTATTTTATATATTTTGCACCATCAGCAGTTGAACTCAAGCGGCTCTGTTCTCCGATGGGTTAATTTTCACTTGGTGCAGACCCAGGCTGATGGATAAATTGCAGCCCTTTCTCTTTTTGTGGAGGATTCTGAAGTCGGTTTTTTTCAGGATCCATGCTGGCTTTCGGCTGCCGCCGCATGTGTGGTGACTCCGGATCCTTCCCCTTCGGAAGAGCACCCTTTGCAGCGTTCCCCCTTCGGAGGACTCACTTAGACACTTCCAGCTGGTGGCAGGGGATGCGGCCATAACACAGCTCCTTGGTCCCAGCTGCCTCCACTACAGCCTCTGCAGCAGGATGGCTGCACTTTCCAGGAGAGGGGCAGGCGCAGCAAGGTGTAGGGTGAAATCCGGACCCTGCTGTGGTGGGTTTTGAAAGCTGCAGTTTCTTCAGCATCTCTGCCTCTCTGCCTCTTGGATGCTTCCCTGCCTTTCAGCCCAGGCTCCTTTCCGGCGAGGGCTATGCTGCTCCCTGCCTAATTAGAGGTGCCCAAGGAGATCACCTTTTCGGAGAAAGCTTGGCGTGCTTGACAGGGTCTTTTTCAATGCATTATGGCTCATGCCGCCTCCCAGTTAAAGAAAAACCGGGATTTAGAAATCAATGCTGAGGAAGAGACTGAGAAAAAAAGGAAGCACCGCAAACGGTCCCGGGATCGCAAGAAGAAGGTAGCTATGTGTGCCACGGGGCTCTCATCTTTGTGTCTGGATTTCCTCCCGGCATCTGAGACAAGCATGGAGGGCCTTTTTTTTTTTTTTTTTTTTTCACGTGCAGCATAGAGTGGAAATTGGGAGTAGAGATGGGGGGCTGTTGGTAAAGCATGGTCACAGGCTGGGCTTGGGCCAGGGAAGGCTTTCTCCTGAGTGGGGGGAGGGTGATTGCGGGGCTCTGCGGAAGGTGCGCTTCACTTTACTGAGGCTCCCGGCATGTTTGCACAACACACAAGGGTGTTGCCAAGGAGTTAAAGTTACTTTCTTTGCAGCTGGGTCAAGGTTAAATAGACTGCAGGTGACTCTGGCGTGCAGGACAGCCGGCCTTTGTAGTTCTTAGAGGTCTGGTGTGTGGAAAAAGCTGCTTTGGGGTTGGAAGTGTGTCACATGTGCGCCTGTCTTGGGCAGCTTTGTGACCGCTAGCCCATTCCTGCTCTGCCTTCTTGCTGTCCTTGGGTATCTTATCTCTGGGAGGTATTCTTCAGCTAGGATTCTGCAATGGAAATCAGCTACTAGAAATAACTTTTTGTGGCTAAATAGAGCTGAAATTGCGGACCTTTGAGTCTTACCTGCTGAGTGAGAGTGATTCTAAACGCAGGCATTCCTGTGACATGGGGGGTGGGAGGGAGTGGGGGGTGGCGCTGCAGCCTTCAGCACCGATAGCCTGAGATCAAAGGCCCCATGCGGCACTAGGTACCCAATTCTGATGTCCAGGGCTGGAGAGGAGACACAAGAGAGAGATTCTAGGCCAGTGAGTGGTGTTTCCTTGCAGCTAGAGAGTTCCTTCCTATTTGATAGCTTCGCCCTTTAAGATGACTCCTGGGGACTGGATGGTCCAAAGGACTTTCCCTGCGTGACAATTAAGAAAATTTTGACTAAAACTCTGTGATCTGAATATGGAAGCCAGTCATAAAACATTTTGATGTGTCTGTGACTACCCCAAGGGAAAGAGGTTCTTCATGCATTCTCAGCCTTGATGTGTCTGCTTTGCAAATGACATGCCAATTCCATCCATGGAATCTACCTTTCTTCAAGAGGGAGATGGCTATTTTGGGTACCTTCCCAGGTTCCTTCAGGGTTAGGCTCTGCAGGAGTAGGCCCTCTGTCTTTTGCCGAAGAGGATGGCATTTGGGGGGTTACAGCAGTTTTGCGGCAAGATGTTGCATGTACATACCTCTCCTTTGGGTATTCTTGTAAATAAACTCCTTGGATCTCTTTTCATAAAAGTAAAAACTTGGGGTTAAGGAATTCTGCCATGGTGTATTTCAAAATCTTATATAGCAGAGTTAGGAAATGATGGTATTTTACAAGGTTCTAGTCTTTTATTATATGAGCTCTGGCTCGGAGAAGGTCACTATGGATGGCCCCTTGCCAAATATCCCTGCCTCCGTTCCCTGATGCTAAATGGGCTTCCAAGACACAGGGGTGCAGGGACATACATTTTTGAAAAGACCCAGTGTCCTCCTGAAGGTTGATGGCAGGAAGGACCTTGTAGCAGCAGTGACTGGCCTGGGCCCCTGTTTGACTAGGTAACCACACAAGGAAGGGTGAGGTAGAGTTGCTTCAGGACTCACTGAGCTAGAGCAAAAGCTTTGTGGACCAGAATGCTTTGTTAGAAGTGCGACAGTCCACCCCATGTAAATCTCTTAGCAACCAGAGGGCTACATAGCGCAATATCAATATCGCCATTGTGGACAGACAAGCTGATGTAGATACATTGTTCTCAGGACTCTCAGAGGGGAGCTGCAGAAAGTGGCTGAGGAATGACAGTGACAGCATCTCAGATATGTTACCAAAAGGACTGTAGAAGAGAGTCCCCATGGTCATACTTTTCATGGATGGCTCTTAATGTAAGGAGTTAAGGTTCAGTTACTTTGAAGACATACTCTCCATCCATTTGATATGGCAAATGTAACTTTTGTTCCCTGAATTGTTTGACTTTGAGCGTCTTCTCAACCTTTTTCTAGAATCCTAATCAAGGCCTGTGGGCTACTTTGTTCCATAAGACAGACCCTGTGCCAATGAGGGGGGGGGAGCTGCTTTTAGATATTGCTTGGTGGGTATTTGTGAGATAGTTGTTCATAAGCAGAATTATCCCTTAGGATCTTCTAATTACATAAAAGTAATAGCGAACACTCTCCGACAACCCATGTAGAAAAGCTTAGGAAGTATCTGGGCTGCCATTACGTAAAAGAGCCTGTGACATATATGGAAGACTTTGCAGTTCAGGTTTAAGCAAGCCTGAGATGACCCTGTCTTGACTATATGTCACAGCAGCAAACATCCTGGAATATGACTAAAGAGTATAGTCTAATCAGGATGCATTGGAACTGGGATGCCAGGCTGCCACTCCACTGGGTTTCTTGAAGGCCAGTGAGCTGTGCCTTAATTCTATTTCAGATATCTTAACTAGGAGCATGGACTGCTTGTCACACACACAAACCAAAAATGCTAATGAATTTTTAATCAGTTGAATTTTAACAGAGATGTTTTATTCTTGGCATACCTTAAGTAGTTTTAAGTGGGTTAAAAAAGAAATGCATCTAAGAACTGGTTAAAGCCTTTAATGGGGGCTCAAAGTGATAGCTACTAGAGAAGGACCCCAGGTGCTTGCACATGTTAAATTCATGCTCTCCTCCTGAGATCTATCCAGGCCCCTGATTCTGTTGGAAGGGGGTACAAGCAAGGCTTTAATGGATATTGGTTTAAAGACAGACCATCCCACATTTCCCCACGGACCTTCCTGTCATAATTCCATGCCCCTCCACACACTCCCTTCATAGTGGGCTGCTTAGCTTTACAGCAAAGGACAGCAAGCCAAGGTGGGCACAATGCCCTGGCAAGGTGATGCTAGGTCTCTGTTCTTGGCAGCTTGCAGAGAGAAACTATGTCACCAGCCCATAGGTGTGTGTCAGTAGATAGCTCAACCTGTCACAAACCCAGGGAGGCACAAGCTACCTTCTGGCAGTGCCTCTGTGGTCCCTGCATGCCCCTTGCTGCCATTCTCCATGTATTCATGCTCTCCGCATGTTCAGCCCTCTCCCCCATGAAATGCGCGTTAATGCATTTTCTGTACTGAGAAAGATCAAGAAAGTCAAATCTATTTTAAGCAGTAAATTGTCTTTAGATATATGAATATCTGTTTGCTTATATTTAATATCTCTGGTAAAAAATAAATAAATAAAACAAACCAGAAAACCTTGAAGACTGCTTGAGGCAACCCCACACTCGGGCACTATGGAGTTCCTTTATCTCTCTGTGCATCGCTGTCCTGGTGCTGGGTCCTGAGATAAACCAGAAATCCTAAGAGTAATTCCATTCTGTGAGTAATATTATTTCTGATTACTGCTGTTGAATCTGAATAATCAATAACAAAGCAGGAATAAACCCACACCGTTTCATTCTTACATGCATGCATTCATTCACTAATCATGCATGAGGTGAGTTCTACAACCAGGTTTCCAATCGGATGTTGGATATAAACAAACATAAACAAATAGTGCAATGGAGTGGTAACTCCCAAGAGAGACGAGAAGAAAGATGAACTTGCCTCCCATTATCCTCCAACAGGGCAGAAAAAGCAATTCCAAGAGCCTGTACAGAGATCTCCCCTCCCCGCCGCCACCCTAGTTGATTAGAATGGGTTTTAGAAAAGGATCTGAGCCTTGGAGGACAAGGCAGGGATGAAGAAGACAGAAATGACGGGACCCATGTGGCCAGCATGGAGACAGCAGAAGAAACCATTGGGCTGCATGGAAAGCAGATGGTCATTTGTAATGCTTTGGGGGAGAGGAAGTCTGAGTGCATGGCAGGAAAAGTCAGGAGGGACCAGAGTATGAAGACCTGTGCGTGCCATCCTACAGAAATTGGCAAGGTTCCTGCTCCAGGGTGGCAAGATGCCTGTTTGGGAGCAATGCATTGCTCGTCAGCGTTGTAGACAGCAGCAGTGGAGCAGTCAGGAAGCTGGGATGGTGATCCAGGCAGAAGATGCTGGGAGCCCAAACTGGGGGAGGGTGGGGATCTGCCAACAGAGAGGGGGTGTGGTGTAGGGAAGATATTTAAGGGAAGATGCAGTGGAACTTGGCAATGGATTGTAGGTGGGAAGTGAGAAGAAATCAGATTCTAGGGAGGCTGCCAAGTTCCTGGCTCGAAGGGAGAAATGAAGAACCCCATTTCCTGGATTCTAGGCTCCTCTTCCAGGCCCATTTGCTGACTGGGTACCATGTACCAGGTGGGGCTTTCTTTGCATTGTCTTGCGGGTGCAGGCTCATTTAACATTCACAGTAGCCCATCAGAGTGTGTTTTTAGTATCCCTATATCGCAACTGTAGAAACTGAGTCATGAGCCAGTAAACTGATTTCTGGAGTTCCCACGGCTGGAGCTCATGAAGGTCCCGTATGGACTGGCCTGTCCAGCCCTCTTGACTGCACTCTTCATGTCCTACTTCATGGGTAGGATGACATCTGTTCTGTTGCTGCTGTATACCCAATAGACTTGTTGAACTGGGAGATGGCTCCATTGGGAAAGTGTCTGTTGTGTAAGTGTAAGTGTGATAACCCAAGTTTGATCCCCAACACCGCCATAAAAAATGAACATGGTAGAGTGCACCTGTAACCCTAATGCTGGTGAGGTGGGGACAGGCAGATCCCTACTAAAGGTGCATTCCATGCTAGGGAGAGACTTTGAAAAGAACAAAAGCCGGAGGGCTCCTCAGGAATGAAGCCAAAGATTGACCTCTGACGTGTGTGTGTGTGTGTGTGTGTGTGTGTGTGTGTGTGTGTGTGTACACATGTACACCCATATGAACACATACAAACACAACAGAGAAAAATTTTTTTTAAAATCGCAAGTGGACTTCTTTTAGAATGTTTTGTCAGGGAGAGTTTTTTCTTTTTATTTCCATCAGAAATCTCAGTTCATACAGTTGGCTTCTCAGAGTAATCCTGTATCTCAGTGTGTCTATCTTTCTCATCCTCTGTGTAAATGGATTGTAAGGTTTTACTTCAAAGTTCTATCTTTTAATGTTAACTTTGAGGTACGTGGATGTTTTGCCTGCATGTATGTCTGTATACCACATCTAAGGTCAGGAGAGGGCCTTGGATCCCCCACAACTGGAGTTATGGAAAGTCATAAGCCACCACGTAGGTGCTGAGAATCAAGTCAGCATCCTGTGGAAGAGCAGCCAGTGCTCATACCTGCTGAGCCATATGAGCCCCAAGTTCTGTGTCCTTAAAAAAATTTTGAATGCTACAAATGAAAATTACTCTCACTAGGGCTTCAAAGACCAGCTAGGACAATGATATCTCAGGAGAGTGTGGCTGCCTTCTAATAAGTCAGAGGAATTCCATGAGGATATTGCTTTAGCTCTCTTCTCTGTGGCATGAGGATTATTTTTATCTTCATTTTTTTTTTCCCATAGAGAAAACAAAGGCGTATAGGAAAGAACTGGCCTAACGTCCTATAACTCGTCAGTGATGGATGTAAACTTCTGCTTGGGTGGTAGGGCTTTGAGATGTATGTGACCCTTGAGTTTATTGAAAGTCTATCAGTCTTGTTTAAGGTCAAAGCAATGTAGGACTGAGAGCAGATTTGAGAAGACATGAACTCCGGCTGTGGCTCTTGCTATGATGTTTCATGTGTCTTGACATTTTGCAGGTTTTGATCATACCTAGTCACCCAGGTATTTATGTTATAAGATGCCAAGCCGTGCATGCATACTGCTCATGGTCTTTTGTGGGGTGTAATTGTTTTTCAGACCCTCAGGAACTTGTTCTGTGTCCTTGTGTATCGAGAAGAGTGATCTTGGGTCTCTGGGAGCCTTTCTCTCTGCTACTGTCCTTGAAATGCTGAGCTGTACTGATGTATTTTCATGCCTGGTTCATCTAGGAGACTAAGCTCCCTGAGGCCAGGTCATAATTATTGGCTATACATGAACTGGGTCTTGCTGCATCAGAGGATGGACTTAATGGGCAGATGGAGGACTGAGTGAGTAGATGAAAGGTAGTCCTGTGTAATGACTATGAATGTGGAATGGAGGGTAAGGTAGTTTGAGATTGAATGCCGGCATTATCTGTTGATGGCATGATCTTGGGGGAGTTATGTGATCCCTGTGTCCCTGGACCTCTTCATCTGCAGCAAGACTGTCATTGTGGTGTGTGTTTAGTCATAAGCCATGGCAACATTCAGTGAATGGCTTACAGAGCAGGTTGGCACAGAGAAAGAACCAGATAGCGTTGACTGTTGCTACTGTTGAGAATGTCGAGCAAAATGAAGAATGTGGCTTTCCCTGCACCTTCAGGAATTATACCAACTAACTTCCAGAACCCCACAGGTCGGGTCCTGAGGAACATCTCGCTGCAGCCTTCCAGAGGGCAGAAGGGTGCTTAGTCCATACATAGAGAGCCTGCAAGTCTTTGCCCTTGACTGTCTCACCATTAACTGCAGGGATAGGGAAGGCATTTGAATAAGACTTGGCAGCAGGCCGCTTGCCCACCTTTCTCTTACTGTCAAGATACTGTTTTTCTTCAGTAATTTTCTCTCACCTGTTCATTAAAAATACCAAGTCCTTTTTTGCTATTGACCAGTTAATATGGTGACTAATACAAAATCATATTAGATATAAATGATAGATTTATTAATGTTAGAGTGTGTTAATTAAATTCAGATGTTTAGGTCCCTTTCTCCCATAGTTATTTTTATTAAGATACTTCTTATTAGTTCTTTGGGAATTTGAGTTGTTGACCATATTCACCCTCTCCCTCAACTTTTTCCCTATCTACTCCCCCCAACTTGGTGTCTTCTGTTTTTTCCCCCTTTACCCTTCTGTGCTGCCCATACTTTAGTGGATGTGTGGCCTTTCACTGGAATATGGTCGACCTACCAGTGGCCACACTCTTAAAGAAAACTGACTCTCCCTTCACAGCAGCTATCAATTGCTAATAGCTCCTTGGATAGGGGTAAGACCTCCTGTCTCCATGATAGGATTTGGTTTGGCTTGAGCCTGGACATGGTTGTGAACTCTGTAATAAATAATGTGTAGCTGCCCTGTTGTGACCTGAGGACACTGTTTCCTTGTGTGTATTCTTACAGTCTTCCTGCCCCCCTTTTTTGCAATGATCTCTGAGACTTAGGGGGTACAGCATAAATAGTTAAGTTGGGGCTGAGCAATCTGATGTCTCTTATTCTCTGCACTTTGCCAGCTTTGGATCTTTGTGTTAATTACCATCTACAGCAAAAAGAGGCTTCTCTGATGGAGTGATATATTCATCTATGGGTATAACAATGAGTCATTAAGAGTAATTTTAATACTATGTCGTCTTAGAATAATGCTAGTAGGTTCTCCCTAGGACCTAAGGCTTATTTAGCTATGGATTCTTGGCCCAACAATAGTGCCAGGTATGGGTTTCATCCTGTGGAATGGGATGTAAGTCCAATCAGAGTGGTTGGTTACTCCCAAGACGTTCATGCCAATATTGCACCAGTGAGCGTGTCTTGCCAGGCAATTGTTATTATAGTTGTTGGGTCCTACTGTAGTTGTTGATAACTGCTCCTCTGAAGAGTAAACTTCAACTTCATTACTTTTCAGGCCCAGGATCTTTTTTGTAGACTAATTTTACTTTTACAAGATGATACATCTCAACACAGAAAATGTCCACTTTTCATAACTTTTCTTAGAAACAAAAGCAGGGTTTACCAGCAGGTAAGGTTGTGTTTTGACTTTATTGCATTCCACCTGCATCCATTCATGTTAACAAAACTTCATCAGTGGGATATGGTGGCCTACTTCTTTAACACCAGCACTCAGGAGGCAGAGGCAGGTAGATATCTGTGAGTTAAAAGCCACCCTAGTCTCTAGTGAGTTCCAGGGCAGCCAGGGCTACATAGTGATACCTTGAGTTTGGTATTGGTAATACAAAGGAAGGACTCAGGGCCCTCCCCAGCCCCATTTAGAGAGAGTGTGCCTGACTCTATACAGCTGGGTAAAAGATTATAAGCAAACAAACAAATAAATATTTTGGTGGATTTCCTGTGTGCTAGGGGCCTTTTTGCATTCTTCATAGTCTTCATGTCTGTGTCAGTGGGATCCACATGTTCAGAGGTCAGTGCATCTCAGGCTCCATTTGCAGAAGTCTGCCTTGGGCCTGGGCCATTCTCACTCCCTAAGTTAAATCAGTCACAACCTCTGTAAGGTTTTATTAGGGTCTTTATTAATGGGCGCCCATGGTCAACCTTGTATCAAGAGAAGAATGATCCCTTTTGAGATCTTAAAAGTTAAATGACTTCAGAGTTGGAGTTTTTATTAGTCGTTTATGTTTGGATGCAAAAGCCTATGATAGTGTAAATAATTGCACTTCAGATAATGTAGTTATACATTTCAAATAGTTTTTAAGTGGAATCCAGTCACAGAAATGTGCTTATTTATAGATATTGATATATAGATTCAACACTGAAGGCGAATGCTGTATACGTTGTGGTACCATCCTAATTGTATTCTAGAGAAGTGTGTAGAGACACTCACTTGAAGACCAACAGCCTCTGTAGTTTTACCTGAATTAGTGTGCTGCTCTGTATAAATTAAAAGAGAACAAAGCAGTGGAAACCCAGTATGAATGTTTAACACACAGTCATGGTTCAACAGCACTATGGCCCTTGTCAGATTCTCTGAAAAAGCTGGGCTGTTGGAGAACAGAAGCACCATGAAAGAGGATGGTCATCAGCATCCAGAACAGCAGCTGCTTGTCATATGTGTAGTTCCTGCTTTGATTTAACGGGTCCTAGTCTAGTATTTCTCAATCACCCACTGGTGATTGAGAATAAATCCTTCTAAATAATCAGGGTGGACCAGATACTACCATTCTCATCTGACCCATATATAGCTCTCCTTTGTTGTGTGTGGACCACATAGTAAAGAATGGGAGAGAGAGAAGGGAGATTAGGAAGGAAGTTAGTCCAGGGTGCACTTGGTACTGAAGGTAGAGATACTGATGTATTTGTCATCTATATGGAGATATCTCTACAGACCCTCATGACTTCAGTCACACAAACAGTAATATCCTAGTGAAATACAGTTTTGTAAAAAGTCTATACAGGGCTAGAGAGATGATTTAGTCAGCAAAGTGTTTGCCTCACCAGAGTGGGGGTGAGTTTGTATCCCCAGAATGCACCTAACTCTCCCACAAAGAGATGGGAGGTAGAGACCAGGATCATAGCAATTCAGGCCAGTGGTGTTTACAGTGGGTGAACAAGAGACCCTGACTCAAGCAAGGTGAGAGGAGAGGACCAGTACCCATGGTTGTTCTCTGACCTCCACACATGTACCAGAGCATACATGTGCTCATACTCTCACACATGAACACACACATACCTACTTATACACATGAGCTCTCTCACACACACACTCTCTCTCTTTCACACACACACACACACACACACACACACACACACACACATCATACACATCACACACAAAGATAAAGAGTCTGTCCAGTTTAAAAAAAAAAGTATAAAAGCATGGTTAATTTTAAGAGGACTAAGATATTAATAAAGCAAGTGGTGTGGAGAAAGGTGTGGGGCTTGGGAAGAGTATCAGAGTCTGTGACAGAGGCTGGGTGTCAGCTCACAGTGAGGCTGCTATTGATTGGGGAGGGAGCCTGGAGATGCATTTCTTTGGGTGTCAGCTCCCATATTGATCGACAGGGATATTTATTGTTTAGTAGAGACGCGGTAAAGCAGCTCATCTTGCCAGCTTCCTGGAATCCAGAGAGTTACTTAGCAAGGTTCCCGGCCCCCTTTCCTGTCACATGGTCTCAAATGGACTCGAACAGCTATAGCCAAAAAGAAGGTGAGGAACTATAAGAAAATTGGAGAATATTTTTGACCGCTTCTGCAGCTCATGGGGACTAGTCATTACTCACTGCACTGACGGATGAAAGAAATCTTATGAATGCATCACTGACCCCACATAGCATTTGAGTCCCATGGTTTAGCTCTTTGGACACTTTCCCTCAGCCCTTGAGGTATTAAATCCATCACTCTGAGAACTGCTCTCCAAGACTTCTGTGTTAACTACACTTTGCACTCATTAACACCATTGTTAATTAGTTTCTCAATTTCTGGATGATCACCTACACAGATATTCAAGAGTGCTCAAGAACCATATTCATAGGGACTGGCAAGATGGCTCAGCAGGGGAAGGCACTTGCCTCCAAGCTTGGGTTCAATCCTTGGGGTCCATGTGATAGAGGAAGAGAAAACTGACTCCCTCACATTGCCCTTCGACCTATATACATGTGCCATGGCATGCTCCCTACACAGAAGTAGGTAAACATAGCAAAAATTTAAGAACCATGTTCACAGGCAAATAATTCCCTGAACAAGTAACTTCATTTTGAAAACTGAGCCAGAAATCTTGAAGTATTTCTTGGGCAAAAAGTAGTTCCTTGGGCTCTATAACCCTTCACTGTCTACAAGATGTCATGCATATGTGTGTGTGTGTGTGTGTGTGTGTGTGTGTGTGTGTGTGTGTACATACATACATGTTTTTCACCCCCTGTATATTGGCGACAATAGAGGTAATGTAACAGTTTTGTGCTCACTGGGAACTTATGGGGGAATGAATGATGTAACCAATGTATCATGCCTACCCCCAGAACTCACCATGATCTATTGGCCATTTTCACTGGTGCAACCCGTAATGATGAATTCCTAAGATACTGTATTCGAGTATCTCTGTTTTAGTTATGTTTCTGCTGATACATAGCCAAAAGCAACTCAAGGAAGAAAAGGTTTATTTCTTCTTACAGTCTATAAGTGAGGGAAATCAGGGTAGGAACCTAGAGGCAGAAACTGAAGCAGAGGCCCTGGAGGGATGCTGCTTACCAGCTTGCTCCTCATGGTTTTCTTAGCCTTCTTCCTTATACAACCCGGGACCACCTGCACAGGGCTAGTCCCACTCACAGTGGCCTGGGCCCTCCCATAACAATCATTCATCAAGACAATGCCCCCAAAGACCTGATTACAGGTCAGTCTTATGGAGACACTTTATCAGTTAAGACTCTCTTGCCAGATATGTGTAGGTCTGTGTCTAGTTGACAAAAAACAACCAGCATAAACTAAAAAGGTTCCTGCTCCACACAGGAAGTTATCATGCTGTGCATCTGCTCACCCTGCCTCACGCTCATTACTGCTGCCTAGACTGGCCAGTATTCCTATGTCCCCATTCGCTTTAAACCCAACAGAAGAACAGAGTCAGACATTGGGCATAATTGTTTTCACCACACACCCTTTTGTTTTTATTTATAAAGAGCCCAGCAAGAACATGTAGAACAGAATTTGCCCACTCCTTTATTAATTGAGCCCTAAGCCATTGAACTAAGAGGACCAGCTACTCAGTTGAATATGTGAAGCAGATCTATGTGTTGAGTTCTCATCATACAAGGGTATGATGTTTACAATTTCCTGGCTAGGAATATTGTGCTCAGAAAGTTCTGGCATATTACCTAGTGCACTATAATTTGTAGGTATAAAGGGAAAATTCAAATCCAGGTCAGTCCCTTCTCCCATCCTTTGCCTTTCCCAACATTCTGCACCTCAAGTAGCCTCCACATCACCCCTTAGAACATCTTCTCAGAATACAGAAGTGCCATGGGGCACCACGCTAGGGACCCTTGCCTGGGACCCAGCTTGCCTTTTGTCTCCTTCTCCTGGAAGAACATGACGGGCTGAAACTCTGTGAAGGGTGACAGGCTGACTTACTGTCAATCATTTTCACTTTGTTTTATTGAAATCCATCTTACCTTAAGAAGACCATATTCCTGTCAACAATAAAGAACTAAGCATATAATAAATCCCTAAAATGTCTGTAGTTTTTAAGAAGAGTAGTGCTTTTTTTTTGTAGTTGATTAACTTTTCTAGTCCTTTTTTAGTAAGTCTATTTCTGTGTTTTCCACAGTCTTCCATTTTACCCTAATCATTTGATGAAAAGACTGTAGAAGAGTCTGACTTTTACTAGCTCACTCAACACAGGCAATTATTTTCAGAGAGTGGGAATGAAAATGCAATGTATGGAAAGGTAAGAAGCCGACGTCAACATCAGAAAGCTATTTGAGATAAATGATAGAATGTTCCAACAGTCCCAGTGGGGTTTACCAGAATCATTCCAGATTTTCAGCACAGAAACATCTCCTGGGCCTTACCCGTGATCTTAACTTCCCCCTTAGCTGTGAGGACAGTGGGCACAAAGTTGAGTTTGAGGGAGGAGATTAGCTAAAACAGTATATGTAAATATTCAAAATTAAATGTGTTTAGGCTTTGTTAGCGAACTCAGTTTGAAATCTTAGGAAACCCACTAGCAAATGTTAGGTTCCATTTACAGTGATATGATTGATTGACAGGTACCAAAGGCTGTTGTTTCCATTAATGCTTGAATAAATCTTCTGAGAAAGCTGGAGCTATTCCCATTCTACCAATGGAGGAGAAAGAGGAGGAAAAAAAAAAAAAAACACCCTAGGACATGGATACTGAATTTATCAGTGGTAGACAAAACCCGTGGCAGAATTCAAACCCATGGCTATGAGATTGAAGGGCTTCCCCCCAGCTCTATGTCATAACTCTAGTGACAAGGTCCTCACCAACATAGGGGGCTTTACACCTGGAGAAATCGTTCACTTCGGTTGTTCAGCATTTTATTTTCTAATCAATTCCATCTCATTCATATGCCTCTTAGCATCAGTGATACTCCTTACCCAGTAACTAGCTTCAAAGGTAGTTTTTAAAGTAATGGTGCATGGCTTGAGCTTTCGGTTTGCAATCTGCAGGTGCAAAAGGGGCAATAAGCATTATTGCAAAGCACAGAGCAGTTTGAATCAAGTACCATAAAAATGCCAGTTGAAGTCAGAACTGTGAATTCCTGGTCGAGGAGACACCATGAGTAAATCCATACCTTTGAAGAAAGCGGGTTGTTCTTAATAAATTCCTCGATTTCTATCCTTTCTTCTTTTGGCCACATAATCTCATACTGGGTCAGAGGTGAGGAGACGGGATGTGTTAGAAGGGAGCACAGCTCCTGAAGTCACTGAGCCGCCTCACCGTGCACTACTCCAGGCTTCTCCGGGAGGACCTCCCCGACTGTCCCCAGGTGCAGTGGCCCAGCCACCACGGTCTGATTTAATAACACTGTGAGTGTATCTGCTTAACATCTGCCTGCCTTTAAAGAGCAGGAGGATAGCCAAATCAATGTTGGAAATTGCTGAATGTAATTAATACCTGTCCTTTGAAGCATGACCTTTATTATGGACCCCTACTTACCATGCCCGTTCAGCTGGAGTCACCCTCTGGTATCATAAAATAAACGCTTCCGTTATGCACATTTATTCCAAATAGCGCTGATATGTTAATGCCGGGAACCTGGGCTCACGAGGTTCATATAGTTACTTGTCTTCATTACTGGAGAGTTGGTGATCCGGATAATCTCCCTCGGTTCTGCTCCGTAATTCAGTTCAAAGGGCTTTGAATATGCCTTGTCTTGTCTGAAATTGGATCTTGGATCAGGAATACATCTTTAAGAAGTTTTTTGGGCTAGAGATGTAGCTCAGTGGTAGAACATGTGCTTACCATGCACAAGGTCCTGGGTTTGATCCCATGAACTAACTCGCTCTCTCTCTCTCTCTCTCTCTCTCTCTCTCTCTCACACACACACACACACACACACACACTCTCTCTCTCTCTCTCTCTCTCTCTCTCACACACACACACACACTCTCTCTCTCTCTCTCTCTCTCTCTCTCTCTCTGTGTGCGCATGTGTGTGTGCGCGCGCGCGCGTGTGTGTGTGTGTGTGTGTGTGTGTGTGTGTGTGTGTGTGTCCCCGTGTGTCCGTGTGTCCATGTGTCCGTCCCTTGATTCCCTGCTGTCTGTGTTATTGTGTGAGGCCCAACAGGAGCCATGGTCTTCATCTCTCACAATCCTGCCGCAAATACAGCATGACTTCCTCCCGCCGCCAGGTGTGTTATCCCAGATCTTTGTCATTGTCTAGCTTCCTGTGGAAGGCCTTGTCTTTTAGAGGCTGATGATTAGATTTTATACAACACACCCCAGTGCATTTCCCACACAATAAGATGGAATAATGATGCAGACATCTGCCTGGCGTGTGATAGGCGTTCTGTTTTTATTTCCTTTCTGGTGGATTAGTCAGGATTTGGCTTGTGTCAGAGATAGGGAGAGTACTCTTACATCCATTTGGCATTCTCAGCTTTGACCTGTTTTCCTGAAGCTTCATTTCAGCTTTAGTGGAACCTAAATTATTAATATGATATGGGCTCTGCCTGTTCAGACAGCTTAATCTGCCCTGTTTTATTTTTTTTTTTAAGTGCTGCTAAAAATCTCTAATAAGAAGAAAAGTGATTTTTGGAGGCTCTGTGGGATGAGAAGGGGGCCTGGGTAAGACCTGTGGACCTAGTCCCGGTATTTCAGCTTGTTCCCATTCCTCCCCAGTGACATCTGAGGTCAGCAGTCAACCTTTGCCAGCCTCTGTACCCTCAGCCATGCCAACACCTACCACAGGGAGATGTTAGAGAAGATTAAACAAAATTGAACCTGAAGTGGCCAGCACAAGGTGGTGACTCACCGAATGCTAATCCCTCCCACATCCACTCTTCTGCTTTTTTTACCCCCTGGTGAGCATAAAAGAGATGAGATCTCGTTTTCTGCTAAGCATATTTAGTGGGGGTTATCTGTTAGAGTGGGAAAGTACATTTGCTGGGAGAATTAGAGCAGGAGGCCAATAAATAGTAACTGAGAAGAACGTGTGTGTGTGTGTGTGTGTGTGTGTGTGTGTGTGTGTGTGTGTGTGTGTGTGTTTTGCCGTTGGGGGACTATTCCAAATAGAGCCGTTTAAGCAGTAGAAACAGGGTGGCATTGTGGAGATGTCCACTCTGGTTCCAAAGAGTTTATTGACTCCACATCCTCAAGCACGGCTGCAGCTCCTTCTGCAATGCCAGCCTCCATCAGAGGTACCTCTCCCAGCTTGGTGGATAGTCCCAATGGCCCTTGTCTCCTGCAGACCACCGGGGTTTACTGTGGGGCTCCTTCTGAAAGCCTCCCCATGTGCACTGTGACAGGACTCAGTAAAATCCGCTTGCAGGAAATGCATCAGCACCTGCTTAGTTCTTTTTTCCCTGTGCAGTTTTAGAGCTTGTATGGTCCCTTCCAGGGACCATTCAAGAGACATGCAATCCTCAGATAGGTGGAGTTTCTTGCTAAACTTCAACTGTCAATCAAAGAAAACTTCTGTGGAATGCTTAACAGTCTCTAATACCTGTTGGGCCACTTTTGTCTGCTGCTCAATTCATGATGGTTTGTGAGATTTTTCTGTGTGTTCTTCTATCTGATTTATTCTCGCTATGTAACAGATATACAATGGAGAAGTAACAGAGACATGGCTGTTAATTATTATCAATGTGATTATCTTGTATGTGTGTATATGCATGTGTGTGTGTGTGTGTGTGTGTGTGTGTGTGCATGTGTGCGTGCTTGTACGTGAGTACAAGTACATGCACAGGGAGACTGAAAGTCAACCTTGGTTTCCTTCTTAGGTATTGTCCACCTTGTGTTTTGAGACAGGGTCTCTCATTGGCCTGAGGCTTGCTGATTGAGCTAGGCTGGGTGGCCAGTGAAGCCCAGAGGTTCTCCTTCCTCGGGCTCCCCAGTGCTGGGATTGGATGCAGGGGATGTTATTCCTGGCTTTTTAAAGTGTGGCTTCCAGGATGGAACTCGTCTTGATGCTCATGTGGCAAGTGTGTAATGTCGGTGCATCCCTCCCTGCACAAGCTCTGTTGCTCCCATTCTTCATCTTTCCTCTCCCAACTCAACTAACTCGAGGTGCAGTGACACCAGCATCTGGTGTTCTGTTTCTGCTGAGAATACCTCTTGACCAGATTCCGTGAACATATATTCGTTTCAGTGAATGCTTTTCTCTAAATTGTTAATGGAGCTATAGCATCCCACATCACTAATGTACAAAATGTGTCCAGTTTACTTCCTCTTCCTCCTCTTCCTTCTCCTCTCCCTCCTCTTCCTCCTCCTCCTCTTTCTCTTCCTTCTGTTCCCTTGTACTTTTGTACAGATTCTTTTTTGTGACTGCAAAATATACCAGCCAGAAGAATACCATTTCATCTTTTCCTTAAGTCATGCTACTTTCCTGGCTTCCTGCCGATACTTTGCGCATGGTCAAGGATGAATTCTGAAGCCAGACCTGGCACTAATGGCCTCATCTCCACACATCCACCAATGGTCCGGATGCCCCCAGCTGCCCCAGCTGCTTTGCTGCAGCCTCTCCTTCCTCACTCTCTGTGTGTTCACTGTTCCAGGTCTTGGCATCCGTCTATAATTCCATCTTCCGAGATGGATTTTACACATCTGTCAGTACTTATCTTCACCTCAGCCGTTATACGATTGTTTATTTTTCCCAGGAAACTTAGGATATTCTTTAAGGAGTTAGAGTTTACTGAGAAGATGCCTAAATGAAAAACTCCTCCCTTTGTTTTGAATCTTGGTGAGGCACCTCAGTGTGCCTGGAGCCTTTTTCCTTACCAACTTAACATTGATGACCCAGGCACAAAGGTCCTAGCATACTTAACCGGGTCCAGTGGGCCACATCTCCTTGGTGCACTACACATGCCTTTCTCCCAAGAATATATAGCAGTCCCCCTTGTCTGGGGAGGGAATATTCCAAGGTCCCCAGTGGATGGCTAAAACCACAAACTGTATTCAACCATATGTATGCCATGGTGTTCCAATATACACATACCTATGATAAAATTTAATTTGTAGTTTAAGTATAGTAAGACTAACCACTGATAGCAAATGAAAGAGAATTACACAATATAAATGGGCCAGCATCCCCACCCTTGGACTTCGGAGCCATTTTTAATTAAAACAAGGGCTCCTTAAACACAAACATTGCATGAGGTAAGAGCGCAGCAGTTGTCCTGATGCCCGAGAAGGGGGTTGTGACAATGGCAGGTAATTTATACAGTGTGTACATGATCCTCTAGGAATGCATCTCCTCTCCAGCCAGCAGCACCTGGCATGGTCCTCATCTGGAACAGGGCAATCTGAGATTTCCTCACACTACTCAGAGCTGCTCACAATTTACAGTGTATGGGATGTTTCTGCAGTTCCCCATTTAGTATTGTTTTGGCTTGTGATTGATGACAGGCAGAGGGAAGTGCAAAGACCAGACCTGCCAGATACCCGGGGATGAGCTACAGAGCAGAGTGGCAGTTGCCTAGCTGCCTGCCTCTGCATCCCTCTCGGCTCTGCCCTGGTGACAGCCTCCCCTTCTGTCTGTGACCACAGGCTGCTTTCCCCCCCTCCCTTTGGGAGTCTAGTTCTCCTTTTCAAATCCCTAATGTTGACACTGAGTACTATTCCTTCTTCCTAAATTTTCCACCATCCCTTGATCTTTCATAGACAAATGATCCTCCCCAGCCCTCTCTGCTTTTGCTTTTACCCTGACTCTCCAACTCCACGGGTCATGTGTCTAACTCTCCTGCCCTCCCATTTTGATTGTTTTGAATTTTGACCTTCTTCTACCCGCCTCACCTAACCTATAAGAAGGACACTTAAACCTCCTAAACTCACAGCCTTAGCGATCCAAGGCCTGGCTGACACTTTCTACCCATGAATGAGGTAAATTGAGATTCATCGGCACTTTCAAATTTGATTATTGGGAGAGGGTGAATTTAAATTTGTTTTGATTTGTTTTGTTTTGCTTTTCTTTTTCCCCAGAGTTTCATGCCGGGGATGAACCCCTTAGTAGGTGATCAAATCCTGAGTGGTCAACACTTTTCCATGTACTTCTGCTTTGCTTTCTTATGTCTACCCAGAGAGCATTGACCGCTGACCATTGGGGAAGCCCTGTGCTAGGACCACCTCTGTGTTCTGTGACTTCAGTGTCATATGGGAAAGTGAATAACATTTACACCCTGAGACTACAACCATGATTCCAGTCTGCTTTTACAGTGAATGCTGGATTTTACATCTCCACAGCAGGCATCCCTCAAATTCTATTTAATGTATTCATGATGGTTTTCATGGACTGCAGATTACAATCTATTGTTCAGTTACTTCATTAGTGTGAGCAAATGAATAATTTCCTTTATTTTATGGGGAGGAAAGGGATGCGTAGAATTAATTGTACAGGAGTCACATAAAGGACAGATGCATCTGCTGTGAAGGGCAGAATTGCATGGAAAATTCCCCAGGCTCTGGAGTCAAGGAATGGCAGAGAGGGGAGAGATCTTCAGGGTCAGACAACCAGGGCCTCTCCTGGACAAAGGCTCAGGGAACCTCTCATCGGTTTCTGCATCTGAATTTTCCAGGCACGGAAGTGTCCCACCTCTAATGCAATTCACCTCTTAGGAATGCATTGTTATAGCATGCTCTCTTACTGAAGATTAAGCCAAGTACTTAGTTATGTTTACCCATATGGTGGTATGTATATAGCTGAAGGCAGTAGAATATGGGTGCTGCTGCCTCTCCAAGCTGATTTCTTTAGACATAGTCACAAGACACTTCATTCCTCTGCCATGCTGCCCAGCCATTGTGGGATGCATCGAAATGAAAACAATAGTTTGCATGCAGTTGTACACCCTATGATGTATTGAGGTTGGACTGTCTTCACAATGGCCGATATCGATAAAGGGGATCAGTCCTTTGTGGGAAAGACAATTGAGAGCTCATTCAGTCCACTTTTGCATGAAGTGTGTTTCTGTTTGGCAAGTGGGTTTTACCTTCCCTCTTTAAAGTTTAAATTTATCTTACATTTGGTGTTGACAGTCATACTTTTATGACTAGACAGAAACATTTGCCAGCATAGTTATCCTCTGTATGAAAGCTTGCATAGTTATCCTCTGTGTGAAAGCTTGCACAGTTATCCTCTGTGTGAAAGCTTGCACAGTTATCCTCTGTGCTTGCACAGTTATCCTCTGTGTGAAAGCTTGCACAGTTATCCTCTGTGTGAAAGCTTGCACAGTTATCCCTGTGTGAAAGCTTGCACAGTTATCCCTGTGTGAAAGCTTGCACAGTTATCCCTGTGTGAAAGCTTGCACAGTTATCCCTGTGTGAAAGCTTGCACAGTTATCCTCATGTGAAAGCTTGCACAGTTACACCCTGTGTGAAAACTTGCACAGTTATCCCTGTGTGAAAACTTGCACAGTTATCCCTGTGTGAAAGCTTGCACAGTTATCCCTGTGTGAAAGCTTGCACAGTTACCCCCGTGTGAAAGCTTGCACAGTTATCCTCTGTGTGAAAGCTTGCACAGTTATCCTCTGTGTGAAAGCTTGCACAGTTATCCCTGTGTGAAAGCTTGCACAGTTATCCCCTGTGTGAAAGCTTTGCTCCATCCAAGTGCCTTGCCATCTCATTTTCTGTTGTTATGTCTCCCCTTTTGTGCTCACTTGTGAAAATGATTTTTCTAAACAATTATTGAGGGCTAGCCATACGTATTACATTGTTCTCTTCCTTTCTCTACCCACCGGGCCTCCAATTTTTGGTTTGTCCCCACCCTTGCCTTCTTTACCATAGGAGTAGTCTCTGGAACAGATGGGCATTTTTCAGTATCTGTTGGATACCAGAGAGGAACAGATTAGGTCCTGTGTTACAGTTTATGAAGGCTGACTTTGATATACTTCAGACTAACCAATTTACTAGGTAAACAACTGGCTTCTTGGAGACGAGATTCTAGGGATGAATCTTGAGGAACTAGCATGTGTAGGGGATTATTTTGACTAAACAAGTAGGGATGACAGGACAGAAAGGAATAATTTGCCGAGATGAAGCTAATGTGAAACACATGCTGCTTTGACTCTGCGACATTTCATCGAGGCAGATCTTTCCATGCCCTGGGGATTCAGAGAGAAATGAAATGTGTGCAGTCGTTTGCGAACTGGCAGCTCTGGAAGGGAGTCAGACAAGTGTAGAAAACCGAAGGCAGCGTTAATGATGAACACATAGAGGAAGTCAGTGGAGGGCTCGTGGTAGGCATGTACCAGGACAGAGGACTGAGTCAGAACACAGCCACTTGGAGACTGAAGGGACCCTCAAGGCTAGAAGTGTGGGACAGTGTCGTAGAGAACAGGGATAGAAAGTGGTTGGCACGTATGTGAGGAGGAGGAGAAAGGGCAGGGCAGGGTTGGGGGTCAGACCCGAATGGGGAAGAACGGCAGAGGGTTGGCTGCCCTCAGAGGGCCCGCTGCCCTCAGAGGGGCATTGTTCTGCTCTCTCCTGTTTGTGGCAGTTACAAGTAAGGTTTTGGAAAGGAAGAAGGAAATACTAAGTGGTGACAGTTAACTTTCCAAATGTGTTACCTCTGAAATGCCAGCCAGTGCTCGGCAGTTGGACTAATGACCACGAGTCCTTCCGAGTAATTAACTAGTAACCTGGAGAGCAATGACTCAGTTGTTCGGAGGCATAGTCAAATCATGGATGTTTGACTCAGCTGTCACTCATGGGGTATGATGAGCGAATGACATGACAAGGCTAATTCAAGGTCTGGTTCTGATATTCTTCAAAACGTGTTCACATTCTCCATGTAGTTAAGAACCATGTTTGCCAGAAATCCCTTGAGACAGTGCCAGTGTACTGTCCACTTGGAGAGCAGTATGCCTGAACTTATCAAAGAACACACAAGTAACAAACCATCTACAGAAATTGCATGATTGGTCAGTCCATTGTCCATCATCTTCCTCCTCCTCCTCCTCCTCCTCCTCCTCCTCCTCCTCTTCTTCTCCTTCTCCTTCTCCTTCTCCTTCTCCTTCTTCTTCTTTGAAACAAGGTCTCACTTCTCACTGTGTAGCCCTGGCTGGCCTGGACCTTGCTATATATGGACCCGGGTAACCTGGAACTCACAGAGACTCATCCAATGTTGCCCCCCAAGAACTGGGATCGAAGGTGTGCTCCACCACACACATTTTCTACTCTTTTAGCGGTGTTGCTAAACTTTCCAGGGCTGACAGAAATGAAAAGAAAGGATAAGTATTAGAAAAAAATTTTAATAGTACAGAGTCCCTTATAAATCTGTTGACAAAAGTGGGTGTGAGCACATAAGAGATAGCCAGCGCTCTGAGAATTCACCAAGGCCGCAGTAAACTAGCCTCATCACATCACGCTCTTGTGAAATTCACTGTGCATTCTGAAAGACTGTCTCAAGTTCAAAGCTGCACTTTAGGGATTCCAGCCAAAAATATTAATATATGCTCAGTAGACATTTATATCAAACATTTTTAGGCAAGTATCCCTAGTACTTTAACCAAAAAGGAAAAAAAAAAGTCGAAGTAATATATACCACTGAGGTCCTAATCCTCGGTAAGGTATGCTGTGGCCCAGACTTCATGAGACTGATTTATTTTCCAGTTCTTCCTGCTGTGTATTTTTTATACATGTGCTTATGTGTCTGCCCACGGTTTAATCCATTAATATGAGAACTGTTTTCAGTAAAATTTACAGTTAATAGTTCTGTGGCCTGGTAAAAACACTTAACAGAAAGAGTCACAGTGGACAAAAATGAGAGAAAACACTCACAGTGTGTGTGTGTGTGTGTGTGTGTGTGTGTGTGTGTGTATACACATGTGTGTGGTATAAGAAAGTACAGGTATGTGCATGCCATGGCATATGTGGAGGCCAGATGACCACTTTGTGTGCTGGGTTTTGCTTCCACCCTGTTTGAGACAGGATGTTTTATTGTTCCCCACTTCCTGTGCCAGGCTTGCAGGCCCTAGGACTTCTGGGATCCTCTCTGTAACAGCACTGGGAATACAGAGGCACATGACCACATCTGGCTATACATGGGTTCTGCGGATTTGAATTCAGAGTCTCGTGCACAGTGAACGCATTATCTGCTGAGCCATCTCTCTAGCCCTGTAGTTCATTTTTAAGATAGAGAAGTACCACGTATGGCAGAACATAGTTAGGTTGAGGAGGAAATCCTGCGGATGGAGTGATTATGACATATTAAGATGGCATCTGACAATTTAAATAAATTATTTCGATTATAATTATTGTGTATTTTATACAATCAAGGCCAGATGTTCTGTTGTCCTAAAGGAGACAAACATGGATTCTCTGGAAAGCAGGATATCTTGACTCAGCCTTTTCCACTGTAGACAACAGCTAGGCCATGAGCTTCAGATGTGAGGGAAGTCCCCTGTCCCCGGTGCACCATAGAGAAGAGTGTGGCAGGAATGCCTAGCTAGGTACTTTCACCTTGAATTTGCAGTCTACTACTTTGCTAATCACATCCCAGCAATATTTACTTCCATAACAATATAGCCCAATGTCCTAGAAAATGTGCCATTAAGGACCTCTTAGCTCTTGTGTCGTGTTTAGCCAAAAGTGGACTCCTTTCCTGTGATTGCTTGACTTACATTTCCATATCCAGAAGGCCTGGACCAGGACTGTCCTTAGGGTTGTATTATTAATGTTGAGAGGGTTTTTTGTTTTTTGTTTTTTGTTTTTTTAAATCAAAGAGTAATTTACGTGCTCTCAAATACCCTGGTTCTTAATGTGAAATTAATCAATGTTGACAGATGCACCACCAGAACACACTGCAGAATGTCTCAACGCCCCCCTAAAGTTCCCTCTTCCCGCCCTGCCTGTATGGAGTCTCGCCTCGATGGGAAGCAGCCGTGGAGGGTTTCAGCTTTGGTTAGGATCTGAGCGTTCACTCTTGGAAGTGATGCTATGTTGGAAAGCCGCCTCCCAGAAGCATGTTTACATCTGGGTACCCCTGTGAAGGATGTTAAGAACAATTCAGAAGTACACATGGAGGCTGTGAGATGGCTCAGGAGGTGAACGTGTCAATCTGATGATCGAAGTTTGATCCCCAGAACCTGCTTACAAAAGCTAGGTGTGGTGGCACGCATCTATAACCCAGTACTCTTAGGAGGAAGTCAGAGGTAAAGACAGGAGGGGCTTTCCAGTTTGCTGGTTAGCCAGTCTAGCCAATCAGTGAGTGCCATATTCAATGGGTTACCCTGTCTCAATAAATATATAAAACACTAAAACATGGAAAGAGATTGAAGACACCTGGCATCAACCTCCAACCTCCAACTACACATTCATACACACATATAAGTATATTTAGAAAAGAGACAGTTAATGTCAATTTAATAAGAATGATCAATAACAGTCATGACTAAAGCCATGATCTTAGGACATTCCGAAGGTCAGAGGAGCAGGGCCTGCCTGGGCCTCCTATCAGCCTCCCTGGGATAATGGACATCAGTCAAATCCTCTTTACATATCCATGCACACGCAGGTCTCCCTGTGCCTACAGACCTGCTGCAGAAAATGGTGGAATCTGTCCTTGAACTCATAATAACCAGAGGACACTGTGTTTCTCTTCTGTCTGCAGTCCGTGTTTGCAGTTAGAGATTTTTCCCATCTTGCTTTAGAGCTGGCGTGACGTTCTTGAGAAATCACCATAAGCCTGGAGTCAGCCACACAATGCAGAGAGAGGGGAGCCCAGGACAGAGGGCTCCGTTGATTTCATTACTGCAGCACTTGGGATAGGGAATGAAATCACACTGCTGTTGTAATTTATTCTCTTCATTAAAATAGAAAGGCATTCGACAAGCCATAAAATTCCCATCTGTACTCCCGGCAGGCTCTCACCATCTGAAACCCACAGGCCTTCCCTCCTTGCCTTGAAAACCCAGAGGGCTGAATCATTTAATATTATGGGCTGGCAGAATCCTAATAGTTAAGTTTGCAAAGCACTGGGTGCTCTCACCTGCTCCCTGAATGGCTGCATCCTTTTCCCAGCGATTGCTACCGTAGATTTAAATGTCACAGAGGACACAGGAGCTGGGTCTGAGACCTCTGCGGTACAGCACTGGGGGATGAATGGATGGATCCGCAGCCTCTAAGGATTCTGTCACCGCCCACCCTAGTCACCTTGGAGAAGAAACAAAGGGCCTTTCATAGTATGGAAATGAAAATCAATCCCGAAACAGGGCACCGCTGACATTCTTACAACCCAAAGGACAGAGGCTTTTAATACTGAGAAATTACCTCCTGAGGTGTGCAAACTCCATGGCACAGTCCAGGAAGAATTCACTGATTCCCCCTCACATAGAAGCCAGTGCTTGTTTGGTATGTTAGGCACTGGAAATATACAGTTCCATAAAGATGGCTTCAAAAGTAATTGCAAGTCCTTGGCTCATTTTTATCAAGCTCTTCCTCTACTTGGAGAATACATATTCTCTTTTAATTTTTTATAAAGGCATCTGATGAAAAATTTAAACAAACTCTTTTAGAGCAGGTCTTCTGTCAGATGTCATGTGAGGTCTGCATTTAGTAGGACAGTTATGTAAGGTCCTGTGTGCCATCCATCTCATAAGCAGGTCCTTACCATGACTTTCCTGTCTCTGTGAGAACTTCCTGTTGGTGATTTTTTTTTTTTCTGGCAGAGTTAACTTAAGAATGGTATGAAATGTTTAGTGATGTTACTCTTTTGAATCACTGAGAAAAGAGATGGAATGTGTGCCCTTGTGGGGGTGTGGCAAAATAAAAGTTTCACATGGAGTATAATTAGGTTTAGCTAACAAGAGATGTAAACACTAACAATGTTACATACAGAGGACTTTGGGGTACACTATCACACTGGAGTCTTATAACCCTGTACGTAGGATCTTCAGACTCTCATAAAAGTTACACTTCTGGTTCAAGGTCAGTTAGCTGCTAGACTGCTGAATTCTGGGTGGTTTCTTCCCTCTCCTCCTCCTCCCGCCTTTAACATGTCAACTGTGAAAAGTCAGGCCTGACCCTGCAGAAGCTCTGGCCAGGAAAGGCCATTTCCTGTCAGTGTGGCATCCCAGACTCCTCTGGGAGAGAGGCTGGCTGCATTTCTTTCCTGGCAGGGTCATTTACAGCAAGGTAAAAAAAGAGAGAAACTGCCTGGTCTCTGACAGGATTTCTAAGCACTGGGATTTAATACTTTGTCCAAAACTCAAGTGCATCTTGCCCTTGGCAGGAGAGGGACACATGAGGAGGTTTGCCATAATCACAAAGATTAAATATGTGTGAAGTAGTCTCAGCAACTCTCTGTGTTGCAGTTTATCTTTGTAACTTTTTATTTATTTGTTTGTTTGTTTATTAGACCAAGCTGTTTCTCCAGTCTCCATGTGGCCGTTTCTTATTAGTACTGATGATTGTCACTGCTGTCCCTATCTCTGATGTACTGGAGATGTAGCATGGTTGTGAGGGTCGGTTTGGGGCTAGGTTCCTGGATTCTCCATGTACCTCACCTCCACTGCTCACTGACTATAGGACCTGTGAGTTCGATTCCCATGTTGTACTTCATCTGCAAGATATAAACATCAGTAATTCTTCTCTCCCAGTGATGGGCTAGTTTTCTGAAACTGTCAGCTATAAAGGATTTTGGAAGTTATCTGCTGTCCCATTAAAGAGCATTGTTCAAGTTCAATCTTGGCTGAAAATGTCATAACCAAATTGATGAATATCTTTACTCACCCTGAGAGGTTATACTTATTTATTTAGTGATGTTTGAGGATTGAGGTTTGGTTGAGTTTGGTTTTTGGTTTGGTTTGGCCCAGAGTCTTGATGGAATAGCCTAGGCTGGCCTTGGATTTGCAATTCTCCTGCCTCAGCCTGTCAGTGGTGATTTGACAGTAATGATTTAACAAACCTACTCAGAAGATATTTTAAAATATTGGTCAAGTACATAAGAAATGATTTTAAAAGGTGGCATATTCTTGTAACCTTATTCAATACTTTAAAAGTTGGGTGTTCGCTTTCAAGTATAACACACCTGCCTTTTGCTGCTCTGAAGGTATATTCTACAATAAATATTTGGAAGTTATTCTGTGGAAATAGTGATGTGGGTATTATCAAGTTTTCACCAGTATAATTTAGAATTTGAGAGTGGCCTTCAAAATACATGGAGCCATGTCTCTCTTCCTGAGACCATATCTTATACCACTTGGTCACTTGGGCACATTTTAAGTATGTCAATACTTCAGTATCTAGAGGCAGCTGGGTCCTTTTGAGGAATGTCTGGCCACATGAGAAATAGTCCATTTTCTTTCATTTTCCTTCCGGTCTCTTCAGCAAATGTTTTAGCTTCTGCTCTGTAGGTACCATGCTGTTCCATGGGCAACCATGATGTTGGGAGACAGTGGTCAGTCAGTCCATACTTTTCTCCATTGGATTTTAAAGGCCTGCTTCTTGGGCCTTGAATGATATACATAATTTCAATTTCACACTTGCGTGTGTGGTGATTTTTGCACACTTGATGTCAAGGAAGTGAGCTCTCAGGGTAGCAGTAACTGTGCTGTCTTTTCCAAAACATCTGGTGATTCCCATGGATTGGTTACTTCGTGTTGTCCATGTTAATGTTGATGAAGGTCACCATGTCTCATTACTGTGGGAAGTAGTTTGCATGGTGACTGTGTGGATTTTTAGCATCCTTGTTCTATTTCTTATTTTTATTAATTTTTATTTCTGCATGCGTGCAGCTGCTTGTCTGTATGTGAACCACATGCGTGCAGTGACTGCAGAGGCCAACAGAAGGCATCAGATCTGGAGGTATAAGCCATTGTGAGCCGCCCAAGGGTGAAGCTGGGAATTAAACCCCAGTATTCCCAAAAATCAGGGACTTTTTAACCACAGAGTCATCCCTCCAGCCCCTTGTTTATTTTTCCAGGAAGTCGTATATGTTTGTTTTCACTGGTTCTTGTGAGATTCCTGTTTTACAACATTTCACATCACTTCAACAGCCTGAAATAATAAGCCACTGGGCCAAGATATATGAAGATGACCATCCTTTGACATTGTAACATGACGTTGTCATCTATAAAATTTATACTATGAACCTTGCAATTAATGAGAGAGAGAGAGAAAGAGAGAGAGAGAGAGAGAGAGAGAGAGAGAGAGAGAGAGAGAATTGCTACAGTTTGCTTTGGCTGTGTGTGTGTGTGTGTGTGTGTGTGTGTGTGTGTAAGTATAAGTATGGGTAGACACATAACACAATATGCTTGTGGAGGTCAGAAGACAACCTTGGGCATTGGTCCTTACCTGCCACCTTGTCACCTTGCCTGAGACAGGGTCTCTTGCTGTTTGCCACTGCAGTTCCAGGATGGCTGACTCACAAGCTTTCAGGGATGACTTCCTGTCTCAGCCTCTGCTCTCACCACAGGAGAGTTGATGTTACAGAGGTGCTGCATCCAGCTTTGATATAGCTTCAGTGGCTTCAAACTCAGATCCTCATATTTGTATAACGAATGCTTTTACCCACTGAGACATTTTCCCAGCCCTCAGAATGGATTAGGAAGTTTACTGTTTTGTATTGGGTCACATTCATCTCTATCCTGCCCCAGCTAGCAGGGTTTCAATGGGGGCAACCCACCTGTGGGAGTAAATGAAAGGAACAGGGGACACAAAAGACAACAGCAAGACAGGATTCTGATCAAGCTGCAAATTTTATTTTCCTCAGCAAGGCTTATATAGCACAGGAGGGGAGGGGGCAGGAAGGAGGGAAGGGGAAAGGGGCAGGTGGAACGTGGAAGGGGTGCAGGATGTGGGGGATGTGCAGATCATGAACTGCAGGATGTTGGCTAAGGTCACTGGTCAGGGGCCATTTGTTCCGTTGCTAGGCTGCCTGACCATGGAATGCTCTTTACATTCAGTTGTCATGGCCCCTGACTGTGGAATGTCTTCTTATCTTTGGGAGCCTCTGGTTAGTAAACAGGTGTTACTGCTCTGGGAAAGGGCAGTGGGCGTATGACTTGTTCTCTGTACTAGCTAGTACTTTTCCATGGTTCATGTTTGGTTCCTGACATCTTGGTCCCTGACACTATCCTACAGTGCATGTGGCCCTCTGGACACAGGTTAGAGACACCAGTTTTCTAATCCCTCTCTCAAAGGGAATGCTTCCCTTTCCTTTAGATCTAGTAGGTTAGCAATTTTAGAAACAGACCTGCTATTTTCACGTAAGCTTTTAATCCCCTTTACATGGCCTTTCTGCCTGCTTGACTGTCATTTGTGACACCTATGTTATACTCACTCTTTAATCATATGATTCATGTTATGTTTTTAGTTGTTTGGGGTTGGGCCTCTTGAAGTGGTTACATCTAAAGGGATGATACTATCTCCTATTCATTACTGGTTAGGATCAACATATTTCTTTCTACTATAAATTTACTCATAGGTCCTTAAAGCTTTCACACCAGGAATAAAAACCTCCTTGAACCCTTGATCTTGCCATATGGTGAGAGTATGTGATAGATATTTAGGCTGGTAGTTGGAACTCTAGAGCAATCCTTCATCTCTCTCTCTCTCTGCCTTGGTCTCTTACTCCATTCTCATTTTCTTACCTTTCTTCAGATCCCAACTTGGTCAGAAAAGTGATGCACTTGTGAGGCATGTCTTTAGCTATATATGAGGTAGTACATTGGTCTGACATGGGGTAAACCAAGGCACATCTTTTTCCCAGCAAGCAGGCAGAGTAAAGGTAGACAGCTGCTGACCAAAGGGTTGAAGTTGACATCATCCCTTAGTTGTCTGGCTCCATGTCTCAATATGTATTTCAGACAGAAGCAAAACTCAGGGTTCTCTGCTTCATTGCCTTTATCCAAAGGTAAGGAGGCCTCGAAGAAGCTAATAGCCAATCTGTGTTTCTATGTGACTAGCCAGAACTATATCTGATAACTCATTTTAACCTCGAAAGAAACTGGAAAAGTTTAGTAATAAGTCATCCCTTCATGAAAATAGTTTCCTATTGGGTATCGGGAATATCCAGTGCATAACTAGAGGTCAAGTCCAAGATGCCCCTTTCATCTTGCCTTCCCAGGACCAGTTTGATATCCCTTCAGGGAAACCTGAAAAGCTCACATGGAGTTCTCCATTGTGATCATGATGATCATGGAGTCACAGTCAACTAGACACGTGCCTCCATACCCAGGGGACATAGGTCAGTGGGGCTTGCTGAAAGGATGAATGGATGTGTGGTTATGCCTCTTGTGAAGATTGCCAGAAGCCAGCTGCTGGAGGGAAGTGGAGAGTGCTGAATGAGGCAGTCTCCTGTCCACCTGGCACCCTGTTCCCATCCATGGGCATTCCCCTGATGAAATGTGAAACCACAACCCTGACCACTTGGATTCATTAAAGCACAGTGGGGAGCTTTGTGCCAAAGCCCTGCTATCTCACATGTGCTGGGAAGATGTGGGTTTGGGGTGCTTGGCTTTCTATCTTCTTAAGATTGGTATGTGTACTTCTAAATAGTCAACCATTTGGTCATTATTGATACCGCTCTCAGCTCAGTATAATAATATGTACAATTCTTTTCTTTCTTTCTTTCTTTCTTTCTTTCTTTCTTTCTTTCTTTCTTATTTTATTTTATTTTATTTATTTTATTTTATTTTATTTTATTTTGAGACAAGTTTTCTCTATGTAGCCCTGACTGCCTTGGAAATCACTCTTTACACCAGGCTGGCTTCAAAATCAGAGATCCACCTGCCTCTGTCTCCCAAGTGCTGGGATTAAAGGTGTACACCACCACCACCCATCTTAATATATGCAGTTCTTAGAGTGAGCAAAGCATTCCTTCTGAGGCGTTTTTCTTGGTTGTGCATGACTGAAAACTCAATTTAGAACACAGCTTATACTTCTGGGGCTTTAGCCTAAGAAGGTGTTTAAATGAGTATGAGAAGAGGTGTATGGAATGCTTTAAGAGTCATGTTTTAGTTAAGAAAAATTCTACTCTTCCCTAGGAGTTGGGTTAAGTAAGGGAACAGGACACTATAGAAGTACAAAAAATGATCACACCAGACATCATGTTGGCACAGAAATGTCACTGGGGTGTTAGGGGAACCCTGCATGGGTCCTGTGTGCTACCTTCCAGTCGGCAAAGATGGAATGATGAGTGTGCACAGAAATGCTTACCAAAATAGTAGAGCATGGCTATCACTTGATTCTTTTCTTTCCTCATTTCTAGATGTTGTTTGATGTTTTGATCCATGTGTATACATTCGTTTTATATTCAGAAGAAAAACCATTTTCATGAGATTGGTTGTACAAATGTGTGCTTTGGGCTCATGGAAGAACAGAATGAGGAATTCCATGTGAAACCTCAGCTACCAGAATCTGAGTGATCTGCCTTGTCCTCCTTCCATTGTGTTCATGGGAGTGAGAAATCAGAAGGATAAACGATAGTGGGGAATGTAGTGTAACTAACAATCTTCAGACTTGCACTCCAGTGTGTCTCTCATTGTTCCCCAAAGCTTTAGCCCACTAGAGTGAAGACAGTCAAGACTGTGAACTCCCGGCACCCTCTTCCTACTGAGTAAAGGGAGATGTGTGGTCCACAGGCTGACAGATGTGTTTAGAAATGCTTTCAACCTCAGAGGCTAAGCAAAAAGTATTTTCTGCAAAGTCTTGAGTGTAACCAAAAATTGAATTCACACGTCTACTCCCTGAACAGTCTAGTGAATAAAGCATTTAGCATAGATATCTGGAAGAATTGATTCTCTTTTTAAGAGTTCAAAGTCAGTCTGGTCTATAGAACATGTTCGAGGACAGCCAAAGCTACACAGAGAAACCCTGTCTCAAAAACAAAACAAAACAAACGAAAAATTCCTCCCTGAATTTCTGATTTCAAAGAATGAGTATGACAGACACAGGTATGGTCATGCCCTGGAGAGGCAGTCATGACGTGGAGTTTTGCTCTGTTTTCGTGTGGGTAACATGATTGCGAGTAGTGCAATTCCAGTGGACTCAAGTGCAAAGTATATCAGAAAACATAAGGTCAGACTCCAGTTCTACCAAATACTGGATAGCTTCCTATATAGCTGAGTAGGTAAAGAGGTCCCCACAAGGAAGACTGTAATACACTGAGTCAGCCTTGTGGATTGCCTGTCAAATATGCCCGTATCACTAATCCTGTTGACAGAAGCCTCACTCAGGTAAAGGAGTTTTCAGCCTTAAATAAAGATTTAAATATGTGTTAGTTCAAAAATTAGATCTATCTGGGCTCAAGTTCTTACTAGTTTACATGGGAGCATTTTCCACTCTCACTAATCTTGAGTAGAAAGAACCATTGATTATTTTCTACAAATCCCAGCTTCTGAGATATGAATATATCATACCTAGAAACTGCAAAACATAATTGAGTTTCTCTTTTTAGATAAAGGCTCTGCGATAGTAGACTGGAAGATTAAAGTGATTTCCATTCAAAAGGCGGTTCTATTGAATTTGTAGTAATTCTGGGTCTTGGTTCCTTGGATCTCTTGACGCTAAAAAGGAGTCAAGGATATTGTAGGTAGAATGCTTCATTTTTCCCCCCTGCATGGTGAGATGTATTTCGCACCTACTTTATTAAATGCAAAATGAAACAAATGTCATAGTCTTAGTTAAGATTCTCGCTGCCTTAGTAGAGTACTCTGGTTCATCCAGCTCTCTAATATAAAGCAGTAGTTGTGGATGAAATTGGAACAACACTAAATTCCTTGAGATCTTCATCAGAACATGAATGCAGCAGTCATATTCCCCTCCCAGACATGCATGCATGCAGAAAGTGGTGCACTGAGATTTGAAACTGTGGTGCCGAAGCCCTCTGTCCGAGCTACTTCTTGGGTTGGACAACTTAGGAATCTTTTCCAGAAACAGCCAATTTATTATTCCATTGTCAGAGCTAAGAAGTTTGGAAAGAATTACTGGTATCAGGTCGGAGTTTTAGAAATAAGTAATCAAGTCCTGTTTAACTCCAGAGCCAAGAAAGTGTAAGTCACATGAATAAAATGAAATCCAGAGGTTAAGAATGCAGGTCGAACTCTGGGGAGATGGCTCAGCACTAGTAAAAGGACTGGAGTTAGGGTCTCTAGCACCCCCGTAAATTATGGGTGGAAGTGGCAGCTAACCCACAATTCCAGCCTGGGATGAGGAGACAGGGTCCCTGGGGCTGGCTGGAAACACTAGCTGTGTTGGTGACATCTGGGTTTGATTGACCCTGCTTCATTGAAACAGTGGAAGGTGAAAGAGAAGCTGAGGAAAATTCCCATCAACAACCTTGGGTCTCCACATAAGCTCTTGTGCATACCCACACACAGGAAAGTTCTCATATTCATTCATTCATTCATTCATTCATTCATTCATTCATTCATATTCTCTCCCTCCTTACCTCCCTCCCTCCCTCCCTCCTCTGTGTGTGTGTGTCTCTCTCTCTATCTGTGTCTTTCTCTCTCTTTTTCTCTTTCTATCTCTGTGTCTATCTCTACCTTTGTCTCCTTCCCTCCCTCAGGAAAAAGAATAAAGAATACAGGCCATGATGTGGTTTGGTACATATTTGCAATTACAGCTTATCACACAGGAGCCATTCTGACCATTGTCCATGCTCTCCAACTGCTGCGGCTTCTGATGTCACCATGGCTCCATCATACTTGACAAGCAGATGGTGCTTGTGGGGAAAAAAAAGAGTAGTCTGAAGAGTTCTAGTAGCCAGGGTCCTTCCTCATGACCAGTAATGTTAACCCAACAAGCCTTCCATCATCGGATGTTGTGTAAGCACCTCCCTTGTTGGAGGCCCAAAGACGCAGCAGTGAACAAGAAACTGGGGCCTGTAAGGATGAGACTGACTTCTAGTGGAGAACACACAAGCCAATGAGATACATTTGGGAACAAATGAGTGTTGTGGAGGTGGCCCTGTGTGCCTAAGGTGAGGAGAGAGTTTGACCAGGAAAACAGCTTGCCTCCCAGAAGAGATGGCATTTCCACTGTGATCTGAGTTACTAGCTAGAGGACAGTATTTCTAACATCTTATCAAGCAGAGGGAGTAGACAGGGCAAAGACCTTTGGGATGGACTGAGACAAGAATGCCCTAGGCTCAGAAGGATCCAGGGGTCTAGGAGGGGAGTGGTATGTAACCTAGCCAAAAGGGGACATCATACTGTGATGGAGGAAGGAGAACTTTTTTTTTAAGGGAGGAAGGGATGGGTGTGGGGGGAAGAAGGGGTGTGTGTAGTTTTGTGCAATGCTCTGTGGTATCAATAGGATGTGGAATACTAACTTTGGAAATCATGGGTTGCTAGAGTTCTTACTGGGGTGCTGTGAGAGAAGAGAGTGGAAAAGAATTACAAGACAGGATGCTAGCACTTTTTTCCTGTTTTCTGTATGTGACTGTTTTCCCCAGATCTCTATCTGTGCACCACATATATGCCCAGTGCCTATAGGGGGCCTAGATAGAGTGTTGAATCCCTTGGAACTGGAGTTTAAATGGTTGTGAACATATGGATGTTGGGAGTTGAGCCTGGGTCTTCTGCAAGAGAGAGCAGCTGATGTTTTTAACTGCTGAGCCATCTCTACAGACCCATGCTGCAACATTTTATGACAAAGGAGAACAGATGAATGAACAAGGAACTGAAGTGATGTCAAGAAAGAGGACATCACTTGGGAGATATTTTCTAAGCACAGGAAAGATGGGTAGGGCATCTCTTTCATGGGGAGGTTATTTAAAGATAGAGAAATTGATGATGTGAAGGAGAGAAAGGATAATGAGAGAAGGAAGTTCTTGAGGTAGGAGAAGCCTAGACGGTGTAAGCAACCGATGCTTACATGGAAGAGTGATCGTCATTGAAAGCAGGGACATACCTTCCATTGCAGGAAGAGCAGAGTACCTAAAGCAGGTTCTAGGAGTTGTTGACTGGTCTGAAGATGAAGTAGAACTCATCCCATCCCATGTGTCTTTCCCATGATGAGTGGGAAGCAGTTGACAGTGAGTGATGGAGGCTGTGGAAAGTGAAGAGAGGTTTGAACATGATAACATTGTCTTCTTTGCATGGGAAAGCAAGTTCGCTGGGGAATTTTCCTAAAACCTTCTAACACTGTTGAGTGCCCATTCAAGATTTATGGTAAATAATTGGATGTGTCTTTGACCACCTACCTTTCTCTGAGGTTTTCCAACTGGCCAGATCTAAGTAGATTTGCTTAAACATATTCAGGAGATTTTTCCCCCCAGGATGGTATGATTAATGACTAAGGGGAAACTATATAAAAAGGAGTGGTTGTTCTAGAAGGTAGAACAGAGGTCCAGCAAGGAGGAAACTGAAGATATGATAGAAGTGAAATGATGGGGGTGACTGTGTGCTTGAAGATCTGTGTAGAGTAAAGAATGATAACACAGGTACCAAGAGATAGAAATTGGGGTTGCTGTCTAATAGGCTCTGGGGTGCTTAGATAATTCTTGGATTGTGTGACTGAAGTGGATCAGGGACAGTGTAGAAGTGAAAGCAGTCAAAGATGTAAGAGGAAGGACCCTTGAAGACATCAGCCATGACCTAAAGAAAGGGCTCCATCTCCAAGGGCTGCCATCACCAATTACCAGCTGTGGGAATGAAGATGCCTTTGAATGAACCAAATAACAAATAGTAATGAGTGATGGTCTGGTGCTTGTTAAAGAGGGATGAATACCAAATAACAAATAGTAATGAGTGATGGTCTGGTGCTTGTTAAAGAGGGATGAATATGAATGCTAAATGGTTTGGAAACTGCCAGAAGGAGCAAGAAGACCTTAGATTATGTGAGGTCTGCAAATCAAACCTTTTGCCCTTCGAAGGGGTAAAGAAGGAGACAGCCCATTTCTGATAGGACAGTAAGGAAACCAGAAAATGTAGTCAGTGTGTGAGAAACATGGAGCGCTGATAGTGGCCAAGTTAATCCTGGATGGTATGTAGAATTCACAGCATCTAGCTGGAGCAAAGCATAGGTGTCCTGTTTCCCAGGCACTGGGTATGAGGGGTGGACAGAGGTTTCATAAGAGAACTGCCTGTCAGCCTCCTGACTTGTGGGCTCTCTGAGAGACACCTGCTGTGGTCGTCTTCCCAACTTCCAAAAGATACTACCTGACTGGGAACAGGAAGCAAGAAGGAGCCTCTGATCACCCAATCTGTCTGGAAGCAGCAAGCATAGGGATGCGCGTGTGCCTCTTTTATGGACTGAATCCCATATGGAAATACAGAGTCAGAGCAATAGTAAATTCCAAAGAATTTCAGAGAATTGGACATTATATGTGTGTCTTTGCAATGCATTTTCCTGTGGTCCTTGGGCTGTGACAGTGAAGCAACATTTTGTCTGGAAAAATGCATAAGACAATGGACGACCCAAAGGTCAGCAGAGACTGTGGTCTGTATCATCCTTCTGACCATTTCTGCTGGCAGTGTATGCCTCTCAATTCTCCTTCATGGGCTTCCACACTAGAAGCCAAACATGTTTCCCTCTTCTTAATTTTTATTTTCTTTTCTGTCAATATTGCTGGGTATTGGGCTATGAAATCTTTAAAGGCTGGGCTTTGTCCATGTGCTGTCTCAACATCCACTTTATTCTGAAAAGTAACTTGAAATGCTGGTTTTGGTGTCTTCCATACCCCTTTGGGGAGAAGTAGGAGAAGACAAAGGGAAGAAAGAGGAGGAGGAAAGGGACCCACAATGTCCTCATTTTGATGCTTCCATCTGAAATGTAGGACTTTCTTTGAGGTTTCCAGACAGCAAGGAGGTGCTAAGTTTAGTCACATTCAGAAAGGAGCTGAGAGGCAGGTGTCTGGGGTGGTTTGGAGCATCCCTGTTATCCGTGCTTAGAGGAATGCTGCACCTGCACCTTGGTGGCGAGTTTTAATGTGTTCAGAAATGTTGAGGATGGAATCTTTGGTGTTTCAGCTGCTTGTCTTTTTCTCACTGTGGTCTTGACTTCAGGTCCCTCCCAGAGACTGAAAAATCAAGAGACTGTGGAAAGGGCCCTGTGGTATTCCCAGGCTCCGTCCTACCCTGTGTCCTTCCTGAAAACCAGGCAAGGGTTATCCACCTGGCAGCTCACCAATCAAGGTCCAGGGGACCTGACACCCTCTTCTGGCATCTGTGGACCTCTGTACTCATGGGCACATAACTCCCCCTATACATAATTTAAAATAAATATTTTTTAAAAAATAAAAATAGCTGTCTATTTGTGCTGGTGAGGTTAGAAGTGAAGGCCTCCATGTCAGGCAAATGCTCTACCACTGAGTTGTGGAGAGAACCCAGTGATGTCGACGTCTTGTCAAGATTTCTCTTTAACTGAACTTCTTGCGTAGAGCATTTGGTTCTCACTTCTATAATTTCTTGAAAATCATGTTCCTTTAAGAATTATGAGTACTACATGTGATAAAAGAAATTCCATCATTTTATTTTTCATTTTTAAAAACCCTTATGTAGTAGCCACAGCTGGAGCCCATGTCCTGTGAACTGGGACTCTTGCTGTGGGTTTTTATAAGACGGTTGGTCAGTGAGTCCCTAACAAGGAGGCTTGGTGAACATTGTCTCTTTCCAGAAGTCAGAAGTCAAGTAGCCGTAGGGCTTGGAGATGGCATCAATGGTAGCCTTGGCAAAGTTGCCCAGGGTGGTAGTGCAGACTGGCTGATGTGTAGCGGTCATCAGTACTGGCCATCAGAACCAGCATCTTGGGTACAGGAGCAGAGACGATGTCAATACCTCTGGTGGGCAGAGATGAGATTCACTCTCAGAGTCATAGCCACCTGTCAACTTTCATGGAACAGTGTGGGGCTTGCCAATCTTTTTTTCCCGGTAGCTTCTCTACACAGGGATGATGGGAAGCTTGGTCAAGATGATGGCCTGCAGGACAGCAGCAGCTACCTCCTTGGAGCACTTACCACCAAGATCAACATGACCATTATAGTTCCCAGTAGTGACAAAAGCCTTGAACTTGATCTGTTGGTCAGCCTGAGGCTGCTTGTACACTGGCAAGATCTTTAGAACCTCAACCTTTAGGGATGCTCCTAGGAAAATGTCAACACTCTAGAATCATTTATTGGACAGAGAGAATGGGTAGATCTCCTGCAGGGACTTGATCTTCACGTTCTTGGCCAGATGGCCCAGCTTGGTGATGGAGATCCACTCCCTGTTTTCGCCTTTACCTCCACAAGCCCTGAAGCCTCTACTAGCTCCATGGCCTTGACCATGACTGCAGCCTATTTGCACTGCTGCCGAATTCTCTGCAGAAGCAGCCTGGACTCCTAAGTCCAGGGCCCGAGTCCCCCTTGTCCTCAGGCCCCTCCTGCTGTACTCGCTCGTCTGCCATTAGTGTTTTCTCAAAGAAGAAAAAGCCGTAGTCATTTTTCATATAGAATTGTTAAATCACCAAGGTATATTCTGTAAAACAAATTTATAATCTGTCTTCACATGAAGCCAAAAGAGCTATTCTTCTGGAACCAGTCATGAAGAATTTCAGATTCAGGCCTCTTTCCTTAATAGAGATAGTGAAGGTGGAATCCTTTTTTTTTTTTTTTTTTCAGAAAACACAAAACCATCAGCATACTAGGTTATATATAACTCACAAGAAAGAATGTTTTTTTAATGTAAGATCCATAAACTAAGATTATTCATGGCCACAAATTCCCACTTTTTTTTTTTTATACTACCACAATTTCGAGGCGATGCTGAGGGGCCTCTTTTTTAGCTAGGATAGGAGCAAGAAATTAACATGAGACACTTCGCTTGTATTCCAGGCCTCTTCTTTAAGGAGTGTCTAGGCAAGAGCCAAGAAAACTAGGGCAAGGGCTATTTTTAAGGCATGTTTTAAGTTCTTTATTTGAGGGATTTGCAAGCAAAATGGTGCGAAGATTTTCCTACTGCGGTTGTTAATTCTACTTGATTTGGAAAGTGGTGCGAAAAAATAATATTGATTCTAGTTATTTCCTTTTAAGAACTTATCAAATCGTATCAAATAAATCCAATCCCACGCAGATTTGTGTTTGAAGGTAATACCATTGGCATTTCACGGTGATTAAAAAAAAAAAAAAATTGCTACCTAGAAGAGCAAGGGAGAATAAAAAGATCTATCGTGTGTCTTTTTGAGACAGCTACGATTCCAGTGAGTTATCCACGAGGCCTAAAGTCCTCAGCCCTCCAGAGTTCTCGATTTTTCTCTCTCATTTCTTACAACAAGTACATTTTCTGTCTTGGGGGAAGCAAGAAGAGCTCCAACCCCGACCTTGTGTTTTCATAGTCATGGAACAATTAACAATTCACAGAGCATGCTGGGGACACATCTAACTGACTGTATCATAGGAGGTGGATGGGGCTGAAAAAAACAGCTGTTCCAGACCTTGCTACATGGTGACCGTGCTCTGCGGAGACAACCCTGCCTTCATGACATCATGGGCTGCACGTGGCCATGGAGACACAGAAGCCAAGCACAGCTCTTTGGTGCCGGTCACCAGCAGAACACAGGGTGGTTACTATGCACATAGCTCTCCTGGTGTTCTGGCTAATACTTACCTACAGGGGACAATGACTATGCCTGCTTTCCTTACCCATGTAGGGAGAATGGTTTCAATGCTAGGGCAGAGGTTCACGGAGTGGGACCCCTGGTTTCTGAACTTAACTTCCTTCTGAATCTCTGTCCCCCTGACTTTTATGTTCAGTGGTTGCTGACTGCTCCTCGCCGCTCCCACCCCATCTTCTGAGAGGTGTGATTCTCATCTCAGTCTGCCAGACTGGTACAACGGGCCACAGATCTTCATCCCACACAGACTCTCAGACAACCCAGTGGCCCCCATGTGTATCAGTCACTTAACAAAATGGGGAATGAAGGGATGATGCTCTGTCACAAGGTCTTGGGGATACTAAGTAATATGAGAATCCAAAAAAAGACAATGATATGGGCAAGGAACTTTATTCAGAGCTTCTTAAAGCAAATATTCTAAGAGATACAGGACCATGGACTTGAGATCTGAGACAGAAAGTTATCATGTTTGACTCATTTGTTCATATTCTTTTTCTCTTTACCCTTTCTGCCATCTTTCCTTCTTTCTCTACTGAGAGAGCCCAGTAGGATTACTCTAACAAAAGCATGGTTTAACTCACCCTCCATGTATGCTCAGAACAGCACAGTCCTGACCACTCTGGGGTCTTAGAGATCTCACTAGACTCAGAAAAGGAAATGGTTCTTTGGCTTCTGTCTCCTGCTTGTCAATCGGTCCCACATGCTCTTCTTTTGGAGCTGTGATGAGGAGAGGAAGATGGCACACTCCGAGAGTGGAGTTGGATCATCAGTGTGCTGCTCAGTAATGACCTCGGAGTCCTGTACTTACTGAGAACTTGTCCTAGGATTTCACCCACATGTGAAACCTTCCCTACCCAGTCCAGGGGTGCGTGCAGCACATCATCTCTGTCTTTTGCCTTTGGCCTTTCTTCTTCCCTTCTATTCCTCCCTCCCCACTTCCCGTCTTTGCTCTCTCCACTCTTATTCCTCCGTCTCTGCTCCTTTCTTCCTTCCAAAACCAAAGCTTTAGGTGGGACTTCATTATGAGAAATACGTCTTTTTGAGACTGCTAATTTTAATTCACAATTCAAATGAGCAGGAGGCGGGAAAAATGGCCCCTATGTACCTATATTTTACCTTTAAATGGTACACTTTGCATTTTGGATGCATTTTTGGAAGACCTTTACTGTGGTGTTAATTGGGTTTTTGGTTTCCTAACCCTTATCAGAAACTTTTGAAAGGCTAGAATCATGCCTTTCCACACATCCACCCACACTCCAGGACCATCCTGAGAGACCCTGGGTACCCTGACAGTGTGTCTTCTGCCCTCTGTGGCTGCCCAGTCCCCTTTACGTTCCCTGGGTCTCATCCATCTTCTTCCAGGACTTCAGTGGTCAGTAGCCACCACCACCACCCCCATGTCAGCATACAGTTTCTCCCTGGAGCCCAGGCATTGAGGTTCACCTCGAACTGAGCTGAGCACTTTGTCCTGCCCTGTAGTGGTACGTGCCTTGGTAAGGGAACCTGGACTCAAATATGCAAACAAAGCACCCTTTTATTTTTGCACCTCCCAGAGGGTCCTTCCCACACACTTCTGCCCCTGGGTGGAGCGCTATATGACTGCACAGGAGTGAATAATTCTATATTTGGCAATCCTATGCCAAAACGAGTCCCATGAACACAACAGATGTACATCCTGGGCGGCTGCCACCAGTGTGCATCTGGGGAGTTAGTTACTGGTTATTGGCAGATTTGGCAAAGGGGCGGGGCAGCCAAGGGCTCCTCTTCTGTTTCTCTTTCTGATGGTTGTCCCGGGGCAGAACCTTCTCAGTGTGAACCCTTCTGTGCATCTCTCAGATTGAAATGTTTGTGATCCTGCTTTTCCTCTGAGCCAGGAGATGTGGACTCTGCCCTGGCCATTATATAAATTCAAATGGCTCATAGGAACACAGTTGAGGCCAGGCTTCTGTGCCCTCTGTGTGGCACTGTCTGGTTTTATACAAGTGACTTTGGGGATTTTTCTCTCTGAAACACAGAAAGCAGCTTAAGGAATTGGAGCTAAATTATTCTTCCTGGAACCCTGCCAGGTCAGTAGCCCTGGTAAGCATGGAAGGGCACAGGGAACCCAAATGGGGGTGTGGGGTGCCACATCATCATCATCCTTACGCTTGTCCGGATGGTGAACAAGGGTGCTGCTTAAACCTCAGGAAACTGCAGAACTCCATGTCTCCTGTCTGCCATGGCCACTCTGGAGACCATACTTATACCTCATCTGGATAGCTCACACTGAACTTTCCCTTCCTTTGTGCCTGTCTTTCTGTATCTTTGATCATGGTAAGACTGACATATGGGGGCTGGAGAGATGGCTCAGAGGTTAAGAGCACTGGCTGCTCTTCCAGAGGTCCTGAGTTCAATTCCCAGCAACCATATGGTGGCTCACAACCACCTAATGAGATCTGGTGCCCTCTTCTGGCATGCAGGCATACATGCAGATAGAATACTGTATAATAAATAAATGAATGAATGAATGAATAAATATCTTAAAAAAAAAAAAAAGACTGACATATGGCCGGGTGGCAATGGTGCATGCCTTTAATCCCAGCACTCAGGAGACAGAGCCAGGCAGATGTCTACAGAGCAAGATCCAGGACAGGCACCAAAACTACACAGAGAAACCCTGTCTCAAAAAAAAAAAAAAAAACAAAACAAAAAAACAAAAACAAACAAACAAAAGACTGACATGTGGTCACACCACCTTCCTTCCCATCCCCCTTCATTCATAATGTCTCTCACGTTGCTGGTGTAGGGAGCTGTGAGCAGCTGTGCATTGTCTGGATGTTACAGTCCTGGAAAGCCATGGCTCTTCGTGGCCATGTGGTTGTCCTTTCTTCTGGTCATTCTTGGTCTCATACACCCTGTCCCTGCTTGTCCTGGCTCGCTTTCTATTTCTGTTTCTAGTCTGTTGCTATGATAAAGATCATGACCAAAAGCAACATTTGGAGAGAAGGATCACAGTCCATCATGGAGGGAGGCTAAGGCACAAACTCAAACAGGGTAGGAACCTGGAGGCAGGCACTGAAGTAGAGACCATGGAGGAGCCCTGCTTACTGGCTTACTCAGCTTGCTTACTTACACCACCCAGGACCATCTGCCCAGAGGTGATGCCCTTAGTCAAGAAAATGCTCCACACATTTCCCCACAGGCAATCTCTCAATTGAAGAGCCTCTTCCCAGATGACTCTGGCTTGTGTCAAGCTGACAACCTACCAGCACACTGCACTCAGATCATCAGGCTGTTCTCACAAGCCTACATACAGCCATCCTCTGAGCCCCAGTGTTAACAGCCTACAGTTACACATTTGGGCATGCTCCCTGCCCCGGCCAGCAGGGTGTCAACGAGGGGCGACCCACCTGTGGGAGAGAGTGAAAGGGAAGGGCGACACAAAGAGACGGACAGCAAGACAGAATTCTGATCAAGCCGCCCATCTTTATTTTTCTCCACATGGCTTATAGAGCATAAGGGGGGAAGGGGCAGGAAGGAGGGAAAGGGAAAAGGGGCGTGTAGAACATGGAAGGGGTGCAAGACGTGTGAGGCAGATAATGCAACTGTGCGATGTCGGCTAAGGTCACTGGTCAGGGGCAGTATATTCTGTTGCTAGGCTACCTGACCCTGGAATGCTCTTTACCTTCGGTTGTCATGGCACCTGACTGTGGGATGTTCTCTCATCTTTGGAGGCCTTTGGTTACTGATCTAGGAAGGGGCTTATGACTTGTTCTTTGGTTTAGCTAGTACTTTCCATGGTTCATGTTTGGTTCCTGACATCTTGGTACCTAACAGCTCCCTGCTAGGCATATATAGCTAGTTATATACCCTATACCCCTCTTGCCTTGTTCATTCCTAATCATCAATGGCAAAGTATAATCCACCTTTGACCCTCTTTACCATAGTATTTTGTGTATAGTGAGCCCTACATCTAGCCCTTTGGCTGCCGCTCATATTTGAAACGTGTCAATAGTAAATCTCTTAGCTGTCAACTGTGTAGTCTCCACATTGGTGTTCTCTTCCATTCATTCCTAAGAAGATGCTCTGGGACTAGACCACGCCTCTTTCCCTCTTCCTCTTTCCTACCTGGTGTTTTCTTGCTCTGTTTCCCCTCCGATTCTCCACTTAGCTCTGAACATGAGGCTTGTCTAGAGACCCTCGCTGTTCAGAGGTTCCTCATATAACATCCATGCAACCAAAGGCGGAGCAGTATTGGTGAGCAATCCACTTCTACCCCCATCCCCACTCCAGCTCCAACAACAGCTATTTTTATAGCCTTCCCTGTATTTCTCTGCATTTGGGAAGAATGAAGGTGGCTTTTTAGCAGCCATTGGCATTCAGAGAGGAGTTATTTCGAGTCTGCCTTTATGAGAAGTGCTGATGGCGAGCCAAGAGATAAGGACTGAGATTTTATGTAACGTGAAGGATTTTTCTGTGATGCAAAAATGGTGGTTCTCGATGCTCTCCCTCGTAGATGTGTTTCCTGGGCTGTTATCTTTAAGACGTCAAACAGCTCTCCCTGATTAACCTTTGCTCGTTAGTATTGTGAGTATTTCTTTCAGTGGAGAGCTGCCAGCCAGCGCCCCAACACTGGAGACCTTTGTACTCCTCCCAGAGTTGATGGGATCAAGCCTGTCTGCATGGATAGACATCTTGCAGAATGCAATCTGTTTTTCCAGTTTTTCTGGCTGAGCTCATGAGATCACGGATTAAAGGAAAAGGGCGAAGTTCAAGTCAAAGTCTTGTGGAACAGTGAGCAGTCTGTACCCATCATGCCTTGCTCTTCTTGACTTCAGGAAGCAGTTGTGAGGCTCAGCTGTGAGGGGTGCTGTTCACCCCACTCATGTGCTTCTCTCAGGAGGCATCTTATTCGCACTTGCTCAGTGGTCTGGGAGCACGGCTTCCACAAGTTCAAGTTCGTGCTGGGGCAGGAGAGAGATGGGAATCTATGGGGGAGATGTGTACAGTGCCTGAGTGTGTGTGTGTGTGTGTGTGTGTGTGTGTGTGTTTGAATGTGTCTTTGTGTGTCTGTATGTCTGTGTGTGTGTGTGTGTGTGTGTGTCTGTGTATATGTGCACATGCATGAGTGTGTGTATGTCTGTATAGGGATGTATTGTTTCTCTCTCTCTCTCTCTCTCTCTCTCTCTCTCTCTCTCTCTGTGTGTGTGTGTGTGTGTGTGTGTGTGTGTGTGTGTGTGTGTGTGTGTGTTGTATGGGCATGAGACATTGGGTGTCCTGCTTTACAATCACTTTATTTATGCCTCATTCCTTTGATAACCTTGTCTTTCACTGAACCTGAAATTTACAGGTCTTTTGGCTAGACTGGTTGGGAGCAAGCCCCAATGATCCTCTTGTCTCTAGTCCACACAGCCAAATGCACAGCACACTCAGCTTTTGGTATAGATGCTGGGGCTTTGAACCCGGGTCCTCACGCTTGCACAGCAAATGCTCTTACCCACTGAGCCACCTCTCCACCCCTCCTCTGTCTTTTAAAGCTAGTGCCCATCAATTTACCATGTTTTGCAGGTAATGAGTATTTCACTTTCCACTCTCATTACTATGGACCCATCCTATGCCTGTCTGTGGACCAGGCACACTGGGTCTGCATGGCTTGGATGAGTCTAATGTGGATTAGTTTCTTGTGTGGCTTTTGAAGTCTGCCCATCTTCTTTTTGATGTAACTTCCTTATAAAATAAAAAATACAACAGCTCATGTGGATGAAAAATTTTATACCAGTCCCTTCCTGCTGTGGCCTGGAAACTTCTAGATGCTGGGTCTCTATTCTGTATGAAGCCCTTTGAGCATAACATCCTATGGAAGTGACTCAGCCCTCTGACGTGAGTAACATGTTCTTATTTAACATCAAATGTAACACTTCTACATGGCAGACCAAAAGTAAGGTTAAAAAAAGAACAAACCGGAAGAAATATGTGCAACTGTTGAAAAGCCTGAGGCTCTGAAACATGAAATTCCTCGTCCTGAGTAATTTGTTAATGTGTTTCTGCGCTAGAGTGCAAACCCATGGCTGTCTTGATCCAGGGTGTCCTTCATCACTTTCTCCCTTGGCTGACAAATGCCCAGTACTTCCAGAAACAGTTTTTCCTGTGTGTGTGAGTCATGGAGAGACAGACAGACAGACAGACAGACACACACACACACACACACACACACACACACACACTCACACAGACACACACAGACAAAGAGATTATCGACTCTCCTGTTAATGTCTTGCCTTTGTATATGGGATCTCAGAATTCAAACTCAGGTCCTCACACTACTATATCAAACACCTCTACCCACTTAGCAATCTTCCAGCCCACTTAATGACTTGTGTGTGTTTGTGTGTGTGTGTGTGTGTGTGTGTGTGTGTGTATCTGGGCATGGTGGTGCACACCTTTAATCCCAGCACTCAGCTTGGTCTGCAGAGTGTGTCCCAGGACAGCCAAGGCTATATGGAGAAATCTGGTCTCAAAAAGTCACACACACACACACACACACACACACACACACACACACGTGTCTGGATATCTTGACTGCACATATATCTGTGCACCACATGTATGCCTGTTGCACATGGAGACCAGAAGATGACATTAAGGTCCCTGTCACTGGAGTCACAGATGGTTGAGCTGCCATGTGAATGCTGGGAATTGAACCCAGGTCCTCTGGAAAAGCAACCAGTGCTCTTCCCCCATGAACTGTCTCTCCAGCACCCAGTTGATGACTTTTAAAACTTACTTCTGGGTTGTTGTTTCAGGTAACAGGTAAAACAGGAGCAAGAGTAAGCTGCAAGCCAGGGCCCCAGGTTTCCGCCACATTCTTGTTTCAAACTCACTCCATGACCCAGACTTGTAACGCACTTCATGGAATGTAAGACATGAGACTCACATTTGAGTTTGCTTGGAAATCCGTGCAAGCAAGATAGAAGAGCCTCCTTCAGCTCCTCCAAGATGTTGTATTCCATCTTCAGCCTGATGCTAAGGAGGCTGGAGAGAATATTGACCCCTAAATCCAAGTGGAAAACATAGATGTGCCCCAGGTGCCACTTCTAGCACAGGGCAAAGAAGCAAAGGAAAATGAAGTGGTGGTCGAGGCCATATCAGCCACCTCAGAACCCACCTGGCCACGCTCAAGTTGCCTGAAAAGAAGCTGTGGTTGGAAGGAGGTGAACCTTGCCAAATGTTTACGGTCGTGGTTCCTGACAACACCTCACCAGCAGTTCGCCACCACCTGCGAATAAAAATGCCCAATCAACATTTTACGGAGGGAACCCCAGTGTGTGAGACAGGATGACAGCCACTGGTTTAGGGAACACCATCATTATTTAGGAATTACTAACAGATGGAGAGAGACAGGCAAAAGCAGCCAGTTTATACTTGTACCAACTCACCTTTCCAAAATTGGATAAACTGTCTATTCATTCAGCATTTACTGAGGGTTATGGCCTTCATTTATCTCATCCCTACCAGAATTGTGCAAGAAAATCTTGTCCTTTTATAAACCTGGGGGAAAAAATCCAGAAGCTACAATGCAGAATGAGTACCTATTGTTCTAGTTAGGGTTTCTACTGATGTAATAAAACACGAGAATCAAAGCAACTCAAAGAAGAACAGGTGTTAGGCTGGCAACTCCTGACCTTCATTGAGAGAAGTCAGGACAGAACGTCAAGGCAGGACCCTGGCTGCAAGGATGATGCAGAGACCATGAAAAGAATGCTACTGACTGGCTTGCACTCCATAGCTTGCTCACCTTGTCATTTTATATATATATATATATATACCTGGACCACCTGCATAGGGGTAGCACCACCCACAGTAGGCTGAGCCCTCCCACATCCATCATTAATTAAGAAAATGTCCTCATGGGCTTGCCCACAAGCAATATGATGGAGGCGTTTTTCTTAATTGAGAATCCCTCTTACTGAGACTCAAGCTGTATCAAGTTGACAAAAAAAAGTAACCATTACACCTCCCTAAGGGTCTGACCCATGTTTCCGGGGACACACTCTAAGAATTAGACAAGATATCCAGTCCCACAGAACTGCTCACAATCAGTCAGTACAGTTAACCAAGCAAAGAGAACACAACCTTCTTTGCAGGCAAATTTAATTTTTTCCTCTCTAAATTTAATACCCTTCCTCCTGCCTATGTTCATACTTACCTTTGTGAAAACTCTACCTAACTGACATTTCTTTTGAGAAATATTTACCTAAATCTATCTATACTGGAGGTAGCTGCAGAGATTAAATGTGTATCCTGGACAGAGTGATGACCATGGGACAGCATGTGAGTGGCTCTACCTGAAATCCATGAGACAGTTGAGCACCTGTTCATGTGCAGGGAACTTGGGAAACCACGTTTGTCATGTGTGCAGAGTGCTGCATTTGTTGTTGGGAGGAACCAAAAAATAGTAGATGGTCTCCAGTTGTTCAAAAGAACAGTCATTATGAAACTATGAGAAAACAAGAGAAGCTGGACAGCAGGGCTAAGGAGCGTGATGCAGTAGGGACGGAGTCAAGGGTGAGGCCCCCGAGGGTCAGAGGATAAATTCTCTGCAATTACACTCCCTAGCATTTTCCAGGAGAATAAGCTTCTATAAGAAGTAAGTGGAGTTAGTTCCTCTTGCCTAGGGCAAGAAACATGAGACTCAGCTCACTGTGTGTGTGTGTGTGTGTGTGTGTGTGTGTGTGTGTGTGTGTGTGTGTGTGTACATACATGCATGCGTGTACGTACATGCACGCATGTACGCACACATCTTTATGTACATATTTCCAAATTGTGAGTTGTTCAATGCATGTGAATTTTTGGTCATAACTTCTTAGCAGCTAGGTTATAATAAGACACAGTCATCTCTTTCTTGGTGATTATCAATATTTTAACCTCTACTAGTTCAGTGGGAGAAACTATCCCATAGGTTTTGATTGTAACCATTTCAAATACAAGAAAAATTTCACATTTCACTCATTTCCACCCTTCCCCTGTTACTTTGCCTTGAATGATCTGTTTGTGAGAAGTTACTGTACTATGTAGATGCAGCCTTTTGTTATGAGTTGCAAGTATTTTTTTCCTGTCTGTTCTCTCTTAACCTTTTCTGTAAGCTATACAAGAATGTAGATGGGGGGGGGGGGGGGGTTGGGTGGAACTGGAGAGATGGCTCAGAGGTTAAGAGCACCGACTGTTCTTCCAGAGGTCCTGAGTTCAATTCCCAGCAACCACATGGTGGCTCACAACCATCTGTAATGAGATCTGGTGCCCTCTTCTGTATACATAATAAATAAATTTTTTTTAAAAAATGTAGCCGGACGGTGATGGCACATGCCTATAATCCCAGCACTCAGGAGGCAGAGGCAGGTGGATCTATGTGAGTTCGAGACCAGCCTGGTCTACAAAGCTAGTCCAGGACACATTCCAAAGCTACAGAGAAACCCTGTCTCAAATAAAATAAAATAAAATAATATGTCATCTTTTTACATACACAAAACTATAACTGTATTCTGTATGAATTTAGGATTTAGCCCCTATTGGAATTCCCTGATTCAGGGCTAGAGAGATGGCTTAGTGGTTTAGAGCCTTGGCTGCTCTTCCAGAGGACCCAGTTTCAATTCCAGGCACCTACACGGCAGCTCAAAATTATCTGTGGCTCTAGTTCCAAGAGATCTAACACCCCCACAAAGACACACATGCAGGCAAAACACAAATGCACCTAAAATAAAAATAAATAAGTTAAAAACAAAAAAGAATTCCCTAATTCAAAACTATGGAAATGTGCATCCTTGTCTTCATGAATAGGCTTTCTGGTTTTATTTTGTACTCAACTGTTAAAAATTAATTATTTGTGTTATTGTGTGTATGCATGATGTGTGTGTACCCATACATGCTACAGCACACATGTGGAAGTTAAGTGGTAATTCTACGGAGCCCACTGTCTCTTTTATATGGACCCTGGGAATCAAACTCAGGTCTCTAGATTGGGTGGTAAGTGTCTTTCCCACATAGCTTCCTTCCTCATGTGGGGTGGCCACAGGCAGTCACGCATTGCAGACACAAACGTTGCTGATGATTCTTCTCATCCTGCTGACTACAAACGCTAGTTCTGTCACGTATAAAACTCTCAATTTGGTGATTCAGTTCTTTCTCAACTAAGGATTAGACCACCTGCCATTTCCCCAGGATCAGCTCACGCAGTAAGAGATTACTGTTTCTCAAAACATCTTCCCGTGAACAACAGCTATTGCACTCTTTATAGGAAGGGTGTGAAATTCATTAGGAAAAGGTATTTTGTCAAGAGTAGGAGGTGATCTGGGAGAGAGTTCAGGATGGAGTTTTGACTTGCGGGTTCAAGGACCTGGATTCCATCCTCAGCACAGGGCAGCATACGATGGTACAGCCCTTCAATCCCAACACTCCGGGGACGGGCAGAGGCAGGGGCATCACTGTGGTTTACACAGCCAGCTAGGTTGACACAGTGAGTTCCAAGCCAGCCCAGAGTAAGACCCTGTCTCAAAACAAAACAGAAAACAAACAAATCAAAAATCTCCAAAACAAATATGCAAAACTGCACATATATGTGACATATATGAACACAATATATCACATATGTGCCATATAATATGTGTATAGATGTGCATTCTTTCTGTATATATAATTTGTTGCTTTCAATGATGCATTTGCAAAGTGTTTAAATTCTATAGGGGACTAGGGAAGAGAATTTACTGGTAAATATGGATTAGGTGAATTTATTCATATTTATGACTTTTCAGTCTCTAAAATGTTAATATATCTTATTCAAACAAGGAAGTCATACACTTAAGTGCATATAATGCAACTATTTTGAAGTGAGAGCTTCAAAATAAAACCTAAGTCAAGCCCTGAGAGTCTACCCAAGGTATCTAAGCAAAAGAGGGAACGTTGAGTGTGCAAATGTTCCAATTATAGCACGTCTGCATCAGTGAGATGTCAGTGGCAAGTAACATTAACAGCCAGGAAGAGGAATTGCTAGAAAGCAACTTACAAGGAAAATACAGGAATTAGTAATGCCGTGTGTGTGTGTGTGTGTGTGTGTGTGTGTGTGTGTGTGTGTGTCCATCCATATGTGTACATTCTGGGGGAGAAAAAAAAACAGAATAAATTGCATGAAAGAAAAGCTGAGCTGGGATGTTTTTGGATTCTTCTTCTTTGCGGAGTGTTGGTCATGATAGCTTTCTGCTTCTGCGATAATAAAATAAATCACACCATAAATCTATTGTAATACCTGCTTTGAGGCAGGTTTGTGCAGAGCAGCCCTGATGGGAGAACTGTGTCCTGGGATCAGGATGCTGAGTCAGTATTTTGAGCACCATGCAGGGAGGGGACAAAGCCTTGACATCAGCAGGCTGCTTTGTAGCAGACTGCCTTCAAAGGCCTCAGAGGTTCTGCTGGCCTTGGGGAAAGAGAAAATCCACACCTGTGTCTATTTTCTAGTTTCTTTTAGCAAACATGACCCATTTCTTGAATTCCTTTCCCTCTTTTCCAGTCCATCATGTGTCTGTCTGTCTGTCCTTCTACGTCAGCAAAATGAGGAGCAATATGAGCATTGCTATTAAAGTGTTTTTCATTGATTATGTAAGTTAGCATCCAAAGCCATGGATTTCGCCATGGCCCTGCCATGAAAATATGTTCATTCATAGCTCCGTTTTCAATATTGTTAAGTGCCTAGTGAAATCTTGGGGCAATTTTGTAGCAATGTATTCATTATTGAATTTTTCAAGGCTTTTTAAAGTTCTCCAATTTTGCTGAAAGATATTTTTAGGGTGGTTAGTCGCAGCATCTGAGGGAAGCATTCTTTAGAGTGAACTATGTCCATGGGAATCTGATGGGGTGTGGAGTCCTTTGTCTCTCTTCATAGTTCTGTAAGTCTTTTTTCCTCCAGCTCACCTGACATCTGGGTATGTTTGGGCTTGGGATGCAGCATGGTTAGAAGAGTGAGATGCAACCCACCTGTTCCCAGAGCTTGAGAGAAGCAAAACAGACTATCAGAAGTCCATGGTCATCCTCAGCTACTTAGTGAGGTTGAAGCAAGCCTGGATATATAAAACCATGTATGACTCTGTCTAAAATATTAATATAATAATAATCTTGGTACTCTCTGGGTCTTTGGCATTTAATAAACTGGCTTAAGCCACTGCCTTAAGCCACTGTCTTGTAGTTTTCTGGAGCAATGAAAATATCTTTCTAGATGGCATTTGTCTTGGCGTCCTTGCAGAATGTGAAGTATCTGTAGACATTGAATGCCCCTAAATAGGTCTCAGGTGACTTTCAGTGCCTCATCCTCCTTGTTACCTATTGGATTTGGATGTTGGAAATACATGATTTATGTAGAAATGGCAGTGATGGCCACTCAGCATCTGCTTGTGTGGAGCAGGTTTAATGCTGACTAGAATGGAGGTTCTCACAATGGGGTCCTTGGGCTGACTACATCAACATCAACAGAGAGCATTTGTATAACTGTATTTAGAAGTACAGGTGCCAACATCATGGTCATCTCCCTCCTTCATATCTCTCTCTCTCTCTCTCTCTCTCTCTCTCTCTCTCTCTCTCTCTCTCTCCATGCAATTTAGAAGTATTTCTGGTTTTAGATACATTGGTAGGTATTCCCTCCTCTAAAAACATTATGACAGAGAGCTGGAGAGCTAGTTAACAGCACTGGCTATTCTTCCAGAGGACCCAGGTTCAATTCCCAGCACCCACATGGTAGTTCACACCCAATTGTAACTACTGAACACTGGCTCTGGTTACCATGGATACCAAGCACACATGTGGTACACAGACATATATACAGTCAAAATACCCTTATATCTAAAATAAAAAAGAAATCATATATATTATATTATATTATATCATATCATATCATATTATATTATATTCAAGCAGCACACCTTTAATTCCAGGTCCTGGGAGGCAGAGGCAGGTGAATAATGGTCAGCCTTATCTTCATAGTGAGCTCCAGGCCAGCTAAGGATACATAGTAAGGCTCTCTTTCCCTCACCCTGCCCCCCCACACACCCTGAAAGTAGTTGTTCCTACCTTTTAAATATGTATTTTAATTTCTTGAGCATTTTGTATTTCACCCCTCTCCCCCATATTTGGATTGTCAGTGTTGTTGCTGTCCTCTACTAAGTCACGTGATAACATGTTGCCTCTTAAAGTTGGATGCAGACTCTAACATGGTAGTTGTTGAAGTAGGACATGGACTAATGTGCACCTCAGTGGCTCCCATGATGTTTATCCTGAATCGTGATTGCTTGTCTGGGCCTCAATGTTGCATGATGAGTTCTCTGAAGAAGTTTTATGTTTGTGTTAAGGGGACATGTGGTGGTGGGAATTCTGGGGTTGCTGGAATCTAAGATGCTATGGGATGCTTCATGTCCTGAAAGACATTCCTCTCCAAATGAAGGATGAGGACCCAGGGTTTTCTGGAGTGCTGGGCCAGGAGACTTCTGTCACATAAGACCATTCTCAGAGTTTGTCATACACAGAGCATAACGTTGGGGAATGCCATCCTGTGGGGTCCCAGATGGCCTCAGCCCACCTCCATTCTGCTTCTAGTTCCTTAAGTGACCTGACTCACTGTTCTGACTTCATGACCTTAGCTAATGTAATATCTGATGATACTTTCTTTCAGAAAAAAAAAAAATCAGCTGTCTAATTTTTTTTTTAAAATACAGACTCTTTTAATAATGAAGGAAAACTCCAGAAATACACTCCTGATCATTACAACTCATGATTTAGCATTCAGATCTGTATCTGCTGAAATAAAAAGCCCATTTGGATGTAACAGGCTTTGAAATACTGTATTGTAGCCAAATGTTTGGTTTCACTTTGATGGCTATTTCTTAGAAATCAATTATGTTCCGCCTATACCCTCTTCTTTGGCAGGGCTAGAGACTGAACCCAGGGTCTCACACTACACCCCAGCCTAAACATTGCATTCTTACGGATGAAGTATCATATTACAACCTAGTGCAGAATGTAGCAGGCTCTGTATGTGAATGTGGAGCTGAAGACTAACAAAAATATTTATTAGTTCATTTTGACAAAGGGGAAATTACCTTCTTTTCATCCTAGAAGTTGTGCTTCCTGCTCCTGCCCCTCCACCCGCTTCTCAGGAATCTTTGATTTGTCAGCTTGAAGGAGACAGGCCCACATTTACCTTTCTGAACAGTATTCCCACCTGAACCACCTCTGAGACACTCTCATTTATAAGAATGACCACCTCGCTAACAACGTGACCTTGAAATGAAACCTGTGCCTCAGGTGGATAGATGCACTCATGGGACACTTAAACCAACCTAGATACTACAAACTTAAAATTAGAACTTCCTGTTTCCTTGAACCAAATCACGTTTCCGTGTAATCATTTCCGAAAAACCCAACCTTGGCGTGGGAAAGATGGTGCAGTGTGTAAGACAGTTTGCTGTGCAGGCATGAGGACCTGAGTTCAGATTCCTGGCACCTATGTAAAAAGCTGACTGCAGCCACAGTTGTGTGCCTATAACCCCAGTGCTGTGGGGGATAAAGAGAGGAGGGTTGCTGGGGCTTCACCATGATGCATACTCAGTGTGTGTGCACCGATGCACACATGCACCTGTAACCCAACCCACCCCCATCACAGCCAATCAGAGCTTTGTCTTTTTAAAGTACTTTGTGATGCGTAAAAAGCACAGGAAGGAATATGGTGTAACCACACCTAAGTGCCCACTCTTTGGGAGAATGTAATGTTCTGATAGCATGCAGTGTGTAAGGTGCAAAGAAGATCATGCCCATTACAGATCTAAGAATATAATTATTTTGGAATCCTCCATATAAAAATAATGGTATTTGGATTATTCAAATGGAACCTCTGATAGTATCTACACATGCCAGTAATTGTGAATTCTAATTGGTAGATTCTGGGATATGTGATACCTGGCATGTGCCCTTGAAATCCTGAGCATGATGCTAAACAGGAGTAAAAACATTCAGATTATATTAAAAGAAGCAAAAGTTATAAGCAAGAGATATATATGCACCATCACAGGGCAGAATGGGACTATCACCAGGTAATTATATTGTCATTTCTAAAACACATCCTTCCTAATGGCATCCCCTGGTGTCTTAGACTTCATCAAGAAATAGAAATGTCACAGGTGCCAGTGACAGGATACAGAGGCTGAGCAGCCATGTGGAGGCTGGAGAGAAAAGGGAGGTCCCACTTCTCAGCTGCAGCCCTGGTATCTAAGGAAGAGTTCTGGTGACCTGGATGAGTGGGTCCATGCCCTTGTTAGTCTCATTGTCAACTTGAAGTCATTTGAGAGGAGAAGTCTCACTTGAGGGATTGCCTGCATCAGATTGGCCTGTGGGCATGTCTGTAATTGTTAATTGATTGTTAATTGATGTGGGAGGGCCACTGTGGGCAGCACCATCCCTAGGCAGAGGTCTTGGCCTATATAAGAAGGCTAAGCATGATCCTAATAGTGAGCCAGCAGTTAGCATTCTTCCATGGTGTCTGCTTCAAGGTCTTGCTCTGAACTTCCCTCAGTGATGGTCAGTGACCTGGAAGCGTAAACTAAATAAATACTCTCCTCACCTAAGTTGCTTTGAGTCATGGTGTTTGTCATGGCAACAGAGTAAAACTAGAGCAGTGTGAGAAGGGATGAAGGGGGGATAATGCGGGGTAAGAGCTGAGGTTTTCTGCTTTCTAGCTGAAGAACCCTGGGTACAAGTTTCAGGTCTAGTGCATCATATTGACTAGGTGATATGGATAAGTTTCCTTATCTCTATGTGTGATGTGGATAAGTTTCCACATCTCTGTAACCTTCAGTGTTCTTACCAGTCAATGGGGAATCACTGTCGATTTTGTAGGATTATGAAGACAAGTGGAATTATGCACGTGAGGTCCTTCGGGAAAGGCTTATGGAGATTAAGTCTGTATGAGCTGGCTGTTCAGAACTGTGTCCATCGCCTTTTCTCTAATCCAGAAATGGAAAAACAATACCTCTGCTGGCCTCTTTTTGTAGGAATTAAATGAAATAAAGTATTCAAAAAGGTTGCCTTAATTACTATGTAGTTTTTAAATCTTGGACATTTCCAGGTGGGCATCAATCCTCTCCTGCACGTGGTCATGAGAAACACTGCCTTGGGGGCATGTCACCATATCTAGTTCCCGCTCTAAGTTACTCTAAGCACCTCGGTAGTAACTAGGATGTTCACACCACTCTGACCCTTCTGGACTCCTTGGACTTTCCCTTTGTTCCTTTTCTTCCCTGTGCCCAAAGGCCTCAGGCCAGCTCTGCAAGGAGAGAGTTCTCTGTGCAAGTCAGGAGACCTAGTCTGTTATTATCTACTTCATATTTTCAAAAATGGAGTAAGATAAATACTGTGCTTTGTATCTGTGAGAGAAAAGACTCAGCACTTGGCCTGAGTGATGGAATATAAATATAGACAGAGAGACAGATAGATATAGATAGACACACGTGTGTGTGTGTGTGTGTGTGTGTGTGTGTGTGTGGTGTGCAGTGTATGTATATGCTTGTGTACAGGTGCATGCACCTGTGTATGTGCCTGTGTGTCAGAGGGCATTTGGTCCCTTGCTCTACCACTCTCCTTAGTCCATTGAGCAGGGTCTCTCACTGAACCCAGATCTGGGCTGATGGTCAATAAGACACAACAGCCCTCCTGTCTCTGCCCCCACAGCTCTGTAGTTCCAGGCCCATGTGGCCACCACCCGGTGATCTGATTTTTCTTAAAATCAATATGTGCAGTTCAGCAGACAAAATGTCCACTATTGTTTCACATGACAGGGAGAACTGACTCACAGGCCGAGCTGGGGGCCCATTTACGGTTAATGGCGTGTTCATGAGTAACTGGAGCCACCGAGAAATTCCCATTAGCACTTATCGGTAGTGATGGCAAGGCATTCTTTACCCCCTCAGAGGAGAGCCTAAAAAAACTCAGTGTTCTTTGTCTCTGTGCTGGTGTTTCCATTTTATCCTACAGTGCCAAAATAGTCCTGGCCTCTGAGCAGATGGTATTTTCCTAGCAGTGTGAAGGGTTAAACTCCCACAGATGTTAATGGAAGCCATGGAGCTCCACAGTGCTTTGAAAATGTACCACTTAGTGTCTGAGCCTTTGAATAATGCTAGAACTTTTTTTTAAGCGAATAAACACAGATCTATTTTGGGACTAACATAGAAATCAACAAGCATCATTCTGCTTTACTCAGCTTCTAGAGTATATTCTGATCCAGTTTTTGGATATCCACCAAATATCTGTAAGGGCTTCCTTTGCACCCGATGGCTTCTCAGCTCAAATGTGGCTCCCACTTGCTGGATGGGGAAGAAAAAACTGAGCACAACCTTCAAGGAAATAAATTTTTTCTTCATTTAACTTTAACGAAGAAGAAAATAATTCTGGGAAGAATTTTTTTTTCTCTAAATTCAATGGCAATAACTTTCACAGTGCCTGGGACAGGCAGCCTTCTCTTAGGAATGGGTGGCCATCTTACAAGCTACCGGGAGATCCACAGTCTCCACACGGGCCATAACTGTCATATACCCTATTGCGTTTCTATTGCTTGGCCTGTGTTAACATGTCGTGAGTGTGTTACAGGCATTATAAAACAATAATTGTTAGCAGACATTCTATCCAGGGATGGTGGCACACACCTTTAATCTCAGTACTTAGTACTTAGGAGACAGAGGCAAGTAGATCTCTGTGAGTTTGAGGCCAACTTGGTTTACTTAGTGAGTTCCAGGCCATCCAGGGCTTCATTCTGCTGAAGAAAGGGGAAATGATTCTGGGTTGTTGTTGTTATTATTATTATTTTCTGTGATCACAGGTGGCCACTGGTGTACCTGAGAGTCTCTATTCTGTCCACCTTGAGAAATGAGCTTTTGTCTGTGGCCATACCACCCTGAACATCTGACCTAGGAAGCTAAGCAGAGTCGGGCATGGTTAGAACTTAGGCATGAGAAATGAACCCTTGAATTGCACAATTGTTCTATCCATAGCTGCTCTGTAGTTGAGGTCCTTGGGGGAGAGTCACAACTTCTGAGTACTTGTTAGAGTGGTACATGCTATGTCCCTAAGTCATACCCACCTCTGCAGGTGGAGCCCAGCAACCTGTGGATGAAACAAGCCCTGTTGCTGATACCTGTTAATGACCACTAGTCTAAGTACCAGCCTAGATTTCGAATCAACTCTGATCAGTTTTGTGTCCTGGCTATAGAGGCTCCTCGTAGTACATTGCTCACCCTCTCTTCTGGCCCCCTGTTTCACTTTAAGTCACCCTGTGCTCCAGTTCCCACTATGCTCAACCTCTGTGGACGGAGAAATGGGACCCATGACTCAGAAGGAAATCAAAGAGAAAGCAAGAAATAGGAGCCTGGGTGTGTGGTCTCAGTACAGGTGAGACTCTCAGGCCTCAGATTGCTTCCTGATGCTCATTTCATGTGGGGTTTTTGTTGTTGTTGTTTTAACTAAAGGGGTGTAGCTAAAAATGGGGTTAGACAAAATGACGTTGGAAAGTCAAATGTCAAGGTCAAATGATGGAGTAAATAAGGGTCACAATCAACTTCTAACACATAAGTCCAAGATAAAGACCTGCGTGGTGTCCCCTCACCATGATGCACAAAGACCGTCTACTGGCTTACATTCGTCCCCCTCTGTGGCTGCAGGAAACCCACTCTTCACCCACTTTCAGGATGCTTTAGTTCACACCCAGCACTTCAGAGCGGCCCATATACCTTTTTACCAAATTCCACACTTCTGGTTTGGGGGGAACTGTTGGCTTTGCCACTTAAAAGATAACAGGGCTATCATGGAGGGTGAAGGGGGCTACACAGAAAGGACCCACTCTGGAAAAGCCGAGGAGATGGTGGGGCTGGGAGAAAGTCCAGAATTTAGGAGGGCAACTACTCAGTGGGAGCCTGGTAAGAGGAAACACTGTGGCTGAAGGAAGAAAGGAAATGGTGGGAATGAGGGATGGGTGTGTGGAAGAAGACAAAAAGGGTCGTGTATAAAAGAGGAGAGCATCCATTGTAGGAGTCAACAGGATTGGAGGATCAAGACGGGGCCAACAAAGACAGAATGAAAGAGGATGCTGTGGGCTGGGAGATAATATAAAAAGAAGGGGGTGGGGCAGCACCTAACATTTGATTTGATTGGCTGGATGGAAGGGCTCTAAGGCCCATTGTTGTCTTATCATTTTATCATCAAAGGAAGTTCTGAGTACAATGACTAGCTTTGTGTCTTCAGAAGCATGCCCCCCCCCACCCCATCTCTGAGAGCCATTGCTGGATATTTTGGTCCTTGGCCACACTTTCTGTCCTCTGTCACTGGGTCTCTAGGCTTCCTCCTGATGATAGCTGCTGAGCATCTGTTCCTTCTACAGCCTGAAGGACGAGAGAGGTCAGGGGCCTCCTGGGTTAGCTGACCATGCATTGGCCAGCACTCACCCACCTGACTAGGGAAAGAGCTGATGGTGTACAGCGGAAATGGGCCAGGAATGGAGCTTCTCTGTTGCAGCCTGGGGTCCTGTGCTCTGGCCCTGCTGTCAGCCAGTTCAGCTGGGCATGAGCTGTGTGGTCAAAAGATCAAAGGCACAGAGTGCTGTCTAAATATATAATATACATATTATATGTAATATGTAATATAATCACACAGCCATTAAATGAAATGCATTTTTAACTTCTTCACTAATAAAACCTTGCTACTTTTTCTCTCAAAATGCCTCAAACCCTTAGGAAAATAGAAGTCACCAAACTAAAACAGGCAACATTAAAAAAAAGTAAATCTCTCCACATCCCACCTGATGGGAGATAAATCTTATCACCAGTTTCCTTTCCAGTGTGTGGACATCTTCAGGAGTCAGGAATACCAGGGACAGATTCTAAGAGAAGCATGGTTAGGTGAGGTCATCATAAGAACACCACAGATAGAGGTAACCCACAATGCTAGAATGTTACTAGGAAATAGAATGTTCTGGAACCTCTATCACACATAGATCTATCATGAACCAAAATATCTTTATATAGCCTGTGGTAGTGTCTATGCCCTCCCAGGAGTCAGATTCCTTCAACATTAATGTTTTGGAAGGTTGGCAAGGTGGCCTTAGAACTTAGAATCCATCCATAGCCCACCCACACATCCCTGGGGTGGAGCAATGGAGTTCTATGATTTGTTGAGTGGACAGAGGCTACGGGAATGTAGGAGGCCTGAGTCTCATCATTATCTCACACTTGTCTCTGTCTTTTTGTTTGGTTTTTTTGAGATGGGGTTTTGCTGTGTAGCTTTGGTATCTGTCCTGGATCTTGCTCTGTAGACCAGACTGGCCTCGAACTCACAGAGATCTGCCTGACTCTGCCTTCCAAGTGCTGGGATTAAAGGCGTGCGCCACCACCGCCCAGGCTCATACTTGTCTCTTAAGCTTTGCTCTTTCCCAACCTTTTCATGTTCTGCTGCAAGCACGCTTGCTTCTCAGGCAGCCCCATCACAGCCTTGGTGGCCCAGGCTCCCACTGGAGGTTGCTCTCGGTTTTTGCTCTTTGCAAGAAAACCTTAGGGCCCTGGAGATGGCTCAGCAGGTACAGCAAGCACATCCTGCATAAACCTGGCAACCAATGTTGGATCCCTGGAACACATGTAAAAGGTAGGAGAGGAACAAACTCTCTAGAGTTGTCTCTGACCTCTACATGTACATTGTGGCATGTTCACCCCCCCCCCACACACACACACACACACACACTAAAAAAAATAAGGAATATCTTAGTTTCAGCCTTTCCTGTTTAACCTGCTCCTAGGATGATTTTTGTCTCTTCCACACTATGGGGCTCCCCTCCCCCACACTGGATTTAAAATGTTTTCAGTAAACAACCAGTGACCAAAAAGCTTCAAAACCCAAAGATCCTACTTTGGTTGTTGGCTTTTTGTTTGTTTGTTTGTTTGTTTGTTTTGTTTCTAACTTGGCTTTTGTTATCATTGGCCATTAACTGTTATTGAACCTTAAAGAAATTCTAGTTCTGCAACTCCTATAACCCAAGATTGGTTGACATTCTCTCGTGGCCACCCGAGCAGCTGTGCAGCTGTGGACAGTGTCACACTCTTTCTGTGATGTGTTTGATGGGCTCATTAAAATTCTGACCCGTTCACTCCTGCTTCAGTTGTACAAAATTCCAACTTTGAAGAACCATCTTCACTGTGGGTGTCTGGAGCTTGGCCTTTGGCACTTCCTTGCTGTTCTCTGGTTATATAGCATGGCTGAAATGCAGGCGGGTATGCTTTTCCCGCTCTACCAAACAACTGCAACGTCTAGACTGGTATGTCTGGTTTGAGGATGGCAGGACTTTTGTAGATGCTCTGGGAGAGAATAGTGTCAGCCTATCTGTTATAAAATAAAAATTTATTATGCAGTGCATATATGCATGCATATGTATAAAATAAGTATTATGCAGTATATGTGTGCATGCATATGTGTATGTGTGCATGGGCAAGTGTATATGAGTGTATATGTGTGTGTGCATGTGTGTATGCATGTGTGTGTGTATGTGTGTGTGTGTGTGTGTGTGTGTTACATCGAGTTGTGCCATGTCCTGGAGTGCCATTATTTCTTTGAAATGACAAACCATTTTCTGAGCTCTGAGATGATGAATTCAAAGTATCCGAGTTTGCCTTTGAAGGCCTATTTGTCGTTCTCCTACAGAAACTCACCTCTGGCCAGAGACACTGTGCCCCAGGCTGTGATGATATGAATTTAATTCCACATAAAGTCAATACATCATTCCCTGAAAATATGAAACTGTTCACTCCAAAACTATACCCCCAGGGAGACAGAGGTACATCAAAGGGATGGGCATTTCTGGAATCTCTTGGATTTGGTTCATCAAGTCCAAACTAATGAGTCCAGCTGGGTTCAAGTGACTCTACCTATATATTGTTGGTTGTTTTTGCTCTTTGCTTTTTTTGGGCCCGCCACCCAGCTCCCAAATAAATCACATGGAGGCTTATTCTTAATTATAAATGTCTGGCCTTAGCTTGGTGTGTTTCTAGCCAGCTTTTCTTAACTTTGTATTTTTCCGTCTACCTTTTGTCTCTGGGCTTTTTCCTTTCTCTTAATTCTGTGTATCTTACTTTCCCTCTTACTCTGTGGCTGCCTGTGTGGCCCCTAGCATCCTCCTTTCCTTGTTCTCCTGCTCTTTCTTCTTTTTCTCCCAGAGTTCTTCTATTTATTCTCTCTGCCTGTCAGCCATTTCATCTATTTATTCTTTCTCCTGCCTTGCTATTGGCCGTTTAGTTCTTTATTAGATCATCAGATGTTTTAGGGAGACACAGTAACACAACTTCACAGAGTTAAACAAATGCAACATAGAAGAATGCAACACAACTTTGCATCATTAAACAAATGTTCCGCAGCATAAACAAATGTAACACACCTTAAAATAATGTTCTACAACATCTATGTCTATTATGTGAAGATTCTTCATGTTAAAAGGGTCTATCCTTGGCTTTTAATCTCATTTTAGAATAAAGCAGCTCCCACAGTCCTTAGTGCAGTAAAAATTTACCCCATTGAAAAAGACCCCAGACACCTTTCATCTTACATACAAACATGAGCCAGGAAGCTGGAGACAAAGTTCGGCAGTTAAGAGCACTTTCTGATCTTACAAAGGACCTGAGAGCATTTTCCAGCACTCAGTTAAAAGGCCGCTTACAATTGCTTGTGACTCTGGCCCCATGGAGTCTGGCCCCCTCTTCTGGCCTCCTCAGGTACTGGCATGCATGTGGCATAAACTCACACAGAAATATAGATATGCATGCCAGTGAAAATAAGGACTCTTTTATATTAAAGAAATGGGCCAGCAAAATTGCTGGTAAAGGAGCTTGCCCCCAAGCCTGACCTGAATTCAATTCCTAGGACCCACATAGTGAAGGAAAGGACTGACTCCACAAAGTTGTCTTCTGACCTCTACTCATGTGCCTCTACACACATGTGCACACACATGCACACACAAATCAGTATAAAAACTTGAGATGTTGCTAAGTTACACACCTTTAGCACCTCCCTACAACTTTGAATGAGCTAGAAAACTTACCAGGAAACCCTGTGACTGTCTACTTGTTGATGCTGGCTGAGCTCCTCCTGATCATGAACTTCTACATCTAATGATGTGGGTGATGGGATAGCTAAGAAGAAAAAGGTTAACTACAGTAGTAAATGCTTTTGGAAGTGCAGGGGGAGGGGAGGGTTTGTGTGCTACTAGCCTGGAACATTTTGATCGGAGGAAGAATGTTTTCCTGAAGTCCACTTTCAAATTAAATACACAGTGAAAAAGTACTAAATGTGGCCAAGCTATAAATGCATAAAGCCCATGTTAATTGTGTTGAGTGTTTGTAAAATCTTTATTAGCTGAAAATAATGGGGTAATTAGTGCCCAACATACCCAAGACTTCTAACACAATGCATCAGCCACAAACACCAACCAAAATTGCTATCACCTGATCTTGTTTACCCTTTATTCTTTATTGTTAGTTTCTCCCCCCCCCCCCCCGAGAAAAGCCTGTGAGTACTAAGAAACATTACTGAGAAATGGATGCATGTGTCCTTTTTGGACAGCTGACAGAAATAGACAGAATAATATTATTAAACTGTAGCCACAGTCCAACATAGCATAATGTGTGGTTAATGGCCCCTTTTGTAAAAAAAAAAAAAAAAAGAAAAGAAAAGAAAAGAAAAAAGAAAGAAAGAGAAAAAGAAAAATTTACTTTAAAATCACTATGGAAATTTGAGGACATTAGATACATATTCCTAAGTCCAATTTTAAAGTTCTTAATCAGAATTTAGAAGTTTCAAAGAACCTTATTTCAAAACCTATGAAGTTAGGGGTAGAGATGTAACTGAGTTAGTAGAGTACTTTCTTCCCATGCTGGAAGCCCTGGGTTCCATCTTCAGCATGGCATAAACATGTATGGTGGTGTGCAAGTGTAGTCCTAGCACCCTGGAGTTGGGGGCAGGAATATCAGGGCCAGCCTAGGATACATGAGACTCTATTGTTGTGGAATAATCTTGTTGTACACTGTGAAGATGTGTCACTCTGATTAGTTTAATAAAAAGCTGAACAGCCCATAGCCAGGCAGGGTTTCTAGGCACAGAGGATGCTGGGAAGAAGAAGGGCAGCGGCACGAACAGACGCAGAGGAAACAGAAGTGAGGAGAGGTAAAGCCACGAGTGATATGGCAACACATAGATGAATAGAAATGGATTACGTTATAAGAGCTAAAGCCAGGCTTTCATCTTTAATAATAAGTCTCTGTGTCATTATTAGGGAGCCAGCAGCCCAAAAGATAAATCCGTCCACACTCTGTATCAAAATAAAACAATGTCTGAAGTTGTACATTTTGTATCCTGAAAGAGAATTTATTCATACCCAAGTTCTGTCTGCCTGGAGTCACTTAATTTGTAACTGTTTTAGCATGCTTTACTCATCCGTGACCCTCCTAACCATTCTCTCTGTTTTACAGCCACACACCCCAGTTCACTGGGTCTCTGGTCCCATCTTAAAGGCTTGACTCTTTGAATGGTCAAATTGAAGTCAGTCTTAGAAACCCCAGCAGTGGCCCAGAGCATTTGCCACAGCTTGTCACTGGAGACGGTTATCAAGGTATCCCAGTGCCTTTGTTCTGTAGGGCTTGGATCTCTGAGCCTAGTGCTGGCACATGTGTTTATTTTGGCCTTCTCTGCACGTCTGTCTTTGTTCCATTTTGTCTCTTTTGGTAGCTACTGCCAAGCAAATGTGTGGTAATACTGACAGTTGCTGTGCAGAAGCAGCCCCTGCTGTCCCTTCCATGTGTCCCCAAACTGGGCCAACTGTGAGGTGACTTCCAAGGGTGACAACTACCAGAAATTAAGAAATATTGAAAAGGAAAACTATGTGATTGGTGCTGACATAAGACCAAGGGAGATAACGCATCCAAGCTCAGCCCTGGCCAAGCTCACACTGCCCTGGGTGGGCATGAACTTGAACGTCTGATCCTATTTTTCTCTATATATTGGATTCAAATATTTTGCATATAAATAAGCAGCATGTGTTTTCAACAGGAAATATCGTTCTGAATAAAGCTGGGAATGGCTTCTTTCTACACTTCTCAATTTAAAAAACAGAACATTAAAGGAAATGTGCTCATTTATGTGTGCTGGTAATGGGGGATGTCTTAATTGGTTTTAATCAGGAGGAGAATGGTAACTCGCTGATGTTCCCGTGTGCTGAGCTCAGCAAAATGCTAAGCAAGCTTAAAGTGAACAAAAAGAAATTGAGTTCCCCACGTGGGTACATGTCCTGATGCTGTGAGGTACTGAAGGGTAGGTACTAAGAGGTGAGCGGAGGAAATCCTTAGAGCTGACTGGTCAGTCAACCAAGCCTCCTTGATGAACTCTGGCCTCCATGCGCAGGGGCCTACATATGCAAATGTGAGCATCCCCCCTACACACACACACACACACACACACACACACACACACACACACACACACACACACACACACACACACACACACAAGATGCTAAGTCTATGGTTAAATTGTGAGAGAAAAAAAGTAGTGACCCTCCCTGCTGGAAATGGAGAGGAAAACTGTGGTTTTGATCTTTCAAATGGTTTCTCTGAAGCAGTAAATGATACCTGATTTTTTTTTTTTTTTTTTTTTTTTTTTTTTAATGAATGAAGCTAGGTCCCCAGTTCTAACTAACTGATTGCTACTTGGTGTAAATTGTGTGTCTTAGTGTGAAATGGGAGCTCTTCATATTTTTAACTCTGGAAAAATCAGCTTGGTCTGTTGCCAGTTTAGCAGGAGGAGAGGCGAATGTGTGGAGGGAAGGCTGATTGTTGGGTTTGCAATGCAGGGGGAGCGGCGCAGAGAGTAGATTCTGATCCCCAAGCAATGTTGACAAGTGATAAGCATGTAGGCTACCAGGCTGTGCTTTAGGTCTCTGTGTTTTTAATACACGTCATTTTATGTTGGAGTGTTTGCTACCTCCCTATTTCCTTCCTAACTTTGAAAAAATGTTGTAAAACCAGTTGATCTCATTGAGGAGATTTTAAAATAAACAAGGTCATCTGGGGCTGGCGAGATGGCTTGCTTCACAGCATGAGGGCTGAGCTTGGATCCCCACTACCCACATTTCCAGGCTGGACATTTTGTCACCCACCTGTAATCCTAGACCTGGGGAGGCAGGGCCTGGCAAAGGTAGATTGTTGGGGCTTGCTGGCCAGCTAGACTGGCTAAGTCAGTAAGCTCTGGGTTCAGTGAGGGAAAGTGGTTCAGAACTAAAATGGACATGGGCAGAGGAAGACAAGTGCCATCAACATCTGGCCTCCCCACACACAAGCAGATGCACAGGTGCACACGCATGTGCGTGCGCGTGCGCGTGCGCACACACACACAAGCAGAGAAGCAGAATTTCATTTGCTGTACTGTCTAATCTTTTCCTTTCTGTGCATAATAATCAGACACACAAATTTGTAATAATAGTTCAGATCTTTTTGTTTACTCAACATTGCATTAAGTGTTTTGTGAGAACATGCATTTTTTTTTAATATATAAATATCGATGTAATGCCTGCAGGGAATTCTACCTTAGGAGCAGAGTTGCTTTTATCCTCTGTTCTGCTGGTGTTACCTCCAATTGTTCCTCAAAAAATAAACATGCAGTGAGCATTCTCTGGGCAACCTTTGTCCACACTCAACATGTCTTTAGCATCAGCACCTGTAACTTCATGTATGTTCATCACCTAATATCACCATTACTGTATAAAAGATAAGGGGCTGGAGAGATGACTCAGGGTTTAAGAGCACTTGCTGCTCTTGCACAGGACCCTAGAATGGGTCCCAATACACAGGCAAAAGCTCACAACTGTTTGTACCTCCAGTTCCAGGAGATCTGATGCCCTCTTCTGGCCTGCAGGCACGTAGTATACACATATCAGGCACACACACACACTTAACCACATAAAAAGATTTCGTGAACCTCCATAATTCTATAGACTTGATAGACAGTACTGTGAAGCTCCCCTTTCTGGTTGTATTAGCTTGGTTTTTCAATTCCCTCTAGGGACAGTTACCACTAATAGGTTCTAGGTCCTTGTGTCTTTAGGTGAATCAACTTAAATTTGAGTAAATAGAACAAGGCATAGTTTAAGGTAATTTTCAGTCCTTTTTTTTTTTTTATGTTCAGCCCTTTTAAGATGGATTCCTCCACAGGACAGATTTAATGAAGAATTAGATTGGTGATTGTTCTGTTTCATTGAGTCAACCTGCCACTGTCTAGAATCACCTGGGATGAGGGTCTCAGTGGGGCTATCTAGAGCAGATGGGCCTGTGGGGATGTCTGTGTGCAGTTATCTCAGTTACTTTACCTGCAATGGGAAGATCTGCCCACTATGGGTGATACCATTCCCTGAGCTCAGGGGTCTTGGACTGGGTGTAAAGGAGAAAGTGAGCAGAGCTCTAAGCATAAGTATAGGCATTCTGTCTCTGCTCTTGATGGTGTGACTAATTGCTTCAAGTTTCCTGTTGCCTTGCCTTCTCTACAGAGACTGTGACCCTAGCATTATGAGCTGAATAAACCTTTTTCTCCCCTAAGTTGCTTTTGTCAGAGTATTTTGTTACAACAACAGGAAACAAAACTAGGAGAAAATCAACCCTTTGTGTTTGAAAAGTAGCCAAATTCATCAAAATTTCAGTTTACACACACCTTTTGCCAACCTGGCTAAGACTCCTGGAAAATGCCTTAGAAAAAGTCAAATGTGATGGTGAACACCTATAATCCTTGCACTGGGAAGGCTGGGGCAGGAGGATCATGAATTCTAGGATAATCCTCATCTGCATAAAGACTATTATAATGACAACCCAGGGTGGGTAATAGGACCCTGTCTCAAAAAGCAACAGTCAAGCATGGTGGTTCATGCCTGTCTTCCCAGCCATCAGGATGCAAAGACAGTAGAATTTGCATGAGTTTGAGACCAGCATGCGCTACTTAGTGAGTTGGAGGCTAACCTGGGCTACAGTGAGGCTCTGTATTGAGCAAACAATAAATGCCTTAAAATACACTTTAGAAGACCCTGGAAGTCAGAACCCTTAAGGCCTGCTCCTAGAAAGCTGATGGGTTTTCATCCATCTGGTTGATTCCTATGATCCTTCAGCTGAGGACTGGAGAGCTCCCAGCGTCTCTGTGCTTTTATCCTGTGATCCTGAGCCGGTGTGAAGGGGCCGGCGGACTTTATCAGTTCAGGCCATACAACACTTGAGTTCTTTTCTTGAGGTCCCAGCATCCCCACGGCACTGTGCCTCATACGCCCATCCTCATTCTTTCACAGGCCATCCAAGGGGATAATGAGGGACTTTGGATCTGGAAGATGGTGTCATTGTTATGGACTATTTTGCTTTGGTGTAAGGAAAAGGAAAGATTAGTAGAATGTGGGAGTCGGTGCAGAAGGGTAGAAAGCTTGCATAAGGCAGTATTTAGCAGCAACATCTTGTTCTAAATTTACACACTAATACGTATTGCATCTGTCTACTTAGAAAAGAAACAAAAGCTAAGCCTGCTATATTAGCAAAGCAGAAAATTGTATCTGCCTCGTCCCATGATATGGTCTGAGTTTGGGCAGCTCTAGAACCTTCTGAAGGGCAGGCGTAGAAGGCAAGAGTGATCACAGTCGATACCTCATTCCATCAGAATTGCCATTGAATAGATAGATCCACCCACTCTTCCCCATGACTACCCTACCCCCATGAATATTGGACTCAAAGCTGAATGCTCAGATAAAACTAAATGTTCAGTTGGTTAATGAACACATCCCCTGCCCCGTTAGGCCACTCTCTAAAAGGAGACAGCTCCTGAAGTCCATATCTAGTTATCATTCCAAATAGTTGAACTATACTAGTAAGAGGGCCTACCTAACTGGGGAGGAAATGTGGCTGTGTTGGGGGTTTGCGCTGCTGGTGTGATGGTCAGGAAAAACTTCCAGGGCAAACGGTAGGTACGTGACCAAAAGGAGAGAGAGAGATTTGACTGCAGAGTGGGTATGTCTGGAAAACTGAACACTTAGATGTAGAAAGGCGGACACAAGGAGAGTGGAAATCCATGTCAGAGCACACACGTACACATAAATGGAAGTTAAAAAGTGCAGGCTTCTGCCAGCAACGTTTTAAGACAGGTCTTTGGAAATTTACCCCTAATCTTTGGTGCCCTAAGGTCACGTCAGCTTTATCTTTCTTAAGCAAACTAAAAGACACAGCCGGAGCTTCTAAGAGCAAACAGGAAAACCAGACTTGGTAAGCAGCAGTGGAGGGTGGCGAAGTGTATATTGCTCACATGCTTGTCAGAGGTGGCGTGCCGGAAACACTCCTGATAGTTTGCTCTCTATTCTTAATGCTTCGGCCATTTTGCAGGACAAGAAAGCCCTTGACTTGTAGCTGTGCTTGACTGAAGGTTTTTTAGTAATTTATGATTTTATAATGGTCTAGGTTCACAGCTCTCCTCAGCTACATAAAGCCACATGTAGCCCAGGGCCACCAATTGGGCACACCTGCTGAGTTGCACACCAGCAAGCAAATGCTTCTACCTGGGAAATGACATCTTTCATTGTTGACCCACTGACCAAAATTGTTGACTTATCTTCTCTAAGGCACGGGGATATCTTACCTTCCCACTAGGACAGAAAGGGAAAAATGGACGTGTGGGTAAGCATTCAGAAGCGATATGAGTATGTGTGTATTGAAAGAGAAGCTTTATGGATGGTCTCCTGTGGGCATTTCTGCTGGGGGAGATGAAACCAAACCACACTCAGGGTGTCCACCCACCCCTGTCCTTCCATTCCAAAACATGGGAGCCTGTTTGTGATGAGTCCACTTAGGTTCAAAAGCCTTCTGTTGTGTCAGGACGAGGGTTAAACACAAAGAAAATTGGGATACTGTGAACAAAGCAGCCTAGGGGTTCTCCCTTAAATAACAAAACCATCCATCTGGGCTGAGGGGCTGCTGGGAAGAGCCTCCTTTCAAAATACACTGAATATTTATGAAGCTCCTACTGTGTTCACTTCGAGGCCAGAGGAGAGAGCCAGCAGCATGGAGCAGGCACAGGGAAATTTGCCCATCAACAAGCTTACCCTTACAAGATACTCTGCATACAGTAAGCTCTCAGGGAGCCCTCACTGAAAGAGTTGAATGGGGTGCACAAATAAGTATCTAGTTAATGGAAATGTTAGGGATGATGGAGCGGTGTGTAAAATGTCAGAGGGCATAGTGTGTACTTTTTCCCAGATCAAATGTCCTTGTTGTGCTCATCCGTCCACTGACTGGGGAAAGGCCTTCATGCTTTCTGAACTTGGGTTTGCCTATCCACTGAAGGAGCATGACAGCACACAGAGAACTCTTGCATCCCAGACGGGAGTGATGGTATTGTCCTAACATTCAAATAAATTAAACAAAGCAAAGCAGCCTCAGAAACTAGGCCCATCTCCTTGCAAACACCTGCCAGTTAGAATAGTGTGTGCTGCGGTGTTTAAATTCTTCAGTGGTCAAATTAAGTAATAAAGCGACAGAGCCCTGGTAACCACAACCCTCCACCGCCTTGCAGACATCTGCCCGTCGTAAGTATCTGAGCCGCGTTTGCAAAAGAAAAACATGGGCCACACAATCCTGGAACAATCGGCAGCCACTGGCAATCATTTGCATTAAGAATGCCAGCTCTCCAACCTACCTGTCCCCTGTGAACACAGGGAGAAGCCCTGATTACCACACACGTGGGACCAGGCTGCTGATCAGTGAAGTGTTCTTCAGAATACAGTGATGTCACATGGCTTCCTCCCCAGACTCATACTGACCTGAAATGCCACAGGTCCTGGGGGTAATCAGTGAGGTTTTTAGATGGATGGGCACTGTTTTCTCTAACCTATCCTGGTAGTTGGTAATTTTCGAAACTGCATATTTAAATATCTGATCAGTATTAGCATTTTAAAAACCGTTTTGAAAGGCGTTAGTGTGGGAAAAAGTGACCAGGGTTCGAGAGTTTCAGGACTTAATTTTTGGAGTGGTGAGCCCTGCTTCCGTATCTTAGGCTGCCATGCACAAACAATAATTTGTATTCCTTGTCCTGCATTCAGAGATACATGAAGACCTAGGGGTGGAAATGTCATACTGAAGTATATTTTAGACTATTTTTCTTTGAGTCGGTTTGGGTGTTGTTTTGCCCAAAGTGACTCCCAGCTGTGACGCTTTTAGCTCAGGAAACAAAGTCAGTCTCATTCCCAGCCATTGGTCAGAGGGTCAGACAGACCTGGGCAGTGCACATTCAAGCTGTCAAATGTCTATGAGGAAATACCGCAGGGGCTGTAATCTAAGAAAAAAAAAATCTAATGTGAACTTAAAGAAAGGTGTTTTCGTGAATGCTTTTAAAAATTGGGTGTTCAATACATAACATGAAAAAATAGTATTTAGAAGTATGAAGTGAGTACAGATATTCCTGTAAACAGCACATGGAGAAGCATTTGTGTGTTGTTTTACGGCTTTGAGTTACCATGTGGCTGAGGATGTGTTTCGTGTAGTTTTTCTAGTTTCATTTTACTCCATTGTCAGATGGAGTTATAAAACCTATTTTATATCAGCTTTCTGACACTATGACACAATACCCGGGGCGGATAAAGAAATGAAAGAACAGTTCAGTTTTGTTCATGACAGAATTTCAGTCCCTGCTCATGGGGCTTCTCGGCAGAGCAGAGTGTCATGGCATGATGGAGGGGAGCTCAGCCATCCCTTCAAGGCCACATCATCAACGCCTCGGTCTCTTTCCCTCACGTCTGACCTCCATCACTTCACAATGGCACACAGGCTAACCAAGTCTTCAACAGATGGCTTTCAGGGAGGCATCCAAGACCCAAATGAGGTGCTTCCTAGAAAGGCAGTATGGAGTGAGACTTCATCTGCTCATTGAAAGGCACTGTGCACAAACATGTGAGTTATGCCTTCTGGTAGAAGGGGATGGCTGAAGAAAGGCAGGATAACATGCTGACTTTGCACCATAATTGACATGGATCCAGCAAAGTTTAACATGTGGACATGGATGGAGTGACCTTGTCATTGGGCAATTCTAAATCCGTATAGGAAACCAAGCACACATAGCATTTGTTTGTGGGAAGGGGGCCCCAAACAAAACTGTGAAGTCGGAAGTCCATTCTGTATATCGGACAAAAAACTCAAGTAGGCATGGTGGTACATGCCTATAGTGCCTGCACTTAGGCAGAGGAAGGAGAATTTCTACCAGTTTATGGTTATCTTGGTCTACATAGGGAGTTTCAGGATAACCAGGGCTACGTTGCAATGCCCTGTGGCGATCTGAATAGGTGTGGCCCCCATAGACTCACGTATGTGAATGCTTGACCATAAGGAGCGGCACTATTAGGAGGAGTGGCCTTGTTAAAGTAGGCGTGGCCTTGTTAAAGTAGGCGTGGCCTTGTTAAAGTAGGCGTGGCCTTGTTGGAGGAAGTGTGTCACTGTGGAGATGGGCTTTGAGGTTTTATAAGTTCACGTTTGGCCAGTGTGGCACAGTTTTTCCTTCTGCTGCCCATGGATCGAGATGTAGAACTCTCAGCTCCTTCTCCAGCACCACCTCTGTCCCCATACCACCGTGTCCCATCCTTATGATAATGGACTAAACCTCTGAAACTGTAAGCCAGACCCAATTCAATGTTTTCCTGCTTTCTGAGGGTTGTCATGTGTTGGTGTCTCTTCACAGCAATAGAAACTCTAAGACAGGCCTCATCTCAAATAATAATAATAATAACAACTCCTTGCTGCTATTAATTTGTGTGTGCACTCACCTGGTACCCCATCCCCCACCCATTCCTGAAGGTTCCCGAAATCTCTCCCAACCGCCTAGCATACTGTACAGTGACAGGCCATGTACAAAATGGATGTTGTTAACCAGAAAGCCCTTGGCTAATTCAAAATCCCATGAAGGTGAATTCTGTCACTGTCCCTGCATCTGTACCTGTGGTTGGGAAAGTCGAGCCCAAGAACTGTAGATTTAAAGTCGTGTTGATTTTGACCCCGGCCTCTGATTCCTACTGTATTCCTACACACACACACAAAAGAAAGGTCAAGAGACTCAGAGTAACATCTGAGAGGCTCTAGTCCAAGGTGACTTAAAATTTTTGTCCAGTGTCACCTGTTACATTATTTCTTCTTTTGGTTTCATTGGAGACTTCTTTCTTTTTGCTAAATCCTTCCTGTCAATAGTGGACAACACATCAAGGTTCTAAGCTGGAAGAAGGGACAGTTTCTGGAAGTGCTGGTCATTGGGGAAACACTCAAGGTCAGAAAAAGACCACTTGAAGACATTGGGAAGTGTAGTAATGGATGGCGGTGTCCAGGAAGAGATGAATGGACCTGGGAACAGGTGGAGATAAGCTCAGCACAGAGGAGCAGGCTATCTTCCTGCTCACATTCTCCTCTACAGTGAAGACACGCTGATGAAGCCAGTCAGCACTTGCCCCTTACTCCACACAGTTGTCCATTGACGAAGAGGAGGCTTATTAGTTGTTCATCCCTATGACAGCTTTCAGGACCAAATGCCTATGGCCATTTCACTGGCCACGTTTACTCCTTTTCTTGTGACTCAGGTTGCTCTGAAGTCACTGGCTTCCTGTTAACTGTGACTCAGAACCTGCAGTCTCTCGAGGGCATGTCTTCAAGCGTAGCTTTGACCCCGGTGAAGCTTCAGTGATGTTGCCAGCATCCTGGAAGCAAGGGCCATTGCCCAACAGGAGACATTCGGTCCTCTTCTGTTCTCTTTAACAGACATCTCTAATGCATCCTGATGAGTGAAGGAGGTACCAAGGTGCATGGGACATAGTTACCTGAGTGACCTTCCCAACTTGACCTTGACACCCCCCCCCCCCCCCCCCCCCGTCTGACCTGATCCTGAGGAGGACCCACCTAATCAGTAGGACCTCTTTCTGATGATGAATGAGGAGGATGGGAAGTCACTATCTCCAAAAGCAGGCTGGAGAAGTGAGCTGAGGATAGAGGTCATGCTGGGCTCAAGGTCACAGCTTCGGTTCAGCTGTAGCCTTTGCTGCTGCATAGAAATGACGGGCATCTTTTTGTTGTTGTTGTTTTTCTAAGAAAAAATTAAGCAGAAGCTCAGATTTTTCTATGAATCTTCTTTGCTTACAGATTTTGATAATGAATTGATTTTTTTTTTTAAATAAAGTTGTGGGATATCTTTCCTCTCCCTCTCTTCTGCTTTCATGCCCTCCTTTTCCCTCTCCTCTGGCTTCGTCCTTTCTGATGCTGGAAATGCAGAGAAAGTTTTAAGAGATGTGGGTATTGAATTCTCAGTGGATTTTCCTTCCCTGTAACCATAGGGCAGAGTGTGGACAGGGCTGCCTGGTGTAAGGCTTTGCAGCCTTCTAGTCATCTTCAGAGATGGGTGGTGATGTACTTTTCAGGCTGTTCCCCAGCAATCATGTGTTGATGTAAGAAGCACAGTTGTGGGTGAGCTCAGCTCATCGTCTGTAAAAGCATGTGGTGGGCCTAATCAAAGCCACAGAGCATCACTGTGAAATCCTCAAGCCCTGATTAGGCCCTCCAGCAGAAGCCTAGCCAATGACAGCCAGCTAAGAATCTCATTGTTCACTGGAGACCCTCTGGAGAGGGGGGAAGTGATCATTTTGTAATCAGTTCTGAATTATGCCTGTGAAATGAGGGAGAAACTACCAGACATTCCAGTTAGACACTGGCCCCGGCAGTTCAGAAATGTCCCAGCTCTCCTGATGCTGTCTGTGCTAATAAAAAATGCCATGTGCCTTCATACTTAGCAGAACGTACATCTGATATTTTTGTTAGCTGTGAAATTACAGGTACAGTTGCTGACAAGGCACATATGTGAAATCTTACTGATTTTATCTTCTGGCCATTTGTATTTTTGTGCTGTCTCTGTCTGTCAGCTCACTCACATATAGATGGTTTATGACAGCCAGAAAAAAACATGGTGTGTTGACTCCACAGATTTCAATTCTCCTGGAACATGAGGTCTTGGAAGGATGTGGTAGAGGCTAGGGAGATGATGGCTCAGTGGTTGAGAGCATTTGCTGCTCCTCAGGAGGACCTGAGTTCGGTTACCAGCATCTGGGTAGGGCAGCTCAGAAGCATCTGTACCTCCAGCTCCAGAGCATCCAACCTCCTCTTCTGTACACATGTATGTGTACATCCCCACACAGACATACAAGTAAAAAATAAAAAGCTTTTAAAGAGAGAGAGAGAGAGAGAACATAGGAGCAGAGCCTGGGGGCAGGATTGTTGGTGCAGGGGAGCAGGTCCCCGAGACATGTTCACAGTATTCCAGGCTTCCTGGGGACTGTTCTACCTTCAAGCCTGGAAAAGGTAGTTCCTTATTAGATTAGGAAAAATGACCCCAAGGTAGCTGCGCTGTGCTCATACCCAGGCAGAGTATCAGCAGGTTTTGAACAGGGGAGACTGAGGACATTCGAAACTAGACAGAAACATCTGGACATAGTCTCCCTGCCTCTCCTCTCTCTGACCCCACCATTCCCAAAGGTGACATTTCCAATCCTCTGGAGTCTGGAGTCTCCTGTTGGGAGTCTCCTAGTAGACTTGGTTTCTGGAGTCTGCTTTTATTTCTGACTTTGTCTGATTTCTGTGCATAAAGGAGACTAGAATACACTGGAAGGAAACTTGTAGAACAGTCTGAAGACAGCCAGTCTGGCTTTGTGTGCCAGTTGAAAAGCTCCCTTGTAGATGGCAGTCATCTGCCCACTTGAAGTTCAGTGAGCTGATTTTTCCATGTGTTCCTGTGAGTAATGCCTGAGCCACAGCCTCTCTCTGAAACCAGGAAGAAAACACATAAAAGAGCACATTCTGTTACTGGACTTTTCAGTTGCCATATCAGTGAGGCCAAGGCTACTGGAATTTTCTTTCCTACTTTAGGAAAAACATGTCATGTTTTGGCCTAATGATGAACAAAGAAAATTCTGTGGTATGTAAGCTCCCATGCAAAAAGCCTAGTTTGTGATAACAATTTGAGAGGATAGAGAATAGATTAATATTTTACATGATTGTGTGGGAAGACAGTGACCTTTAAAATCTTTATTTTTAATTTTTTATAATGTAATGTGCATAGATGGATAGAGCCTACTGGAAGGATGTGGGGTTTCTGCTATTTTTTTCCATATTGGCATTATCAGGAATCCACAGCCTTTCATTTAAAAGTGCCTCCTGGAGACATAGCAGCCACCTCCAGATAAGTCTGTCTGGATAGGGACACGTAGCAACTCATGATTTGCATTCTGTTGGCCTTGTGATCTCTCCCAAGCGCTGACTGGCACATGGGGTGAAAGCAGCCACAGACAATTCTAAGATACAGGACCAAAGCTGTATTGAGTCAAAGTCTACTTTTGACCAAGTAGAATTGGCATTTAAAGCATATAGATTTCCAGGGGCCACAACATTGTTCTTTAGTAGGGGTTTTCCCCCCAACTAATTAAAAATGTAAAAATCCAAGGTTGGCGTAATGGTGTATGCCTATAGTTCCAGAACTTGGAAGGTAGAGACAGAGGAATCAGGAGTTCAAGGTTATCTGAGCAATGCAGCAAGTTTGAGGACAACCTACACCATGTGAGACCCCACGGCACAGAATAAAACTAGTAGATGATTGAGCTTGTTCCAGACGTCACAGGTGGCTAACGCTTGAGCTGGGTGTTGGCAGACATCTTGAGAAAAGGTAGCCTCCAGTTGCAAAAGGTTGGTCTAGAGGGGTTCCTTCTTGGAATAGACAGGAGGGAAATATGAGCAGTGCTCTAGATATTTGTTGGGTTGGGTCTTAGGGATGTGTAAGACTAGGAGGATCATAGAGAAGAACACTCTTCCCCTCCCCTAAAGTGATGTCTGCCATTGGACAACACCCAGGGGACTATTTGGCATCTGAGCTCTTGTGTGGTCTTCTGCCACCGCCTCCTCTCTTCCTGAAACATTTCTGAGTGTACAGCATAGGATGCTCTTGGTTAAAGGTCAATGGTAAGAATGGTAAAGGTCAAGGGCAGCGCATGCATGCTCAGAACCTGTCAGCTCACACACATGAGAGTGGAAGCGCATGCTCTGGACCAGCAGGTGCTTTGAAGGGGAGACAGTTTGTTATGTCCCCCGCACCACCTACACCTCATCCTCTGCTTGATCAGATGAGGTCCCTGCCCTTTTCAAGCTAGAGTGACTCAGGGCACCAAACAGTTTCCATGGACTCATTCTTTATGAGTATTATGTCCCATTATTGAACAGCCTGGGTGGACTTTGAGTATCCCACAGAGATCTCATTTTGAAGAGTCGATCGCTTTGTAATGACTTTGTTTCTTTGTGCTCACCTAAGGAACCTCGTTTTGCATTCTAGGCACAGCAGCAGTACTAGTTCATGATCGTGAAAATGTTCCATTACTTTATCATTAAAACGTTGGGGTTCGATGGCACGATCAGAGATTGCATTGTGGGAAGATGAACTTGCATTTCTCTTCCACGTGACTTTATGTCTCGGACTTCCTTCTCAGGTGGGAAATACTTATTCTCATAAATGGAGGTAGAAAAGTCACTATTATACCAGTGGTGGATTGCTCAGTGTTCTACTAGAACCCCAATGTTTGCCTAAACCTCAATCATTAAAAGACGTTAGCCTCTCTGCCCATGCTCTTGCTCTCCAGCTGCAAGATCTGATCTGCGCGATGAGCCACCAGAGTTTGGGAAACAAAATGTCCCGGTCAGAGGTGTGGGTTTAAAGGCACAATTATAGGAATTATTATTTCTCTTATTTAGTATAATTACAGAGTGCTTCTCTCTGCAAAGCTCCAGAGAAAGGTTGAATCAGTTGGAGTTATTTATCCTGGAGAAGAGAAGCCTGGAGGAGAGGGTGGGAGGTTAGGGAGGAGGACAACCATGTTGAGTGTTTAGGAGATGAAAACCTGTCTCATTTCTTCCACTGAAGATGGAAGATGAAGACATAGGTAGGCAAGTTCTGAGAAATGCTAACAATGACCTGCTAAGAGGTTTGATGATGTTATAGAGCATTCCACTGGCCTCCAGAGGGAGTTCCCCCCAGAAAATCTTCTGTGGCTAGAGCTTGGGTGTCCTGCCTCTCACTCCAAGATATCCGCCACGGGCACTAAAGACTGTTTATTAGATCCACAGGACGAAATTCCTAGACCTGGATTCCGAGCACTGTCACCCCCCTAGGGTCCACATTTTAAGTAGGTAGTTAGAAGAAAGGTGAAGGACAGCTGGGAAGAAGACAGAAGCATGCAGCAAAGATGTAATTAGTACAAAGTGCAACAGCAGGGGAACCCAGGGCTTGGGGGTATGTCCTGGGATTTAATGAAAAAACAAAAAGACAAAACAACAACAACAACAAAAACAAAAAAAAAAAAAAAACCAGTCCATCTTCTGGGGACGGAGAGGAGTTTTGGGCCAGACTCAACTTTCCTGAACATCCCCAGAGGACACTATCAGCCATTTCCAGCTCCCTTCCCTACTAGCTTCATCCCAGCTGCTGGCAGGTCAGGTTTCCTGTATCCCAGAGTAGTAGTGATTCTCAATCTTCCTAATGTTGGGACTCTTTAATACAGTTCCTCATGTTGTGGCCACCCCCAACCACAAAATTATTTTCGCTGCTCCTTCATAACTGTAATTTTGCTACTTGTATGAATTGTAATATAAATATCTGTGTTTTTGATGGTCTTAGGCAACCCCTGGGAAAGGGTCATTCAATCCCCCAAAGGGGTCGCAATGCAGGTTGAGAACCAGTGCCACAGAGGCTGCTGGCTTGGGTGTCAATTCTTAAGCAGACTCAGAATAAACAAGACAGTGTATTCCCACTGTTCCTAGCATGTAGTATGCTCACTTTAATGTAGTTGTTTATAAATTAATGAATGGGGCAGGGAAATACACAGGGAAAGAAGCAATGTACAAGCAATCTGGAACTTGAACTCCAGAATGAATAAAAAAAAAATCTCCCAATTTTCACACAGTGACAGTTAATTTAAAATATTCTCTGTCTGTACTGAGGTATAATTGGACAAATAAATTTGTGTATATTTACAATGTAAATATTTAATGCTTTAATGTGTGTATGCATTAAGAGAATGATCTTCTCAGCATAGCTAATTAACATATCTACCACTTTTCATAGCAGACATTTTTCTTTCTCCTTGTGTGCACACACTAAGAACCCTTCACATCGGCCTCTTGCACAGTTCAACTATGCAGTAAGCTGTGTGTGCATGTGTGCGTGTGTGTGCGTGTGTGTTGACTACCAGGTCCCAGAACTCATTTGGTATAACTGGAGCTTTGTACCCCTTGAGTACCTCTCTCTGAAGCCCCTTCAGCCCCTAAACACTGCACGTCTATTTCAGTGAGTTCACATTGTAAGTTTTACCTAGGAATGATTGATGCAGAGTTTGCCTTTTGATTTCATGTGTTGTCAAAATGGGAGAATGCCGTTCCCTCCTGTGGCTGATGAGTCTATATACCACATTTTACTTGTCTAGAAAACCTCCAGTTTTCTCCATAACTCGGCTATTATGAAAAGTGCTGTAGTGAGCAGGAATGCACACACATCAACCAGATATGAATTTCATTTCTATGGCTGGATAATCAAATGATCCTGTTTTTAATTATCTGGGGAACTTCTACATGCTCACTCATAAGTGACTACATTCCTGCCAATGTTGCACCAAGGTTCTCTCTTCTCTTTGTCTTCACCAACACTGTCACCTTTTGGCCTTTGGGAAAAGGCTATGCTAACAGATGTGAGGGAGCTCATGTCTTGATTTCCATCCTTCAGATGATGAGTGATACCCAGTACCTTTCAGTGCTGTTGTTGACCATTCGCATATCTTCTTTTGATATCTTCCTGTTCAGAGCCTTTGCCCATTTTTCATGTGGATTGTTTTATTTTCTACTATATTCAATGATATACATTTAAGTGCTTTGGATGTTTGTTCCTTAACAGCTGTAAAATGCTATGGGATGTTCTGTATGTCAAATGTGTTGCTCTGATTGGTTAATAAATAAAACACTGATTGGCCAGTAGCCAGGCAGGAAGTATAGGCAGAACAAGGAGAGAGGAGAATTCGGGGAAGTGGAAGGCTGAGGCAAAGAGAGACTGCCAGCCACTGCCATGACAAGCAAGATGTAATGTACCGGTAAGCCATGAGCCACGTGGCAACTTATAGATTAATCGAAATGGGTTAATTTAAGATAGAAGAACTAGATAGCAAGAAGCCTGCCACGGCCATACAGTTTATCAGCAATATAAGTCTCTGGTGTTTACTTGGTTGGATCTGAGCGGCTATGGGACTGGCAGATCCGAGAGATTTGTCCTGACCACGGCCCAGGCAGGAAAACTCCAACTACAAAGAGAAAACTCTAGCTACAGTAGAACTTGAAGATATTTTTCTGTGCTTGGTTGACTACAAGTGCATTACAGTGATTGTTTCTATTACTGTGTAGAAGCTGTTAGGTTCGGGGTGGTCTCTTTGATCTAACCATATTTGCATTTGTGTCCTGAACTAGGGTTGGCATATATATATTTTTTTCAATATGCTTGTACTCTGCTGTCTTCCTTCTCTTTTATAGACTTGGATTCATTTTGAAGTAGTTTTCAGGTATGGATACCCAAGGCCAGCCTCCTGTGGATATTCAGTTCTGTCAACACCATTCAGTGGAGAGATTTCTCTCTTCTGCCAAATTAGTAGCCTGCAGATAAGAAGTTTTGTTTGGGGCCTTCTGTTTTGCTGTTTTGTCAACAAGACTATTTTTATTCAGGTGTCATATTGTTTTGATGATTGTGGCTTTGTAACAACAGTACATGAGGTCAAGTACTGTTATGGCTTCAGCTTTGCTCACGTCACTTGAGTCTCTTGATGCTTCCTTTTCCAAAAAAAGAAAGAAAAGAAAAGAAAAAACTTAAGAACTATGTGCTAGCACTATACCTTTAGAATCATGTAAAACAAGATTTAGGTCCTTACTCCCAGCTCTTGACTTTTGAGCCTCATGTAACTTCTCTCATCTCGGGTTTTACCTACAAATATGGAAAGAAGTTCTTCATAGAGTTTCTTTGAAAGCTAATGCAGTGTGTGTAAAGAAATTAACAGTAGAGGACTAGTGAGGATCAGGGGATAAAGAATCTTGAGCGATGGGCAGTGGTGGTGCACACCTTTAATCCCAGCACTCAGGAAGCAGAGACAGGCAGATCTCTGTGAGTTCGAGGCCAGCCTGGGCTACAGAGCGAGATCCAGGACAAGCGCAAAGCTACATAGAGAAACCCTGTCTCAAAAAGCAAAACAAGAAAGAAGCAGAAGAAGCAGCAGCAGCATCTTGAGCCCAGACAGATGAACTAGCTTTGACTTCTGAGACTCATGTGGGGGAGGAAGAGAACTGGCTCCTGCCGGCTCTCCTCTGGCCTCCACATGTGCACTGTGCCATGTGTGCCCCTCCTCCTCACATTGGTAAACAAGTAAAGAATTTTTTAACGGCTAAGAAGAAGTTAGTATAGTACTTTGCATGCTTGATGAGTCTTGGTAATTAATAGCTCTGGCTTTGTCATATTGGACTGTGTGAAGTTGCTAGAATATAGGCCCTGGTTTGAGCCTATGAAAATGTGAAACACGCTGGACATAGTGGAATTTACCTATAGTCCCAACTCCCTGGAAAAGCTAAAGTGGGAGGAGAGTTGTAGGCTTCAGGCCAGACTGGGCTATATAGCAAGACCTTGTCTTGAAAAAACAAGAAGGGAAATGTCAGTTTTATATAGTCCAATGTAATATTTTTAATATAAAATCCCATTTTGTCTAAATTGTTCATTAACAATTAAAATTAATATTAATGGATATTGATACAATTTTTAGATATACTATTACTTAACACTATTAATCTTCAGACCTGTTAATCCTCCCTCTAAACACACACTTGTGAACCCCTTCTCTGACACATTTTTTGGCATAGCACATATCCCATTTAATGGTCATTGATTTACTATATGTCCGTGATTATTATCCTGCCCAGGGTTCAACTGATATGAAAGCTTCATCAAGGTGCATTCTATTTTGTTCCAATCTCCTTCTAACCCACCTAGAATAGTATCTAGACAGCACTTAATAGGGTCTTTGTAAAAATGTTTCTCATGAGTAGATTAACACTGAGCATTCCCAGAACTGGAGCTCACCAGCAAACAGCAAAACAGAAGGCCCCCCCCCGGCTGGAGACATGGCTCAGAGGTTAAGAGCACTGCTTGCTCTTCCAAAGGTCCTGAGCTCAATTCCCAGCAACCACATGGTGGCTCACAACCACTTGTAATGAGATCTGGTACCCTCTTCTGGCCTGCAGGGATATGTGCAGACAGAACACTATATATATATATATATATATATATATCTTAAAACAAAATCTTTAAAACAAAAACAAAAAACAGAAGGTCCCAAACAGAACTTCTTATCTTCAGGCAACTAATTTGTCAGAAGAGAGAAGTCTCTCCACTGAATGGTGTTTACAGAACTGAAATTTGCTTCTTTTTTTCCTTCCTTCCTTCCCTTCTTTCTTCCTTCCTTTCTTTCTTCCTTCCTTTCTTCCTTCCTTCCTCTTTCTTTCCTTCCTTCCTTCCTTCCTTCCTTCCTTTCTTTCTTTCTTCCTTTCTTTCTTCCCTCCTTCTTCCCTCCCTCCCTCCCTCCCTCCCTCCCTCCCTCCCTTCCTTCCTTCCTTCCTTCATGCCTCAAAGATGGCAGGAGAGGAACAAATTATAACTAAATTAAACAAGAACACCACTCTCTATCACAATAGAATTTTGAGCCCTCTTGAACCAAAGTGCCCAAATAGTAAAACATTGCCCACCACATATTGTGTCCCCAAACCTAAAAAGCCGAATTCAGTAATTGACAAAGTTTTCCCCCCCAAAAAAATGATCATAACATTGAGTCAATATTCTTAGCCTTTGGTACACATATACACATACAAACCATCATCAATCCAGCTAGTGTAGGGAAAGAAAACAGAAATTCAAAAAGGTTGGTAATGCAGTCAATGCAGGCTAACTGGATTCCAGAGCCACAGAACATGGTGATATTGTCTCTGGAAGGGACGTCAGAGCAGGCTGAGTGCAGAGAGAGCTGGAGATAAACAGGCCACAGAAGCTGGCTCCCTGAGTGACTCCAGGCAGCCAGGGCACAGTCCCCAGCTGATTACTCTGCTATTTTCAGAATTTCACATATCAGGACCCAAGTACTCAGGGCTTGGCTGGAGGCCACAGATAGGGTAAGTCCTCAGTGAATTCTGGGAGATACTACTCTGCTTGCAAGGCTCCCTGCTCTTGTCCGACCCCGCCCCTCCATTTAAGTAGCCGCTTCTCATCAGCTCCTGTTTCCTTACTGGGAGGTTGGGAGACATCTTTACATTTCCCGAGGCAGATATTTTTAGATGGGATGTTCTGCCCGACTACAGTGTTAACTAATTGAGTTATCGGGTTTCGTATTTGGCCTCAGAGAATGGCAGTGGAGGACCCAGAGGGCTTCCCAGAAGAAGTAAGCATTTAAGTACTTCTAAATTAGTGATGGGTTTTGTTTGTTTGTTTGTTTTGTTTTGTTTTGTTTTTTTCCCTTATGGAAATGTTGCTTTGCTCTAAATGATTGTGTCCTGAAAAATATATGTATGGAACTGGGGAGGGCCTTTTACTACCAGCCATGAGCTCAGGACATGTAAGACGCCTGTTCTGTGTTGCTGGGATCTGGACTTTGAGGTATGTTTTGGCTGTGATGGAATTTGGAGTATGTTCCAGAAAGATGCCAACTTTAAAGGACCTAATAATCCATAAGAAGATGATGGGTGGAGGGCAAATGAGGCAAAGCTGGTGAAGGCCAAGTGTGAGAAGACCCCTTAAGTCACACTTCTCTCCAAATAAACCTGCAGGCATTTGAATGCAGCTTCTGTGTTAGGACAATAATAAGGGGGATTCTGAAACTTTGCAGTTAGGGGAAAGAACGTCGGAGAATAAAAGTTTAGCTTTGGGACCCAAATAATTGCAAGGGGAGGATGGCATTGAAGGCTGGAGCTGTATTTCATCCCTAGTTCAGTTGATAAATACCTAGATATACATAAGGCATGTTGTTGACTGCCTTTCAAGAATGGATCTAAGCCATTCTCTCCTTTCAGGTTGCTATTCTGAAAAGGTGGAGGGGATGAATGTTTGGTTTATGTGAATAACACTTTGAGGTGTTCGCTTCTGGGAGATTTCTAATATTGCTAACTGGCAATGTGGTTCCAGGTTGTGTGTGATGTCTTGTGTCTACATGTTCCTTCCGGTCATTATAGTTTACTCAAGAACACACATGCTGTGAATATAGGGAATATGCTCTATTATGAACACATCACATCCTGGGCACAGGCTGACAATGCTGGTTACAACAACTATATTAAAAACATTTAAAAAAAAAATGAGAGCATCACTACTAATTCTGGTCGCCAGACATGCTGTGGTGTTGAGAAAGGAACTGTCGTTTCAAAGTTTCAAAAAGGCGATCTAGAGAATTCTGCCCCCGGTTTCAAGTGGCTTCAGGTATCGTCTCGTTAGGCTTAAGATCTGGGTTCTCTTCCTTTCATTGTTAACCCTCTGTGACCTTTGGGAAGTGTGACTACATTACAGCTAATGGATGGAATTTTAACCTCAGAGGGACTTCGCCAACATTCCGTGTGCCCCAGACAAAAGGCCTTTTCAAAGGAAGCTTTGAAATGTAGAATATAGCTGTGCACATTGTAATGTCCTGGGAATGGGAACTTACTGACAAGTGTTCTCAAAACCACGTGACTCTAAGAGCAATCGCCTTACTCATCAAAAATTATGAGCAATATTGTTAAATTTAGATGTATATTCTGCTCTGTGACTTATGGAACAAAAACTTTACGTACAATCAAGTTACTTAGCACTGGCTTTGAGAAAAGCTAGACGCTATGGAATATTAGAGTCAAGCGCAAATATCACAACTGTCAAATAATGGAGCTGAAAAACTCTGCTCTTTTGTGAATTAATTAGAAGTTTAAAGATCTGAGACCCAAGAGGAAAGCTGTGTCAAAATGGAGCATCTCTGTTCTGTTTCGAGTCAGACGGTATCAGGTTAGCGATGAAAGCTTCGACCCCAGCCTGTATGCGCAGTTTTCTGCTTTGGAAGGCAGGCTGTTTTAAAAATGTGTAATAAAATGACAGGCTGAATTTGCAGTTACCATGCCCTGAGCGGTGTCTCTGGAAGGGTACTGACCCGACACAGATCACAGAGGAGTCCTGTCACAGCAAAGCACAGATGATGCTGGACCCGGATCGGCTGGAAAATGAGAAGGAATCCTTCCTCTCCCGGCTGGCTTCTTGTCTGATGGGAATGAGCGGTTTGTCAGCGTGAGCTGAACTATGGAGAAGGTCCTTGCTAAGAGGGTATAGTAGATGATTACGCTTTGTGTTTGTGGTGATGCTTGTCTCTGCTTCTGTTTGGTATGTGACTTCCGCTGTGGGGAGAGGTTTTTTCTCCAACAGGATGGAGTTTATGTTGGGGAGATACTGAGGGGGATTTCATAACATGTTTATTGAGACATTTCCAGCACAGGCATAGGAAGGTAGGTGTGTGCACTCTTGCTAACTTCAGAAACAGCCTCTCCTGGCTTGCTTTTAATCACATCTGTGTGGAATAATTAGCTTTGCCATAAAAGTCTGGTGGAAAGAAGTCTTAAACTTGAGCCCTCCAATAAGGAATCCCAAGTGGAAATCACTTGTTGTGTGGACTTTGGAAGTGGCTGCTGGTAAAAATCCTTTTAGGAATTCTTTCAAAACTCTAGGGAAATACCGTTTAGTATCAAATGGAAGTTTTAGGATTATTTGGTTTCATGTCTTTCAACTTTTGTTCCTGTTTTTTGTCTGATTTTCAGTCATCCATAGAATAATAAATGCACATTCAACTCGTGGGGGAATCTCTTAATTTATTGTTAATGATTTTTACTTCAGGAAAGTAGAGACAGCATAATGTATATAGTCATATAAGGTCTTCAAGGACCTTCCTTGAGCCACTTCAAGGAAGGAACCAAAACTTGTCTTTTTGCTTCTGAGACTAGAATTTCTTGTTTTGAAATGAAAGCATTTAGTTATATAGTAGGTCCAACACTTATTTATTTATCAAGTAAGTTTATTTTTGTTTTTATGGCATTATGGTGGTGATATAGGTTTGCTTAATAATCAAGTTAAACTAATATTTGTAAAATAAAAGAATTTGAAATGACATGTCTTGAACCCTCTCTATACAGTTTTTTAAAAAATATTTGTCATAAGGCAAAAGATACACTTGCAAACTCTTTTTTAAAATGCAAAATATTCATGTTTATATTTTCTTACCAGCAAGAGCTGGAAATCAACATTAAACTATGCCATCTAATTAGACTGTGGATAAACAGATGTCATGAGATTATATAACATCAATTTCAGTGTTTAGCAAGCAAATATCTACAGCTACCAATGAAGCATAAGAATTCGTAGAGAATAAATCCCTTTAGGGATAAATCCTGTGTGTGAGATAAGGACCTGTGGATGCCTTTGTTTTTTGGGGGATAATGTTGGGTTGTTGGTCATGTCACAATTTTGGGGTTGTTCTGTTTTTCCTTTAGCCAAGAGATACGTGGGTGGTGGTGGCCTTTGAAAAGTGCCAGTTAGTAGTGTCAAAGTCAAAATTGGGATGGGCTTTCAAATTCAGGTTAGAATTCTAGACTGTTCTGTGTTTTGAACCCATTATTCCAGTAGCTTTTATTGATTTGCACATTTCTATAATCCTGTCATGTTCTGAGAACACTTGAATAGATTATTAAGATAAATTGTTGTTAAACACAGACTATATCTTGGTCATCTCTTGGTCGCCACAAGCAGAGTCACATTAAATTCTCAGGAAATGCTTGTTGGGATTTGAACACATCCTCATCTTTGAAGAGTACACGCTCTTGCCATCTCAAGTACAAGAGACTAGACTTAAATATTTTTTAATACTTTGAAGAGGAAAAATGGTCCACCTCAGTGGCCAAAGCCAGACTGTTAGTTCCAGTCTGGAAGTTTCCAACTGGGGGATTAGTGATCACAGCTGTGTTTCCACAGCAATGGTATGGCATTGTCCACGATGAGTTGTCATGCGTTCCTCTGCAGACGCAGCTCTCATGAAGTGAGAGTAGAAGCTTACTCCTATGTCCTTTCCAGGAACTTTCGAGTCAACATTCTGAAGACAGTGTGCTTCCCAGGGAAGCGTGTAGTGTTCAAATGTGGGGACGATGTGAACAGGGGCGGACTGTAAGCAGAAAGACAGGCCCCGTATGAGCAAGAATTCAGGAAGTAGTCTGCACTGTGCTATGGGGACTCCTGCTTAACTTCAGCTCTCTGCTCAGCCATGGCTGCGGCTACTGTTACTCTCTTAGCAGGTGTTCTGCTTGATTCCATCAGGTCAGTCCTAGAGAAACAGTGCTGTAGACCCACAATTTTCAAGGGGTGGTCCAGGAACCCATGCATGACCCCAAGACCCTTCAAGAGGAAGGCCCTCCCTTCCTACTTGAGTAACAGCTTCATCCTTCTCATACTTCTGCCAAAGCAACATAACCCAGAGCATTGAATATTGAGGAAGGTATGAGGATCTGGATGTCTTCTCCTACAAGACAGTTATAGACCCTTAAAATAGTAGTCTTCTTGCCTTCTTTATTTCAGAAAAATAGGAAAAAAATAATGATTATTTTCCTATAATATGCGACTTACGTTCCATGTAATAAAGTTGCTTTTGTTATTTGAAAATAAAGTAATTAAAAGGTTTTCAGTTGTGTTCTCCTGGTTTTCATGAATGGTAATTAAGAATAGACAGGGCTCTGTGAGACAGGTAAAATCAAGAGGTGCTGTTATAGATGTATTGCCTGGTCAGCATTGGCTGGTTTGATGCTCAGCCTACTTGCTAAAACATACTGTGCAAATAAAGTCAAGTTTGTGGATTCAGTCCCTGTGTGGACAGTGCTGTCTACTTACTTGAACAGTCACAACCAAACAATTTAGAATACTAACTGTAAGAGACAACTTGAAAGTAATACTCAATGGTTCATGGTAGCCGAGGGCCCTTTCTCACTGTATCACTTGTATTAGATCCTTTGATGCTAGCAGTCGTGTGAGGGGAATCTTATAGCTGCTTTCATATTACAGTGAGGAACTGTTACTATTTGAATACCTGGTCTTTTATGATCACATAGTTTGTAAGTTGCAGAGCCAGGTCTGAACTGAAGCATCACGGGTGCAGAGAGCAAAGTCCAAAATGACTAAGAAAGTCAATGACCGATTGACCAAGAACTTCCCCTATACGATAGTGTACATTTGTTTTCAAGCAAGCGCAACTCCTGAATGTTAGTCTTTGCCCCAAGTACCATTTGTAGCATACTAACTGTTACATCTACCCTTCCAAAGTCACCTACCCTTCCACTGTCCATACCTACAGATTCCAACAACCTTTCCATTTACCAAGACAACTACCCTGAGTATGGGATGAAGCCTGCTCTTAAATGTTTTACTTTCTATAGCAAAAAAATAAAATAAAATTAACATCAAACTGTCTTTATTCCATGTTTACTTAGACTTAAAAAGAGCTTGATCAGCCATATATTCTTCATGTTATTTAATTTTGTTATTGTATGCAATGGAAACCTGGTAATGCTTCCTTTTCAAATTTTGACCACAGAAAGCATGGATGTCATTTGAAGATGAGTTAAGGTACCCAAATCATTCCATCTCTCTGTCAGACTCTCTCCTGACTTCACTAATCACTTTTTAGAATACATTTCTACTGGCAGTCCTTACTCAGTACATTCTCATCCAATGAGATGGCATGGGCAAGGTCCTGAGTTCAATTCTCATCACTGCTGAAACAACTACAGAACCCCACTTATTCAATGTGGTTTTAGCACAATCTTTCAGAATCCTCTTATCAACCTTGGGCTGATATAGAAATGGAAAGTTTTATAGATGTCCTGAGTTGATTGATCATTAGACATCATGCAGGTATGTTGAATCATCATATTAATCCCCCTGATAAATACATGATTAAAACTCAGAGGGAACAACTGTGACATTTTGGTTATCTTTTCCAGAAACTTAGAAAAGGTGCATGGTTTCATTTACCAGCATCCAGTAAGACTCCAGCTGCACCAGCTGGTGTGCACAATTTCGTATGACCAATTCAAGAACCCTTCCCCTCACTGACGAATTCTTCCCCACCCTCTGGTGCCGAGTGTCTCACCCTTCAATTCCTTCTGGCCTCTGGTCTCCAGGCCTTTAATTATCTGACTAGGAATCCAAGTCCGGCATACTGTCATTTCCTGGCTGATCTTGCCACAAAGAGTGTTATTTGTGGAGTGCAAGACAGTATTTTTGTTCACAATATTAAGCCTGTCCACATGCAGGAACAAAGTTGTTCCCTGATTTAAAAAATTTTTTAAAGAACCCAAGAAAATGTTTATCTACTCAAGGAAATGTTTTTTTTTTTTTTCTCCTACCTAGCCCAAATTTAGCTCATCACTGTTTTGAGTTGCTACATTTAAAATGCAAATTGTTCCCTGGATTAAATATTTTAGGACAAACGCCAAAACCTCCCACATAATAAGGATCCTGAGGCTTTAACTTTCATCCTGGTTTTGATTTACAATATGCTAAATAAATGGAAAAGTCCCAAGCAGTGGACGTATTTATGTAATCCTCTACACAGAACACCAGAAGTTGCTTCCACATGGATCCTAAGTGGCTGCAGTATCTTAGTAGTAAAAAGGGTATTTCTGAGGCTTGTGTTGTTGTTTAGCTAATCCATAGAATAAATTCATATTTGTTTTGTTAATAAAAACTTCCAAGCTTGGATCACATAATACGATCCCATTTCATTTTCTCTTTCAAAGATCTGTCTACCATTGCCATACTGTCGTGTGAGAAGTAGATAGTATTTAGAGAAGTGACCGTCTTCTGTAGGCCACATGACATCACATGGATGGCCCTTTGGGGAAAGGGAGGTTGGATCAGTGGAATTTGGAAAGTGCATCCAAATTACAGGCCAAAGCAGAAAAAAAAAAAAATGTTCAGCCAAGTCATCCTACTAATTTACACTATAATGTTGCCTTCTTAGAGCATGAAGGATGGATACAAGCATAAATAAGAGGTAAATCTGTGTTTACTAGTTACTTTCCTGTAGTTGTGACGAAATGTGACTTGCTGGGAAAGGCATGTGGCAGGAGTTGGAGGTGGCTGTACATCCTGCAGCTGCAGTCCAGAAGCAGTGGGGAGCAGTGTGGCCAGCCCTCCTCCCATAGACACCCACTTCCTTCAGCAAGACTCTACCTCCTAAGGGTTCCGTGACCTTCCAGAACAGTACCACTGGCTGGGAACTAAGAGTTCACACACGAGGCTGCAGGGGACATTTCCTATTTAAATCGTGGCATCATGAAACCCAAGGACTGTTTTCAGTGATTTTCCTTTGCTTCAGTTTTCTGTTCATACAAAAGATGAGACACAGTGACCTTTACTCACCTCAAGAAATGAAATATGTTAAAACAAACAGAATCGTACATATAACAGCAGGCTATTAGCTGATATGGAATCATTGGAATCTACTGATTTTAAGCTCTGAGATTATTTAATAAATATTATGAAGGTGAGTCAAGGCAGGTGCACAAGTACCTGGTACTCTAGTCACATGAAGGCTTCATGAGATACATCAAATGTTCCTTCAGGGATGGCAAGGCCTGGTTGCTCCAGGGAGCCCCATTTTCTGGTGACTAAGAAAGCAGAGATTCTGTATCAAATATTCCTCAGGCCTCCTAACTCACAGGAGAACAGGACATGTGAGGAAAACCAGAGACGGGAGAAACAGATAAGCATGGCAAGAATTAAGCATCAAGCGACTGACCCTGAGAAACATTAAGGTCCCATGGCTCTGCTGTTTTGATGTGCTCCCACCTTCTCCCCAACAGACAGGAAAGGATTTGGGTCTGACATTAATTTGGGACACCTGTCATCCACCTCATGTATGGACTATGTCAATGTGAGCCGCTATCTCCTTCCAACTTTCATTGTGTTCTTATTTGGGAAAAGACATTTCCTGAAATAAATGCGGTCGTAATTTCCAAAAGAACTGCATTTTCCTTAATCTGCATGTTTAGATAAGGAGCTTCTCCATCTGTGATCATTACTATCAACTGTCAACTCGAGGGATCTAGCACCAGGCAGGAGGCAAGGCTCTGGGCATGTCTATGAAGGGATTATCCAGATCGGGGGGAATAAAGATGGAAAGAGCCACCGCAACTGTGGGCAGCACCATCCCTTAGGCTGCAATCCTAGACTGAATAAAGGGAGAAAGTGAGCTGAGCACTAATACTCATCTCACTCTGTTGTCTGATGGCGGATTGCAATATGACCGGCTGCCTCAAGTTCATGGCTTCCTCTGGGTTCCAGTTTCATAACAACAACAACAAAATTTCCAGCTTGAAATTCCAGGTTACCGTCTATCATTGAGGGAAGTCCAGGCAGGAACCCACAGGCAGGTCTGCTTGCCATCCACACAGCATTACCTCTGATGGAGGAACCACAGCAAAGAAGCATGGCAGAAACCTTGGGGGATGCTGGCTCACAGGCTGTCTTATTCTCAGTGAAGCACCACCTGCCTAGGGCTTATACCTCCCAGAGTGGGACCTCCAACCACAATTAACAATCAAGTCAGTCCCCCACAGACCAATCTAACCCATAGGCCCATGGGACCCAGACAGGTCTCCAATTGAGATTTTCTTCAGATAATTCTAAGTTGTATCAAATAGACAGAGTTAACTAGGACACCCACCGTGATGGACTTTCCCTTCAAATGGGAAGCCAAAATAAATCCTTTGTCCCTTAAGTTGCCTTTATGGGGTATCTTATCACAGCAATGAGAAAGTAAGAAACACCAGCGCTGTTCACAGGTCAGGGCTGCTGAGCTGTGACAAGTCTGTGGAAGATGTGTCTCTCCCATTGCTGTGTGTTAACACTGCTCTTTGTCCCTGGAGACAAAACATGCCCAAATGCAGCAGGCATTTCAAACAAGTTGGGTAATAAATATGTCTACCAAATATATTTCTCAAAAATAATTTCTGTGCCTATGGTTATTTTTCAGCCTATTGATACAACCCATTACATATCAGAATGACCAAAGATTGAGTGTGAGATTTAAGATGAGTGTATCCCTTTTATATGACCGTTATGCACACACAAATACAAGCAAGCTTGTCCTGTACAAAAATTCCCCTGAATGGAATAAAGTGAATGGTGAACTTTGTTTACAAGAGTTCACAGACACCTTAGGTGAATAGCTACACCCATTTTCACGTATGTTGGGTACCCTAGCCACAACAGAACTTTAGTGAACATTGTTCCTGCCTTTGATAATTTAGGGAAGTCACAGCTCATCTTTAGTCATAGGGGTGGAGTCTGCATCCTGGAGGTGTCTGGTTGTCTAATCACATCATTGTATCAATTCCTAAATGTTATTTAAGTATCTGGCTAACATAAAGCCTACTGTGCCGAAGGCCACTGCAACGTTTTACAACCTCTGTATTATGAGGATGATAGAAGTTTTAAGTCAAGATGCTTTGAAATCCCATCAGCACAAATCAAGACAAAATGCCACTGTATTGACCTTAGAGGATTAAGACATACACAACTCTTTTCCTTTATATTTCCTTTTCCTTTTCTTTGCAACATAAGCAAACCAGCCTTTTTTTTTTTTTTTTAATGTATTGTTTGCTGGTTTTGAGGTATGGTCTCACTATGTCCTGACCTTGACCTTGGGGTGATCCTCCTGCCTCAGCCTCAAAAAGCTGTGATCACAGGTATGAGCCTTCCTGCCCAGGCTGAAACTGGCTTTCTATGCCTCAGAAATTTTAAGATCAATTTGCATCCTGTTCTGTTAGCCAGTGTCAACTTTATGTTGGAAAACCTTGGAAATAACTCATCCTGCACCAATACCCATCCACCCCTACCAACACTCCCATGGTAAGAAAATAAAAATCATACCTATATTTTTATTTCTAATCTGGCTCCAGTTAAAAGCTCAGAGATCAGCAAGCTGGGTGAGGCAAGACCTTCCCCCTTGGGGCTGAGATTCTGGGTCCTCCCTCTGAGGTAAACCAGATCATGGCAGACAGAGGACAGTGGAGTTTATTAGAATGCAGCAATGGGCAATCTCTTTAAAACACCGCCTTTGCAAAAACAAAAACCTAGCAGTGCCGCATGTGTTTCTGAGCTGTTCCCCACCCCTGCCTCCTGTGTTTAAAGATAACAGTGGGGTGTTGCTCTGCATTCAGTTTAAGGGGAGGCACTCTGCACAGACGCCCAGCAGGTTTGAAATGTACAACAGCAGGGCCGGCCTGGCAGAGGTCCCAGTGAGAAGATACTAGCCATGCCTAACATGTGTTCAGGGACACTGGCCTCATTTTAGGGAGGAACTGAGGTTATTTCTAGGCAGCCGTGTGGCTGTCAGAGGAAATGCATGGAAGCAGCATTGGACTTGAAGCGCTTGAGGATGATGATTACTTAGAGAGAGAGACCCTTCAGTAGCTGTGCTCACACTCATTAAGTCATGGCCCGCTTCCTTCCCTTCCACTTCCGACTGATTGATGGGTAGAAAACGCTGGCTCATTTCCAGTTACTAGACAGCAACTGAGCCGAAAGAGCAAAAGTATCTCTGATCATTCAAGTTTCCATCAAGTCCTCGCCTGTAAAGATGCTTAGAACGTCCCCTTGTATTGAAGACCTCCACCGCACTTCCAAACACATGCCTTATAAAGAACTGAGCTATGTATAACTAGGCCAGTTGAGTTCGCTCCTTGAGTTGGGCAACAACCAGAAAGGCCAAGAAAGGCCTGGAGAACCAGAGCGTTGTTGACAGGCAGCATACCGTAGCGTGAATGTCACACGTGTTTGAGACATGTGCCATCGTTGGCCTTCTTTTGGTGGAAAGTTAGACCACCATGGGAAATGACTGGAAAACGGCATACAGTGGTTTACTCTCAGACCTCTGGAGACTCGGAGTGGTCACTGTGTCTGGTTGTATCTTCCAGTGTGTGAATCAGCTCCCGTCCAGTAGGGGGAAAATATAATTGTTGAATTTGGGTGTTGCTCTTGTTCTTTTGAGTCTTAGACCTCACCATGTAGCCCAGGCTAGTCTTGAATTTCCAAGCACCATGTTTCAGTCTCCCAAGTGCTAGGGTTATAAGGTTATAGGTGGTATCATATAAAATTATATGCAACAATATAAGATTATATGTTGCCAGGCATAGCAAAAGGGGGAAAAATCCATTCTTTGTTTGATATGCTTGTCAAGAGACATTGATCTGCACCTAACCCCAAAACCTTGGTCACAGAAGAGCAGAGTCTCAGGGCACTTAGCTTATTTTGGGTGAAGGACATCACATTCTAAGTGGCATTAGTGACTTAGTCCTGGATCACATTAGTTATCTTGAAAAATTCTGCCAAGTGGCTCTGGTTATGTTTCAAAGCCGTAAATGACACACGAAGTGTTGCTAAGTGGGCTGCCCTGCTCTGTTAGGCTTTTCTTGAATGAGAATAATTTATACACCTGTTAATTTATTCATCAATAAAGTTTGGCACTCTAAGAAAGGCCCATATCCTCAGTGTCTGAATGTAAATTTTGTCTTTGGAAGGTGGGGCATCAAAGAGTGTGTGAAGTGGTGGCATGTAAAAACTGAAAGATTATTGAAAGCCAGATTTTCAATTTGGGCTTTAATATTTAATCTCCATTCCGGTGTGTGTGTGTGTGTGTGTGTGTGTGTGTGTGTGTGTGTGTGTGTGTGTGTGTAGACAGAGCCTAAGTGCTGAGATTAGAAGTATGTGCTATTATATCTAGCTAAGACCTTACCATTATTTTATATCAATTAAAACACCTTCAAAATGCCTCTCACACTCCTCACTTTTTCATTTAGGTGCTTTCTCCCAAAACTGCAGACCATGCTAGCAAACATAACCATATTTTTATTTAATTTTTGGTAGGCACATAGTTTACACATTTGTCTAAGGTCTGTGTGTATGTATTTGGTGCTCAATGATATGTCAAAGTCACTGCCATAGATACTGTCTTAACCATTCATTACCTCTGTGATGAAAGCACACCCTGACCTCTCCTTCAACCTTTTGGGGCTCACAGTTCAGTGTTGTTAGCTGCAGTGACCGGCCTGTGCAGTAGCTAGTATACTCCTAACTGCTAATAGCGCCTACTGGTCAGCCTCTCTTTGTGCAGTCACTCTTCAGCAGTCTCTACCTTCTCCTATCCAGCATTTTGCTTCCAACTTCTGTAAGATTGGCTTTGAACAAATCCTCGTGTGAGTGAGGTCATATGTCATATGCCTTTCCCAGATTCACCCATGTCCCTACATTGCATTTCTTTGTATGACTGAATAGGAGTCCATTGTGTATGCGTACCATATTTCTTTAATCGGTTTCTCCACTAAGGGGCACTCAGGTTGATTTTAATTTCTTGGCTACTGTGAATATTGACAAAGCGATATTTGAATGATAACCTGACTCAGGGTCCCCCCTAGGTTGTGTATCAGACTCATCTAAGCTGTCTTCCTCAGAACATTCCATCTCAGAAAAATGGAGTCTCCATCTCTGGGGGTGAGAAGTCGGGGTGAGGGGCAGCTCTTGAAGCAGGGAAGGTTGGCAGCAAGGCTTCTGTTGTTTATGCTGTTAATTAATTTGGGTAATACACAGGTTATGTGCTGACCCGGAGCCCCTCATGGCTTCCTAGCTTTGAGATGAGGCTGTATCTGCTGTATCCAGGGCAAAGCTCTTCCCTGTAGCTCCCTTGGCTCTTCATCTCTCTAGGGATTTCTTCTTTTCCAGAGAGATTGTCCTTTCTACTTCTGGACCCTCCATAATCTTCTTTTCTTTTCTCTCTTCACCAACCAAGTATCCCTCCAAAGTCCCACTTCTTCCTCCATTTCCCCCAGCTGCACATGTAAGTTGTGGAAATAGCTCTTCCTGATGAATTTCTTGATTCATTGCTGTGGGTTTATCTGTGAATTCTCATTGTGTGGGTGACTGCACCCTCAAGCTAGAGGGCAAAGATCAGCCTTCAACAAGATTACAATCTCTCCTTATGGAGCAACTAGTACCTAAACAGAATAGAGAAAATAGTGTAGGGGCCCAGCAAGAGCAGGGATCTAATCAAATAACAAATGTGGACTCTCTGAGCTGGACCTAGGCTTTCATTTGAGTCTGTTAGAGGATCGTTTTGGGAAGGGGGTATGCAGGGGACTGATGAGCACCATTAACAGTGTTATGGTTGTGGGTGAGGCCACAGTGTTAGGGGATTGTGAGGGCCAGTCCAGGAATGATAAGTTGTCTACATTGCCTTCAATAAGAGTGTCCCTGTCTTACCTCAGATTGGAAGTATGTGTTTGGGTGGGTTTTTAAGGACCTTTGAAATCATTTCAGCAAATGGGTAGGAGACAGTGAGTTAGAAGTGAATGGCTAGGAGATGCTGAGTGAAAAGCAGAGACCCTTTTTCAAAGGAAATGTATCCTCCAACCCTGATGTTGAAGCAGATAAAGGCGCATGTCCTTGGAATGAAACCGAAGATGAGCACTTGGAGTGGCTTACTGAGCCTTGGTTGCAGAGTTCCCAAACTCAGAGCCATGGGGATCCCAGTTTGAAAGCCACTGATGTGGAGAGTGTGGGCTTATGATCCTGGGCTGTGTTTCCTCAAACAAGACCTCTACTTATGAAACTTCTGCCTCTCTAAAGAAGATTCCTTTCATGGATAAATGTGTAAAAAAAAAGAAAAAATGACTGGCAGATCGGCTCAGTGACAACCTGAGTTCATTTCCCAGAACCTGTGTAAAAGTGGAAGGGGAGAACCAACTCTACGAACTTGTCCTCTGACCTAACACCCACACATCTGATCCTCAGATGTCCCACACATGTCACCCAGACACACACTAAATAAATACTTTAAAAGTTAAAGCAGAAATGACTGGTCACTATGAATGTATAATAATTCACAACACATTATAAGAATACATAGAAAGTGCTTCATGGTGCCTGTGTCACAGAAGGCCCTCAGTAAGTTGCAGCTGTTGACGTGTTATGACTTGTTATAACTAGAAGTGGTGTCCTGGGAACTCGTAAAGATTGTTCCACACTTCTGACAAATTAAATTATTGACAACTGGTGTTTTGTTAGTTGGTTGGTGGCGGTTGTTGTTTTTGATCTGGTTAAAAGGCCAGATCTAAGGCCTGAGCTAGCCAAGGAGCAGAGTAAATGAAGGATAGGAAGGAGATGGGTGTGTTTTCAGCTGTAGCGCAAGCTCAGACATTGCGGAAGACAACAAAGATCAGCCTTCTGAGGCAGAGGAACTGCAGAGGTCAAAGGTAACATGGAAGCAGAAACCATGAACACAAGGCGGGGGGTGAAGCCTAGGAGATGCCCAGGGCTCCTGCTCCATTGCAAAGCCCTACAGCACTTACACAGAATGGCGATGACGAGGTGGACAGGAAATAAACTTGTCCAAGAGCAGATACAAGAAAAGCCAGCCTGGCTCTGTTCTACACAAGCCCCCGAGGAAAAAGGAAGTCTTCCCTGAGGATTGTAACCCCCAGGAATCTCTCATAGCATTGCCAGTTTGAGCCAGAAATTTACCTGTGTAGCCCAGAAAGTGAACAGTCCTCAAGACAAGCATTTGGTTTCTAACTACCTTTGGGTTGGTCAAACCTGGTAGAAAAGAGCTCAGGTTCCTCTTGGACTATGGGCAGCATTAGAAGTGCTGAAACATCACCAAGAGCCATTTCTAAAGAATATGGGCTCATAGTCAGTAATTTCAAATCACGGAATTGTAATTGGTATATTTGCTCTGTTTGTTTGTTTAATTTTGGGTTGTTGGACTTCCTTTTCCTTTTTTTTCTTTTCTTTCTTTCTTTCTTTTTTTTTTTTTTTTTTTTTTTTTTCGTGAAATAAGGACTCACTCTTTAGCCTTGGCTTGACTCAGAATCCTAACGTTCCTCCTATCTCCACCTCCCAAGTGCTGGGACTATGGCATGAACCATCACACGAAACTGATATGATCACTTAGTTGATAATTTTGAAGTCCATTCTTAGGACAGTGATCCATAGCCTAGGCTACATTATCTAAGTAGCTTTCACCCCCATCATTCACACATGTTGGGTGTATCTTTATCAAACCAGACATACCCCCAAAGATACTACTTCCAAATAAGGTCATACGCTGAGGACACACATGGACTTGAATCTTAGAAGGACATCATTCTAGCTTCCTTACCACCTCAGAAGTATTACAAGAGCTGGGTCCATTTTTAAGTGCTTACACAAGTAGCTCATATTACAGTAAGTTACAATGATGTAATTGAGTTAGCATAAGCCCCTGCAAAGGCTTAGCATATCATCAGAGCTAGGAAGTATCTCTCCCTACTGAGACTTGCCACTCAGCAAACGATTGCTCTTTGCAGACACTGAACTCTGCTCAATGCCATCAATATTCTGGGGCAGGTGAGGAGGCCTAACTGTGAGACAAGTTCATACTAGTGTGTGGCTCTATCCCTGAAGCTGTTTCCTTGACAAAAGGCACATGATTCCTCTTCCTTTCCTGGCTAAAAGGATGGCCGAGGAAACAAGACATCAACCGTGTCAAAAGAGATGTTAAGATTCACGTTGTTCCTCAGATTAGGGCAGCTGAGGGAAAGCCATTGCTGCCTGCCAGTTTGCATTCATCTCAGAGCCCCGTATCTATAAGCAGTGGCCTCCTCTGTGTGGCTAAGTGTGCAAGAGACTTCAGCTTCTCTTTGTGCCTGACTTCCCTCCATGGACATTGTCAGCTGCCATCTTTAGATGCCTATTTAAATATAACATGTGAATGGGACATTGTTCAGATAGAATGTCCAAGATTTAAAGAAAGAGGAGGGGAGGGAGGAAGTAAGGGAGGGAGGGAGGGAGGGAGGGAGGGAAGGAGGGAGGGAGGGATAGTGTGTAGGCTGTGTTAAGGATAAGCCTAGTTATTTGAGGAGGTAAGAGCTTAAATGGAATAGTGTGCCTACTACAGAGTGTTTTATAGAGCTTTTTAATGTTAAGAAAATAATAAATGTAGGTGTGCCAGAGGATCCCAGACTTAACAATAACTTAATAACATTTTTCAAGTCAATGAGGGTACAAAAAGCTACCTGCAATCAGCAGAAATGACCGTTACAGTGTTGAATTGGGGGCTTTTTCTGGGCTAGCCACTTGCACTATATACTTTTTATATACACTTTTATAACACAATGGCAATGAACCACAGCTCCTACTCAGCCACTTGATCACAAGGGTGAACCACTGGTATTCTCTAGGACACTGTGTTGCTAGGATACTGTGTTGCTAGGATACCATGCTGCTAAACCCAGGATGGATGGTAGATTACATATATCATTTCCAACTCAGAATATTTGCAGCTCGTGATGGGCTTATCGGACTGTGGCATCAGGTTAAGGGTCAGCTCTTTTACCATGCTGTACACAGGAGAGTTGGGAGAGAGCAAAATATACCAAGATGAAGGTGGATGGGGCCTCCTTTGCACATCATGGGTAGTGGTGGGGCCACTCAGATGCAGTCAGTGCTCACTATGTAAGCAAGACGGGATGATGTACTGAATTGCTTTCAGATGGTTGAGGGGAGAAAATGAGCAACTCCTTGAACTTAAATAAATCATGTTCAGAGTTATCATTTTTCTACAGGCCTGGCTTTGTTCCTGTTTTCTTGCTTTTTATCCTGTTACCCAGATCCTCCACCATTTTCTGGTAGAATATCCAGAAGCAGGTGTGCTCTCCTGTGACAGTGGCAAAGGTGTATGTGACCAAGGGCTGAGAACAGTGAAGATAACTTGTCCCTTCCCGATCCTGACGTTCTGAGGCTACAAATAAGCGACTTTAAGGAACCACTCAGTACCAGGGTCAATAGATTGAAAAAAAAAAAGCAGTTGGATGATGTGCTCTACAAAGACTTGTTTTATATTTATTGACTTATTTGTTTGAGGTGGAATTGCACACGCCACTGTTGATGTGTGGGAGTCAGAGGACAAATCCAGGGAGCTGGTATTGAACCCATGTTGTCAGGTTGGGGGGCAAAGTGCCCTTAGCCACTGAGCCATCTCACCAGCCCTATTAGAGAGTATGTCATTGATACAGCATGAATTTTTAAATCAAAACGAAACCTTAGTCTCCTGAGATACTTAAAATGGGGTGCAAATTACATATACATATGCAGCATGTACAACCCATATATGTATGCAGCTTTGGGGTGTACATGCATGTACACCCCTTTCATGGTGTCTGAAAGTCATTAATTCCACAGAATACCCTAGCCCCACCTATCCCAAGATCCATGGGTACTCAAGTGCCTTATATAAAATGGTATAGTATTTTCATAGAACCCATGCATTGCACGCACACAGCTCTATTTAGACTACTTGGGATTGTCACATAAATGCTGTGCAAGTTTTATACTAGGAAATCATGATATGTAAAAAAACACAAACACTGTACCTATTCAGCACACACAGTTTAAAATGGTGTGGAACCCTAGGATAAAGGTTGACCATGTGCAGTAGTCGAAGGAAGGAACATAGTTGGTAACTTTCACTATTCTCACGAGGACCCATGCCTTAGATAGGTTAAAATAAAAAAGAAAGAAGAAATGCAGGCTCAAACTAGTTATGTGTGTTTTGCTTTAGAAACTTGGATAGGACTTTTTTTTTTTTTTTAGGAAAATGGGCCACATACAGAACTGCCAGATCTTTTTTAAATCTGGAAGCAGTTCAGAGGCTCTTTTCCTTGAATTATCACACCTCCTTTTAGCCTCCCTAGCTGCAGTTTTTAGGCACCAGAGTCAGAATCCGTATGCGCAGCTCACAGTTCCCACCTCTGGCCTCTGAGATGTGCAGACAGACTGGCAGCATCCTGTTGGCAGGACAGCAATGCAGCCTTTCCATGCACAGGCACTGATACAGAGTCAAGCAGGACTGGGGGTCAGATATCACTGCACAGTGAGCCCTCCTTGCACAGCTGGTTCTGTCTGAACTTGATTTTGTCTCCCCCAGCCCCCACACCTCGCTCCCACCCTCCCGGAGCAGAGGACTGAACCCAGGACCTTGTGCTTGCTAGGCAAGCGCTCTGCCACTGAGCTAAATCCCCAGCCCCTCTGTCTGAACTTGAAAAGCCCACCTTCCCTCAGGAGAAGGCCTCTTTATGCACTGCGGGTTTTTCCTTGAATTCCTGCAAATTGACTGATGAGAACACATATTCTCTCCATGCCCACCCCTTGTTATCTACCCTGTATAAATGGCTTATGTGCCTCATGCAAATTCTGATTTGATTTGAATCAACTAGTATCAAGTAAATGCTATGGAAGTAATGTTATATAGTATTATTTAAAAATAAAGACAACACAAAATAAATAAATAAGCCCACCCTGGTCTACCTGTACAGGGCCCACATTTTTAAAAAAGTATTCTTGATTCCTAGCTAAGTGAGTCTATATATGTGGATAAACCGGACAGATCCAAATATCTTGGGATGATCAGGGTCAACTATGTGTGGTAGTTAAAAGAAGAAAATTAGCTTATAACTTTTACTCGTCATTTGAGAAACCAGCCCTCTGATAGTACTGTAGTATTCTCCGAATGCCCTGGCTCTGACACACAGTGTTTGATTTCTGGCCTTGATCTTGGAGTCATAGCAAATTCTCAAGCTAAATTGCATGGCTGCAGCTGTTACTGCCTGGGAAGGCTCTTGTATTGTTCTCAAACTACATGTGATTATTAGTTATTTCTATCCAATGTGGGTAGTTATTGATTCATTCACAAAACCTTCACAGGTACCTGCCATACATCAAGGTTGCTCCTAGTTAAAAGGAAATAGAAAGATGGGTGTCACACACAGGGTCTCTTACCTGGACGAGGTCTAGGTGTATGGCAACCCAACCAGGCCTAAGATTGATGCCTCCCTTAAGCGTATAGTCTTGAAGTAAGAAGTTTTATGCGTTGGCAGCTGCTTTTTCTGAGAAGAGTTGGCCCTCCGGACAGATGGCAATTCTGAGAACATGTTTAGCTGTCACAAAGGGGTGTGAGTGGCACAGGGCACGGAAGGTGGTGTGCATTGGACAGTGAGCAGAGTGGGCCCCAGAGAAGGACCACTCAAATCAAAATGTGAACCATAGTGAGGAATAAGGGACAGTCTGCCAGAGTGAGACTTACTGTGACACAGGGGAGGGTGACAGGGATCCCGGGGGGCAGTGGCCTCTCTTGGGGAGGGCTCTGGCAAGTCAGTGCTCACTTATATTTACACCATAGAACCAAAGACCCTTTGGCAGACCAGAACTCCCTTCATCTTGGCTAAGGTGCCAGGCCTGAATGGTTGCTCCTCAAAGACTGCCATCTGGGTGGCTTCCCATCATCTGGGTGGCTTCCCAGATGGGTGCTTCCTAATCTACCCTTGCTTGTTCTGAAGGCTTATGATTCTGTGAGGGAGAAGGATAGGTGTTTTGAAACCTATGTCTTTGTGCGGTAAACTACCCAGCACTAGATGGAATGTATGTGTTGGGAGCTGCAAGAGTCTTAACTGGGCTTTAAAGATGGAGAGGCGTCTGTTCAAGGGGGCTTTCAACCAGGTGGATAGTGGACCTACTCCTCTTAAAAGCCTTTCCCTGCATGATTGCATTTCTAACTGGCAGGGAGATGTTTCTGGATCTAGTCTCAGGAAGTCCTGCTCTGAGTTGAGATGCGCCCAGCAGGCTCCTTCCTGCAGTGTGCAGGCCCATCTTTGCAGTGGTCTCTTCCCATTGTCCTGTTGTCCTCTTTTGCTGAAGGGGTTCTCCCCTGCCTTTGTTGCTGTTAGAGATGAGTAGCATTCAGAGAGTGAACTGGCTGCCTCATTTTCTTGTGTTTGGACGTCATACACTGTTCCCGAGAGAGCACTCCAGGCTGTGGCCTCAGCCAGCTTGGAAACATAGACAATTCACTCCACACTTCTTGTCTTTGCTGCATGCTTTTCTTTTTATTTTTTATTTTTATTTTTATTTTATTTTATTGCGGCATGCTCTTCCTGTAGAAAAACATGTTCTTAATGCAGGAAGGGTCCCATTAAGCACCACAGTGGGAACTTAGCAACTGAAAATACCCACTTGAGGCTGTGCACCAATAGAAAAAGTGCCCCTTGCTTTGGGAAGCCGTCAGGTGAAAACTCGGCTGTGATAAACACAGGAAAAAGGAATCAGTGGACTTCTGATAGAGAGCAGCTGTGATGCCCAAGACAGTGTAGGGTTTTCCCTGGAGATTGTGTATTGCTTTAGGATGGCCACATTTCTTGAGAAATTATCTCTCGATGCAGAGTAAGTTTGGATATCTCAAAAGGAACAACTCTGTGTGCTTGGAACTTTTTTATTAATGTGTGTGAGTGTTGGCCTGCATGTCAGTATGAGCTCAGTGTGTGTGCCTGGTGCCCACAGAGGCCAGAAAAAGGACATTGGAACCCCTGAAACTAGAGTCAAAGATGGTTGTGAGCCACTATGTGGAGGTACTGGGAACTGAACCTGGGTCCTCTGCAAGAGTAGCCAGTGCTCTTGACCTCTGGGCTAAGAGTTCGCCCTATTTCTCTGGACTTGTTAGAGAATGTTATCAGTGTTTCCATGCCGGCAATGAAACAGTCCAGTGGCTTTCCCCCAGTTTGTACCAACTAGCTGGGTGCTTGTCCATAGGTGTGTTAGCCTCCTTGGTCACCACAATGCTTTTTCTTCTTTCTCCTCAGTCTGATGCCAACGCAAGTTACTTGAGAGCAGCTCGGGCAGGACACCTGGAAAAGGCCCTTGACTACATCAAAAATGGAGTGGACATCAACATCTGCAACCAGGTGAGCTGTGGTTATGGTTGTCATTTGGTATTTGAGTCAAAACTCTCAGGTTCCTTAAAGCTCTCATGAAATATTGGCAAGATTTTTCTCCGTTTGTCAGGAGGTTGGTTTCATAGATGTTAAATTATGTCAGCCCAATGTTGTCAGACTATTGGGCCCTGTCAAAGGGATGTCAGGAGAGGCAGGACTATAGTGACTAATGATTCCTAATACTTAGTAAATAATGCCCCCGCTCCTAGCTTTCATATTTTATCCCCGCTCCACATTCCCATGTGGCACACATGCGGGACATTGGTAGGGGGTCATCTGAAGAGCCTGAGGTGGGCTGTGGACTGTTGAGTACTCAGTTTTCAGTCCTCTTTCCCTTCACTTTCCATCAGAATGGGTTGAACGCACTCCATCTTGCTTCCAAAGAAGGTCATGTGGAAGTGGTCTCTGAGCTGCTACAGAGGGAAGCCAACGTCGATGCGGCCACAAAGGTCAGTGTCATGGGTTCTGTGGTTTTTGTTACCTGCCTAGTTCTATAAAGGGTCAACCCTCAGTAAGAATAAGGGTTGGTCACCTGCCTAGTTCTATAGAGGGTCAACCCTCTGCAAGAATAAGGTTATCATTCTCATGAGCTGTTCATCAGCTCCATTATCTGTGCATCTCAGAGGCATTGAGCAAGCTGTTAAATCATGTACCATGCCTCTCATTTCACAGAAAGGAAACACAGCCTTACACATCGCATCTCTGGCTGGGCAAGCGGAGGTGGTCAAGGTCTTGGTTACGAATGGAGCAAACGTCAACGCACAATCTCAGGTAAACCTACAACTGTGTTGCAAAGGACTTTGGCCATCACTTACCAATAAAGCTTCCAGCCCAAGCACTTGCTTGAGTTGCACATTGACTAAGGGCACATGACTTGAAAACTCATATTTTTTTCAAGTAGTTATCAGAGTTCATTAAACTTTTATGTATCTTTATTTACAATCTATGTCATGAAAGGTAGAATTTTCAACTGTGGTCTACCTTGAAAAGGCCGTGATTGACAGATCCACCTATGAATGACTGTGCCTGGCAGTCACATACAAACGCTCAGCAGATCTTGGAAATGGGGTCTTTTACACTGTTTTATGATGCTGTCTGACCTGGGTCCAGTCTCAGTGTTGCTACTTTACATGGGAAATGAAGAAACATAATAGAAAAAGCTCCAGGATTTTCAGAGCTCACGGTGCTTTATTAGTTGGACCCTGGAGGAAACTACTTAATCCCTCTATACTAATGAAGGCAGCATTGTTGCTAACTGAAACAAATAAAATAAAATAAAAACAACCCAGAAACTTCAAAAGTCTCCAGTCTTTAAAATGTTCAGGCTATTTGTGCTGAATATAAGCCCCCATATAATTTCTGTAAACACTCATGAGATGTCCTCAAAGAGCACCATAGATTGCCTAGCATCTTAATCTTAGTCTTTGGATCTAAAAGAATTAGCTTTTCTACTTGACTGGTTTAAAATTTCGGGTGCTCATCATTCAGTCTTCAGCATTTGTGCACAGCTTCTGTCAGAGGGCGTGTAGCAAAGCGACCATCTCCCGAGGCAGCAGCGTCCACAGAGAACATAACCTCCTTTGCCCTGTCCCTAGTTACAGCATCTGTCGCTTGTCAGTGGTGCCACCAGAGTGAAGGGCATTGAGCTTATTGATCACAGAACAAACCTGCAATTTTGCCCATGACCCAGGATGTAGTGATAGTTGGCGATTATGGGGCCCATGGTTCTTACTGTGAAGATGGGATTTCTCAGCCTTGGGATCAGAAGCATGGGAAGAATTAGGTTGGGTTCCTGTTGGGTGTTTGATGTGAGAATAATCTGAAAATCAAAAGATGAAGTGGAGAAGGTGAGATTTTTGAGTTCTCAAGTGTTTCTTGCAAGATTCATGCTGTGTAAAATAGAAAGCAGTGAGGGAAATAAAGGTACCAACATTTTATTGGGAATGTTAAACTTGGTCATTTTTTTATCCACACAATCACATTTCATTTAGTATTTGGGAATTAAACCCTATGCATGCCAGGCAAGTACTCTGCCAATGAACTATGATCCCAGCCTTTCATTTAGTCTTTTTGCATTCTGAAATCCCCTCTTGATTATTGTTACCTTCCATTAGATTCACATAAGCTTACTTTTACAAGTCTGTCTTTGACCTTTGAAAGTCTCAACACACTTTAAAAACAAATTTATTATACTTATTTAGTGTGTGTGTGTGTGTGTGTGTGTGTGTGTGTGTGTGTGTGTGTGTTTTGCCCTCTGGGAGAGGTCAGAGGACAACTTGGGGGAATCAGTCCTCTGCTTCCACCATGTGGGTCCCAAGGATTAAACTCTGGTCATCAGACCAGGCAATTGTCTTTACTCACAATGACCCAAAGCACACTTTTTTTTTTAATAGTTACTCTGAGCCGGGCAGTGGTGGCGCATGCCTTTAATCCCAGCATTTGGGAGGCAGAGGCAGGTGGATCTCTGTGAGTTGGAGGCCAGCCTGGTCTACAGAGTGACTTCCAGGAAAGGTGCAAAGCTACACAGAGACGCCCTGTCTCAAAAAACAAAAACAAAAACAAAACAAACAAACAAAAAAGTTACCCTGTGGTCTTTTGCTCTCTGTGTTAACTCTTTTTGGTTCATTGACTTTGGGTATCTTTGGCCAATGAATATCTTCTACTTAGGACATCTGCAGAATTACAATGATTTATGGCATCACTATGAGAGCTTCGGCCCTAGTGATCATCAGTGTCAGGGAAGAAAACACACTTAGCTCCCTGCCGCAGGGTCCCTTGGTAATTTGCACTCCTTTCTTCCTAATTCCCTGGGCTTGGACCTTTTGTTACATTGTCTGTGAGAGTTCACTGTGAACGGTATTGCCTTTCCAGAAAGTAATGATAGAAAATTCAAGTTTAGCCAGTACACTTTCAGGTATGAACAAGTCAACTACAAAGGAAAAAGAAAAACAGTGTGCTTTAAAATTGTTAAGTTACTTTTATTTATGTGGGAGACAGGGGCATGTGTGAGCTAGGGCACACAGGTGGAAGTCAGAGGACAGTTTGCAAAGTCAATTCTTTCCTCCCACCACGTGAGTCCCAGGAATCCAAGTCAGGTAGTCAGGCTTATCAGCAAACACACTTACCTGCTGAGCCATGTAAGCCTCAATGGCTTACATCATACTTTTAAGTGATTCCCCCCCACACCAAAAAAAAAATATTGCTGTAATTTTGTCTACTGAGAAATAACTAATGGTGTGCAGTGAGCTATAAGATCATGGGGAAAGTTTTTAATCCATTTCCAATTAGAATATCGCCCTCAGATCTTGCACACATTCCTGATTATGTCCAAGGGCAGCCAGAGCTATACACCTGCTATGCCGTAAGTGGGAGAACTGTGCTCGAGATGGAGCCCGAATCCGTTTTAATTTGAATTTGTACACGTTCCACACTGATGATGCCATGAGGAGAAGAATGCAGCCTGTGAATTCCCGCTCCTCACAGCTGTGCTCAGGGATCCCCATCACACACTGCACAGCATAGTTCTTCCCCCTCCATCAAAAAACCTGGCCTCGTTTGCCTCCTGGCTACACCATGCTGCACCATACAAGGGGCAGTGAGGTGACCTTGCTGGAGAGCCAGAAGACAACTTCCTGTAGCAGCTCTTGTGTAGGAACTTTACAAAGATCAGAAGGCAACATTGCAGGAAAAGAAGATTAAATCCAAGCTGGCACTGTTTCTCAGTGGTTAGAGTGTTTGTTTAGCACGCATGAAGCCGGGTGTTTGACCACAGCACCACATAAACTGCGTATGGTTCATGGTTCTGATCATGATTTGGGAAATGGAGGCAGAAGGGTGAGGAGTTCAAGGTCATCTATGGCTACATAGCAAGTGAAAGGCCAGTCTGTGTTACATAAAACTCTGTCTTAAAAATAAGTGTTTCTTTAAACAGAGATTTTATTCATGCACTCACACATAAAACATGAAGATGTTCACATTCAAGAAAGACAGGCCAGGCACACAGGTTCATAGCCCTAATCACAGCACTTGAAAGGTGGGGCAGAAGATCATGAGTTCTAGGTTGAGGAGGGAGGGAAAGAGGAAGGATGGTGGGTCTCTAAGTGAAATTTTAGCTACAAGCCATTTCTTAAAAATGTAAGAAATAGTTAAGAGTGGACCGATGAGGTGATTCAGTGATAAAGACACCTGTTACTGAGCTGACGATCTCGGTTCAACCCCAGGACTCTCATGGAGGAAGAAGAGAACTTGACTCTTAGACATTGTCCTCCAACATTTATACAATCTCTGTCTGTGTGTGTGTCTCTCTCTCTGTCTCTGTCTCTCTCTCTCTCACACACACACACACACTCATGTGCATGCACACACAATAATAATAATAATAATAATAAATGCATGTATCCTTAAAATCTTAAAAAAGACATAGTTGAGACTCCCCTCCTTGGACATAAACAGTCATCTTTATCTTAATCAAAATGACATAGCCCAGCATTGGAATCTGTCCCTGTGCATTTGGGTCCTATAACTAAGTCTAGGGCTTTTCCTTGAGATGAGTTTTGGTCATTGCTTTGATCTTCTGTCTTTATAATTGTTTCACTCTTCCTTGGGTGGCTTTACCTCCCAGTAACCTCTTTGCTGTACCTTAGGAAGGAAACTAGGCTGGAGAGATGGCTCAGCAGGGAAAGAGTTCACGTTCTCAGCACCCACGTGACAGTCTAGTTGGAATGCCCGCACAGGGGAGGGTGGCATCAAATGCCCAGAGTAAGCTGGTTAACTGGACTAGCCTAACTACACACCCCCCATCGACTAACTGAATTGTAATTATGGGACTCAATAGAACAGTAATACACAGTGATTATCACCAAAGACGATGAAACTGCTCAGCACAGTGACTGGCTTCCTTCTCTCCCCTCCACGGCTGCATCCAGAGCATCGCTGACTGCGTTTGTTCAGGCAGGGGATGTCTCTGCTGGTATTTTGTCTGTGTATATATAAATATATTTTTTATGAACAAGTTCTTTTTTACTAGTATTAACAAAGGCAAAATATCTCAAGTCAGTTGTATTCTTGTGTGCCCTTGAGGGTTTATTTGCTCCACATCCAGATGTCTCCTGTGTTAGAGGAGCCAGATTCTCACCATCAGACATGTAGGTGTCTGGGCTAGATACCCCCTGACTTTTGACCTTTAAACTGACTTTCATGGGCCTTAGTGTCATACAGGACTCAGCAAAATACTTGATAGTGTGTAGTAGTTGACTACAATAAAGAATGCATAAGAGGTCTCCATCAGTGAAAGGGATGTCACCCCAGTCATAGGGTTTGGTTTTTGGTTTTTGGTTTGTGTTTGTTTGTTTGTGTTTGCTTGTTTGTTTTAACTCTGCCAGGTTGAGTGTGATGGAACATGCTTCCATGCTCTCTACAAAATGATTAGTCTGCAGATTTGCAAGCGTATAATAGCCCCACTGTAAACATTGAGAGCAGAAGATATTGGAGATAGTGGATAAAATCAGATTTTAAATAGCTCACTGACTGCATCTTCAGCAGCCCTTTCCCTGGGGACTTAAATCTATTGTTGCCATAGAGAAGAAAATGCAAATTGGACTCCAGTATGTTCCCTTTTTTTTTAAACCAGCTTTGTTTTGAAATTTTCCTAAGTTTTGAAATGAATATGAAAATGGAGAAGGAACATCTTTCTCAAATCTGGCCATCCTGAGTCCAAGTCTCTTTTCACCAACAAGTGGATAGCTATAGGTTATAGTCTAGTGGCAAGATTTTTAGTCAGTCCCTTCAAGAGATACTTGTAGATTCTTTATTGATAGTTAATATGGACACTAATTGGAATTATTTGGGTTAAAGGAGCAAAAATGGATTTCAACAAAAGAAATTTCTAAAGAGTTTATTGTCTTTGGATTGGGGGTCACCGAGAAAAAAGGGGCTAAAGAGGAGTCAGAAAGTTCTAGAAAATAGATAATTAGAGTGGAGGGCAGGAAAACCTAGCTAGAACCAAGGAGTAAGAGAGCCCTTTGATGACATCTCTCGAGACTGGGGATAGAGGCTGGAGAGAATTCAGAGTTGACTCAGGAGAAAAGACGAAAAGGCAAACAAAAATAGCTTGTCCATACATCTGCACCATCATCAGAGAGGAGCAGGCACATCTATCTCAGTCTCCAGTCAAAGACAAATCCCATAGAGCAGGGAAGAGTAATTCCCCAAGACAAAATAAACAAGACATTGTCCGATGAGGGAAAACATGGATGTGGGTGCTATTGACCATCACTAAAGTGAACTAAAATGCATATACTTTTAAAATGCTCACTTTAAAATCAAAATGCACGTTGGGTAGGATAGTTTTCATTACCATGATGTTGTGTGTGAGAAAAACAAAGATGTTTAGTTGGGCTTAGGGTTGCTTGCATATTGTTTAGGGGCCCTGAGACTAGGCAAAGCCTTGTGAAAGAGAACGTGTGGCTGAACCCAGCTGCTCACCTCCAGGTGGTCAAAAAGCAGAAGGGAATTAGAAAGAGCTAAATATAAATATAAATATAAATATAAATATAAATATAAATATAAATATAAGTATAAGTATAAGTATAAATATAAATATCTGCTTCCTACCCCCAGGTCCCACCCCCATACTTTCCACCACCTCCCAAGAATGCCACCAAATACAGATCTGTAATGGATTCATCCATTGATTACATTAGAACTCTCATGATCCATTCACTTCCCAAAGCCCTCTGAACATTTAAAATGGAACCAAGTCTTCAACCACAATCCCTAAGGGGACATTTGGTATTGAGACTGTAATATTTTTGTGGTGGAGGGGGTACAAAAACATGTTTTATCAGCATGAATAGCAGGAAGATCATAAGACCCTACAGGGCTACGTACTGTGTGATCTCATTTGTATGGAATGTCCAAAGGAAACAAAGCCAAAGAAGCAGAACAAAGATGCGTGGTTGCCAAGGTTACAGAAAAAGGCAGATGCTGAAAATGGGTACCAAGAGGTGCAGAGTGAGGAAGATGATGTGGATTAGTGGGACTGCACCTTGTAGTGAGTGGTTCTTGTCTGGTGAGGCTATTGTCCCAATTCTGTGAGCACACAACCCCCGCTGAACTGTATATTATATAAGGATGAATTTTATGCAATGAGAAGTAAGTGTCAATAAACAAACATTTTTAGGAACCAAAAAGTCAACAGGAATGTGATTTTTGGAAAAGACCAGTGTCTTAGGTATTAATGCTAGGAAGGTAAGCCCTCAGCAATGGAGGGATCCAGGAATGGTGGGATTACACACCTGTGACCCCAACGCTCAGGAGACAGAGGATCAGTAATTTAAGGATAGCTTTGGCTATGTAGTAGAGTCTAGGCCAGCCTGGCGTACATGTGACCTTGTAGCAGGAAGCAGTTATACTCAGCCATCCCATTTTGCATGTTGGTCTTCCTTTCTTCGATCTGTTATTCATGTCTGTCATATATTTGAAGTAATTTGAAGTTAAAATAATTTCCTCCCCAAGCTAGAACTATTTGAAATACCTACTTTTATATGAAAATAGTACATCTTTATTTGAAATATAGTGATTGGTGCTTGGAAGATGTGACAACTGAGCGCATTTTTCTCCATAATAAAATGTTTTATTCATGGGAGTACCTCATACATGGTTGATGATGAGTATGCTTGTTTACCTACAGTGCATAAATTACTATAAGTTTGAGACTACTCACTATGAATACTAACTCTACACTTGTGTGATCAGAAGTCTAATTGTGATTATGATCACGAATTACACTTAAATCGTGAACACGGTATAGGCAGACGTTCTCTAATGACTGTGAACGTTTGCAATAAAGGATTATAGGAATCATTTTATGTGAGCACTGCTCAGCACGTACATGTTCAGCACCAGCTTGGCACAGCAGCCCACACAACTCTCGCTTCTTCTTTTGCAGAATGGCTTCACACCATTGTACATGGCGGCCCAAGAGAATCACCTGGAAGTTGTCAGATTTCTTCTGGACAATGGTGCCAGCCAAAGCCTGGCCACAGAGGTGAGACGCTCACCATTCTTCTTGATTTCATGTGTTCAAAAGGCTTTTTGTAAGCCTAGAGCTAAGAATGTCCTCACTAGGATTTCAAGGGCTGCGGTGTACTTAACATGGTGAATCTTTAACAAGATTCCCTAGAAACTATTTTTAATCTTTGAAAATTCTCTCATTGCGCAGATATTATTTATCTGCTCAAGTGCCTGGTCTACCCTATAATTAAGCTATCATTTTAATTTTTTAACATATTTTAGTAATAATAATTTTTGCCTCTTAATAATCTTGCCTCCAAGGCAACCATTGTTTTTAAATATCATTTTAGTGAATATTAGCTGGAAATGTGTTTTTTTTTCCAAATTAGTGTTAGGCTAATTACAATGGTTGAAAAAAAAAAATATATATATACATAAATATGTTAACTAATTAGATTTAATCCATACTTCAAAATAAAACTGTTATACACATTTAAGTACCAAATAACAGTGGTGTTTGTGGGGGAATAGCTTCTACATTCTTGAAGAGAAAAATTACTTTAAAAAAGTGATTTAAGCTGTCTTAGGAAATGTAGCTTTTTGACCTGCCCGTGAGCACTGCTGAAGCATGTCACTTGAAATCTGTTGCTTAGAGTAAAGGATGGACACTTGAAAATTCTTCACGTTTAATTCAGCAGTGAATTTTAGTAGCTAGTCCGTCTAGCTCAGCACCAAGCTGCCACTCTGTGGGGATACTGGTGTGGTTGTTCAATGGCACAGGAAGTGTAGGAGGTTATGTCCTCACCCAGCTGTTGAGATTATGTCCTCCTGACATAATGAATGAAAGACCCAGCAAATGAATGGGAAGACAGTTCATTCAAAAAGACAAACAATGACCATGGGACCTGAACTTATTAATCAGGTAAAGAAAATCCAATCTTTAGGCCTTGAGTTCAAAGGAAAAACTGTTGGGGGGAAGAAACCAGAATTTTCCTACAGCGTTGTTGAAATTGATAAACAGCACAACACGTGTGCTTGGTCACCTGGTGGCCTCTTGAAAGTTAATGCTATGTCTTTTGCTGGTAAGACTTTATGCTACAAGTAGTTTGGAGAATATAAAAATAGTCTGCAGGACTGTTTGTGTAATTAGTAGTATCAGTTTCTAAAAACAGAACAGTGCCTAAACATCGGTAAATGTCAGTATGCTTATCTGACAGCATGCTACCCAACATTATTAAAAAGTGAGCGAGACAACATGGACTGATGGAGCAATGTGTCCAAGGTGCATTCCCATCACTTTCTCCCTCCCTTCCATACAGCCGGGGATGACATCATGAGAGTTTATTGTCTATCTGAGAATATTCTCAAGTCTAGTTAAGAAGTAGTTACTGAGAACTGGAGAGATGGCTAAGCAGTCAATATGCCTGGCTGCTCTTTCAGAGAACCACAGTTGTGTTCCCAGCACCATTGTCTGTAACTCCAGTTTCCAATGTCCTCTTCTGGTCTTTGTGGGCACAGCATGCACACGGTACATAATATGTATATGCAGACAAAGCAGGGAATATACAAAAACAAAAAACAAAAACAAAAAAAAACCCCATCTTTTTAAAAGAAACAATAAAGGGGTAGTAAGTATTACCTTTCAGTAATTTAACTTTGTTTTAGTTTTTGGTTTTTTTTCTTTCTTTCTGTGATAAAGACCATGGCCAAAAGCAAAGTGGGAAGGGGAGAATTTATTTCACCTCACAGGTTACAATCCATCATTGAGGGAAGTCAGGGCAGGAACCTGGAGGCAGGAGCCGAATCAGAGGCCATAGAGGGAAGCCAATTACTGACTTACTCCCCATGGCTTGCTCGGCTACCTTTCTTATACAGCCCAGGCCCACCTGACCAGGAGCAGTACCACCCACAGTTGGCTGGATCTTCCCATATCAGTCATTAATCAAGAAAATGCTCTCACAGAATTGCCTATAGGCCAGCCTGATGAAGGCATTTCTCAACTGAAGCTCCTTTTCCCAGATGATCACAGCTTGTGTCAAGTTTAAAAAACAAACAAACAAAAAACACCAGCACAAATTTTGTGTCATCATTTTTTAGTTTTGTAGAATAGTCAGTAAAGGTATGGGGACACTATCTTTTAATACATCACACTGTGTCTTTATGTGGATAAGATCTGATTCCCCACAGATAGTTGATTCTTCAGGTGAATTGTTTCTCTTTATTCTTTTTTGTTTTAGTATTAGAGACCAAAAGAAAATCAACACAAATAAAATATTTGGGGGGGCTGACGAGATGGCTCAGCAGTTAAGAGCACTGACTGATCTTCCAGAGGTCTTGAGTTCAATTCCCAGCACCCACATGGTGGCTCACACTATCTGTAATGAGATCTGGTGCCCTCTCCTGGTACACAGAACACTGTATACATAATAGATAAATAAATCTTAAAAAAATTAAAGTATTTTGTTGATAAGCTATCCAAAAGGTCATATTGTCTGTTAGCCAACCTTATTGGTGTCCTTTGGACAGAGGTCTATGTAGGGAGGGCAGTTGAAGGATATGTTAAATTGCAGATTTTTAAATGGGATTTTTAAATTCCTAAGTGATCTGCCAAATTTCTTTTTCTCTTCTCTCTTTCTCGGTGTTGCTAAGGATCAAACTCAGGGCCCAGCTCCACATCAAACATGCACTCTAGGGGCTGGAAAGATGGCTCAGTGGTTAAGAGCTTTTCCTGCTCTTCCAAAGGTCCTGAGTTCAACTCCCAGCAACCACATGGTGGCTCACAACCATCTCTAGTGGGATCTGATGCCTTCATCTGGCATAAAAGTTGTACATGTAGATAAAGCACTCATACACATAAATAAATAATAAAATCTTTTTTTAAAATTCATTAAAAAATGCACTCTACTGCTGAGCTATGCCCAGGGCCACATTTTTTTTTTTCACTGTATGATTTTTAATAAGCAGGGCACACTTGTAACAAGGCCATGTGCTTGTGCTTGTACAACCTTGTTCCCGTTTCTACACTCTGCAGATGGTATCTTTTGGGGTTGTTTTGCCCTTTCATGTTTTACCCTCTGAAGCATGAGGTTAAATTTGTTCGTTTTCACCACAAACAATCATTAAATGCCTGGTGTGCATCACACCTGCCACATGACAGTGATACTGTGGCCAGTACCCACAAGGGCCAAGCCCTTCTCTCAAGAAGTTTGGCCACATTTCCTTTCTGACTTGACTTCTCTTAAGAATAAACCATAACCTGGGGCTTACACAGGGACACTTTGCTCAGCCTGGAAGGACGGGACTGGATCTGCCTGTACTGAATCCACCAAGTTTAAATGAATCCCCAGGGGAGTCTTGGCCCTGGAGGAGATGGGAATGGAGGGGAGGGGATGGGGAGAAGGTGGGGGTGGGGGCGGGAGTGGGGAGGACAGGGGAACCCATGGTTGATATGTAAAATTAAAACACAAATATAAGAAAAAAAAAGAATAAACCATAACCACATTAATGACTCAAAGCAGGGGGTCAATGGATCCTTAGCTGACTTAGGCTAGGAGCATATTCTTATCGATACTAATCAGATTATCTGCTATGCATTTTCTAGTGCTATGTACTTCTTGATGCATGGGCTCAGCAGTTTACAGTTTATAGCAGTGAAGATGGAGCTGTTTGTTATGACTGCAAACAGACCTAGACTATCAATTCTGCCCTTACCTTGTTGCCTCACGGTTTTTAAGTGAGGTGCAAAGTTGAGTCTTCGTATAGCTTTTCTGTTATCGCTCTCGCCTTCAAAAAGTGCATGGGGTTCTTGATGGAGAACTCAGTGGTAGGGTGCTTGCTTATCATGCACTGGGCCTCAAGTTTATTTCACCTGTACTGTTTCAATCACAAAATACAATGAAAAGAAAAAAAAAAACCTAAATTTTCTCTAGAGATAACACTTGGTTCATTCATCATATCCTTGTACAGATGAATGCACTTGGATGTTCATCTTTATAAAAATGAATCTTGCATTGGCACTCATGTATATAGGAAGTAATCTTTTTGAATTGTATTATGTTGTGTTCTATACTCCATATGCCTAAGGATAAAGCTGTGATTTCATCTTGCTGATATTTTGCTTCTGTCCTGCTTGTTGTCTCGCTAAAAATGATAGGAGTGTCCTTTTCTTTCCTATTTTCTCAGATAGTAAAGTTGGGAGAAACAGCTAGCCAGATCCTGTAGAAGGGAGCATAGATGAGACTCGAAAACAGAGAAAAGAGAGAGAGGTCATCTCAGGAAGGGAGATGTCATAGTAAACATTTCTATATACACCCACAGATAGTGGGGAAACTGGTGGATGGGATCCCTATAGGAACAAACTGGGCAGAATTGTTCCTCATAGGCTTTGTCCAATATGTTGCACATCTTTGAATATGAATGTGGTGATTTGTATTCAGTCTGGCAATGAAGGAGGCATTTCTCAATTTTCCAGCAAAGGAGTAAATGATGAAAGCAATCTCTTCGGAAAACCAAACAAGCCATTAGCATTCAAGTACCTAGTCTCCTCCTCAGCCTCACTGATGCTTTATTGAAATGTTTGTACCAGAAGACTACAGAACTAATCATGACCGCAGTAAAAATTATGAGAAACTTGTCTGTCTACTCACTAGGAAACATCATTTTTAGTGTTCCTTTGGGTATACAGGAATGAGACCATGGTAGAAGTGCCATGTGCTACAGTCCTGGGTGTTTTGTCTTGTGTTGTTTATTCTCCGGTAAGCAACACTACACCAGACATGATTTAATGAACCTCTATGGAGTTTATTGCTGAGTCCACTCTGTTACATCCCAGGGAATTCCCAAGGGCAGACACACAATGTGTAGAACGTACGCATACATCCAGATGTAGTCTGAAATTCCATTTCACTGAACTTCTGGAATCAGAGGCACCCTCAGCTCAGCAGTGGGGAACACTGGGAAGTGTTGGGCAAAGGGGCAAAGTGTCACACAGAAGGATTAAGGCTCATGGGGATCTGTCACATAGCATGATGATTGTAGTTGGTCGTAGCATTTTGCATAGAGCAGAATTACTGGAAGAATAAATTTCTATTGTTCTCATCATAAAAATATCAGGCATTTGAGATGGGGTGTATGCTTAGTAACTTCATTATTCCATTGTGTTCATAAATCACGACATCATATTGTCCTTATAAATGCACACATGGATTCTGCATGATTACTGTGTTATTTCCCCTCACTGGTTGGAGAAGCCAGGAGCCTATAGTGTAGGCCTTTCTTGAGTGGTAATGACCACGCTCCATTCACTGTCCTCCCCCAGACATAGGCTAGGTCATAATGAGTACGTAACCCATCTTTAAAGTACCAGTGAGAAAGCTTACAACCCATTTAAAACCTCCATTGAAAATTTTGCCTAGATTCCACTTGACAAAATTGTTTCATAAAGATTGTTTTATGTGCACTGACATTTGGGCATCATTTTTTTTTATGTAGCACTTTTACATACTTTCAATTTTTTTTCCAGTGAATGTGTGATTAGTAGCCATTTAGAAGAAAAATTCACAAACAGTAGAAATCTCTTGTTTTTTTTTAAAATTATAGTGTATATAAATATGTAATTATAGAAGTATGTAAGTAACTAGTACATGCTTATGTGCTCTTAAATCTGATATTAACTTCAAAAATCCTAAACAAAAACTGATCCATGGTCCTCCCGTTCATGGCCCCTGATTTGATCATTGGAATCCCAGGACAGCAGTAGCTACTTGGCCGATCTTGACCCATCCTTGTGTTCACAGGACGGCTTCACACCATTGGCTGTAGCTCTGCAACAAGGTCATGACCAGGTTGTGTCACTGCTGCTGGAAAATGACACGAAGGGGAAAGTGCGTCTCCCAGCCCTCCACATCGCGGCCCGGAAGGATGACACCAAGGCAGCGGCTCTGCTCCTGCAGAATGACAACAACGCGGACGTGGAGTCAAAGGTAGGACCCGGGTCACCCCAGCCTCTCACAACCCTGTCCTGAGTCAGACAGGCAACCTCCAGGAACACCGGGTCTCCTGTTTGGCAAGCTTGTGCCAAAAGAAAGGGGGGGCATCACTAAAAGGAATGAGAACGTGTATCCATGCCAGCCAATGCAGTCACTCCCTGCCTCAACCTGAGAAGCCAGAGAATGCTGTTCATGCTGCCTTATGCATGCTGAAAGGGAGGCCACCCCCAAAGAAAAGGATTTCCATGCATTTACGGTTTCCTTCCTTTTCACGTCACAAAGCAATGTATTGAACAGTGCAGCTCGAACAGCGGGGCAAAGTCACAAAATGCGAGTGCTAATGTGTGCGAACCTAAGGGGCTGACCTCTCCATTGATAGGCTGCACAGTCAGGAGAGATGAGCTGTGGAAAGCATGCCGCAGGGAAAGAGCCACAGCCGAAGACTCCTATTGTCTTGCTTGGAAGTCTTTATGGGGGCGACGGGGCGATGGACAAGGTCTCTGTGTAGCTGTCCTTTGTCGAGTCCAGCTTTCCTCCCGCACCCAATTCCCTTCCATCCTAGCTTCCGTCTTCATCCCGTAGCCGCCATGAGCTTTCTGCAGTCCACGTCACCGAGTGAACTAACCATTCATTTTTTCCTCCTCTTTGCCTCCCAATGTGTTAACCTAGATGGTGGTGAATAGAGCAACCGAGGTATATATATGTATCTGTCTCCGTATTTGTGTAATCAGGATCTGCTTCATGGCTTTCCATTTCCTAGGTTTGCTGCCTCATCCCCTCCCCCCCCCACCCCTCCTTCTCTGCATTGCCTTTTGTAGGTTAGATTCCTGCTTCACCCACCCCTACCCCTGAAGGAGCATGCGCCAGAGCAGACAGCAGGTTAATTGCCAGGGCTTTCTGCAGCTGAACGTGGCATTGGGAAGGAAGATCTAGGAATCCTCGAAATACCTTATGAGTATTGTAACAGAGACGAAGCCCTCTGATACTTTCGATGCTTATCGGCTGTACTTGAAGCTGCAGACACCCCTGTCGCTCTACTCCTCCTCCAGGACTCAGTCCTTAGGGTTCTGCATGACACTTACCCTCCATGGTGTCAGCAACAGGAGAGTTACTCAGAATGGTGCAACCCGACCCCACCTCCCATGAGAGGCAGTGACGGCTAGCATGGCTAAGAAGCTTGCTAACAAACTAGACACGCATCACCTCTTCTAAGGTTACAGTTTGGGGAGGGGGAGGTGGGAATAAGTGAATCGCTGCATGTTTGGCATTTTTTTTAAGGAGGTAAATTAACCATGGTAGAAAAGCATCCATAAAATCGAGTTGCTGAGTAGGCCCATGCTAATGAACAGATGAGCATCTCAATTCTCTGTAGAACGTGGTCTTCCTCAGTTTAAGAATCCCCGCGACGGTATAATACCTCTGCCCACCCCCAAATTGCTTTAGTCCTTAAAACTGACATTTGCTATTGGTTAGCCTGCATTTACGTTGTATAAAACTAACAGAATTTGTTTTTATGAGTTTCATGGCCAATTCCCTCACCTCCCTAAAACAGCGGTCGTAGTGAAGCCACACAGCTGTGAACTATGAGGGTTTTTGAGATGTTGGCTTCTGCACAGTTCTGCTAGTGGATTCCTTCAATTGATCAGTCTCCATCCCTGGGTTTTCCCTGGCTCTCCCTTTGCCAGTGAGTTTGGGTTTCCTTAGAAACCTGATGAGCCATTGGCCCTGACTGAAGCCTAGTGCAGAATGGAATATGGACCCCAGCATATTTTGCTCCCTCATTTTTATTTGAGCAAAGGAGGCACTGGAAGGAGTCAACTGACCGTTTGTGTTGTGTTTTCTTCACAGAGTGGCTTCACCCCGCTCCACATAGCTGCTCACTATGGGAATATTAACGTGGCCACGTTGCTGTTAAACCGAGCGGCTGCTGTAGACTTCACCGCACGGGTGAGTACATGGCAAAGTATCACATCTTCAGAGAATCTCAAATGACTTTGATGTCTCATTTCCCAGGCTCAGGAGTAAGCTAGGGCATGGCCTTCCAGTCTTTGAGAAATTGGACGTGTTACCTTACCTAACATATTTCTTGTTATTATATAGACATGCGTGTTTCCTGGCAGGGAAGGTAAACAAAGAATGGGAGTATATGTCGATGGGATGGGTCACAAACAATGAACTCTCATAGAGAAAAATACATGTAATTGAAATTCCTGCAGCTGAGAACTATGGACAGTTCTTGATGTGAAATATTCTAGAAGTGTTAGAAACTATGCAGTTGAGTGGGTATGGGAGGAGCTCCCAAGGCCCCACTGCTTCACTGACGGAAGAGCTATTGGCAGTTGACGGTGACTGGGAGAATGAGAGACATGTTTCTCTGAGACTACAGCCACTGTAGGGTTACTCATGTTCCAGTGGATGGCCTCAAACCCATGTGTACAGGTAGCATTAATTCAACTGAATGCAGTGTCTTTAAAGGGGGTATGAAGTTGGTGGAGGGATGTATTAGGGCGGTTCAAATAAGTTGGAGGGCAAAATGAGAGGGTGGTTCTGATCATAATATATTGTATACATGGATGAAATTCCCTGGGTTTGTTGTAAGTTTACTATCTGTAAGATGAGTTCATTGAAATCGTGAAATAAGAGCCATAATAAAGTGATATCAACTCACTGTGGAGTCACAGAAAGTCTTGGCCACATAGCAGCACACCACATCTGAGGCATTTTCTTTGCCACAAGCTCATCTTCTAGAATGATGGGGTGAGGTGAGATGGGAATGTAAGGCCAGTAGTAACTGTATAGCACTAAAAGTAAAATTACCTTTGAAAGAGTTGTAGGTAGGCAGTGCCAGGCCAAGAGTTAGACCTCAAGAAGAAAAGCTTAATTCATCCCTGTTTTACAGGCCAGGTAGGCTTAGCCTTGATCCTTGAGCTAGTGTTTAGAGCAGGCAGGATTTCAGACCCAGAAAACTAAATCACTTACTTCGTCTCCCTCATCTAATTTAAGGCAGGATTTCTTTGTGTAACAGCCTTGGCTGTCCTAAAACTCAATCTGTAGACCAGGCTGGCCTTGAACTCACAACGATCCACTTGCCTCTGCCTCCCAAATGCTGGGATTAAAGGCATGCATCACCACTGCCCAATAGTTGGCCAGTCTTCTTATGGTTCACTAGTTTTAGAAAAAAATTAATGAGCATTCAGGCAGTGCCAACATAGATTTCCACTCTGGCCATCCATTTATTGAAAACCTTGGTTGGTGTGAGTGGTTGGAGAAAGTTACCTCTTGTCACTTGGAGTCCTGCTAATGGCCCCATTTTGCTCCAAGGCCAACTTTGAAGCTCTGAAGGACAACTTCAGAGTGCTTCCTTCAGCCAGTGTTAACACCAAAGACCATTTCTGCTTTCATTTGTAATTCACAGCATAGTCACAACCCCATTAAGTCACATCTTCTAATTAGGACATTTAGAAAATCCAAGTCAAGATGGCTTTGAAGTTGGCCTCTGCCATTCATTGAGAAGTTGTCCATTGCTGCTGAAAATAAGTTTAGAGTTGAGGGAATGCTTAAGCAAATGAAGGGGAAATGTAGGGCAGTATTGTCACACTCCTTTAGGCAATTTGAGTGTATCCATTCCCAACAATGACTGTGCTCATTAGGAGCCATGATCCTTTATTGATTAAAGACGAATGGAAACCTCAGACCTGTGTGTTAACCTCACAGGCATCACCAAAGTGATGTAAAATAATTACACTTGTGTTGGTGTAAAATAGGTCACACCTGCTGCTTTTTGCTGACTCTGAAAACCATCCTCCACAGCCTATCCCATTTGATGAGGCTTCCCAACACCACGTGGAAAAGGCTATGATGCACTTGGGCTATATATTATGTTAGGAGCCCTGCACTCTTGCTTACTCCCAGCAGTCCCTGATTCTCTTTGTTGGCTGTGATGGATGACTGGCGTTATGGTGTCAGAGAAGCCTCTTTAGAAAGAGCTTGCCCGTCTTACATCCCAAATTCCTAATGGCTGCATCATTAGCAGACTGTCATTTTTACTAAGGTAGTGTACAGAGGTCTCTCCCTGCCTAAATTCAGAGGCATCTTCAGTCATGGTTCCCTCTGGAATGAAGCTGAGATTAGGCTGGCGCCCACTGGCAACACCATAGGTTGGGGAGGGACACAGAGAGTGGATATAACCTAGTAAAAGTGCTGGCAAATAGGAGCCAGGGCAGCACCTGAAGGTGTAGATGTTTCTGAAACAGACGAGGGACAGAACCAAAGCAGTATGACCAAGGAGAAGCAAATGTCCACCCCAGCAGCAATTCTGACAACTTGCAGGCAGGACATGCCCAATATTCCAGTGTCACATTTCCCAGACTTGCGTTTTATCAGTGTGGATTTCTGCACTGTGCCTTTGCCCTGTGTTTATAGACCACCCCAGCTGACACCATCAGCGCTTCTTTTGGCGTTATCTACGCAGCTAACCCACAGCATCCCTGGGTCCTCCACGGGTTAACTGCTAACCGCTGCAGCGCAGTGTCAGCATTCTGCAGCCTGAACTGAGTCGGAATTGATGCATGACCCTTGCTTTCATAACAAGTCCTCCCTCTCTTGGGGAAGAGACTGTAACTGAGCCACTCCAGAGGCCCCACGGATTGTCATTCCAGGAAGGAACACATACGCACTGGGGTGATGAAAGGGCAATTCGCATTAAGTGGATATTTGTCAAGTCCCTCCCGTTGATTGAAGGAGCACTTCCTGGTCTGACCCCTGAAAGGGTTAGGGATTTGCTCTAGAAGATTCCATGTGGTTTACAGATGAAAACAGACAGAGTAGCTCTAGAAGGATGCAATAGAAAAGGAACGTGTTTGTTGCCAGGTGACTGCGATGAATTGGGGAATAATGTAATATAACAAAGGTAGACTTCAAACCTTTAATGTAAGTAGGTTTGTACATGGAATATGGATATATAAATACATAAGTACTTGGATTTTATACATTTTACTAATTCAATTATTGGACAATTTCATACATATACACATGTATATAATATATTATAAATATTGGCAGTAAACATTGGCGTGTAATGATCTCTGTGATATGCTGAGTCCTGCTCATAAATACCATCGATGGTATAGCTGGGTCATGTGGTAGATCTACTTTTCATTATTTTGAAGACTCTTGGAGCCCAAGCAAGAGTCCAGAGCTGTTTACTCCATACCTGGACTGCCAGAACCATTCATGAGTGTGGCTAATTATAATTTAAACTGAAGTTAAAATGCATATCCCTTGGAGCTGGAGAGAGGGCTCAGAGGTTAAGAGTACTGGTTGCTCTTCCAAAGGTCCTGAGTTCAATTCCCAGCAACCACATGGTGGCTCACAACCTTCTGTAATGAGATCTGGCGCCCTCTTCTGGTCATACATGCTGTATACATAATAAATAAATAAATCTTTTTTAAAAAAAATTTTTTTAAATGCATATCCCTTGGGCTGAGCATGGTGCCACACGCAGCAGGAAGAACCAGGCAGATCTCTGCGAATTTGAAGTCAGGGTGATCTATGTAACCAGTTCCAGCCAGTCGGGGCTGTAATGTAAGACCTTCTCTTAACATTTCATTTCCTACTTCTCAAGAACATTCCAGGTGTTCAACACTTGCCTATGGCAAGAGGCTTGAGTAGTAGTACACAGCACAGATATGTAACACTTTGGGGCTGACAGAGAAGATGAGGGCAAAACCCCCATCCCCAACCCCACCCCCACATCACAGGCCTGCATTCCCTAATACGACACAGTGATCTATGAATGTCACCTGTCTCTCCAGGAGGGTGTTTGCTCCCTGCCCTGTAGGTTTCCACTCTTCACTAGTCTTTGAAAATTATTTTAACTGTGATTTTGTCCATTTTGTACATTCTGTTGTTGGCTATCTACGTTGTGCATTATCTACAGCACTGTGCTTAGCTTCCATGGTGCTGTCCAGAGCTTCTCTCGGCTTCCCAGACATCTCTCCACACTAGCCTCTGTGCCATTGAGTTTGGCATGAGCTTTATCCTCTCCGCCTTCCAGGGCAGAACTCACTATGCACAGTGAGTGTGCTTCTTATGGCTTCAGCTTTTTGGAGATAAAAAGCCATTTGTTTCTGAAAACCATTCCTCACTGTTCTGGAAACAAGAAGGCAGGATGTTTCTGTGGCCAGAGAGCCCTTTGTCTCCCTGCTGTGACAAGGCACCTTTGGCATACCAGCATACCAATGGAGTCACCAGAAGGTTCTGCAGCATTCCATTGAACCGAGGGCTGGCTATCAGTGTGAACAGCATCAAGAAGTCCCCCCCTCTTCCTCCACTGTTTCCTTCCTTTCTTCTCAGGTAGAATTTATGGCAACAATAATTTTAAAGCTATAATTAATTAAGCATGTACTAAATTCCTTCTTCCACATTAGGCTTGTATATTTAATATCTCAAAAATATGTGAGGACTGAAGTGTAGTAAAATACATGGACGGCACCCTCCCATGCCCTGCTGTACACAAATGAGATTTTGAATTCCTCAAGGTCAAGTCTATGTCTTACTATACTTCATGGAGTCTATGAAGTTGATAGCTCAGCACCAAGAGAGACTCAGGATAAACTTAGAAAATTCCAGAAAGAAGGAAGACATTACTTCTGAGTTTCCTTAGCCATTACATATGGGTGGATCTTGTTCTCAAGCCCAGTTCTTTCCCAGCTCACCAAACTCCCATTGCTTCAGCCTGAAACATGTTTAGACTTAGGAGCTGTTCCCCAGCCAAGGTCAGCTCCACTGAGGGAGAAAGGATGCCACGAGAGTCAGTAAAATTTGCCCAAGAATGGGTTTGGTGAAGGACGAGGTGCTCTGAGCATCACACAACTCGTGTGCATAGATGGCCTTGGAAGACAGGACTGCCAAGCCATGGATGTTGGCATCAGGACCTCAGACTCAGGATGGGAGGGCACAGTTCAGACAACTTCCAGAGGGTGTGTAAAGAGACATCAGCATTCCCCAATTAGGAGTGTAGCTAAACCCCTAATGTCCTTTTAGGGGTCCAGGATTAAGGAGACTGGACTTTGGTTTGTGGAACAGAATCTTTATATGCATGTGTTTCCCTCAAAATACAGTTCATTTTTTTTATCAAATAAAAGGAAGTAAAAAGCCACCTGTAACTTCTACTTATTTGCATGTTTATCCTCATAGACATGCCTGTTCTTAAAATAGATTTATCTCTGAATGTAGGCTCTACTACATCAAAATGTTGAAAAACATTAAAATGGAAATGAGGATTTGAGAACATTGGTAAAAGAATGTGAGTTATAGGAACATGGCCACTCCACATAGTCCCTACATCTGCCTTACCCGTATTGCCATGGTCAAAAGTGTTAGCATTTCTATCTTGGAAGGGACAAAATAAGTGAGCTTTTACCAGGCAGGCCGAGGAATCTTCCTTTGTGTAGATTATTCTTAAAACTTGCACTCCATCTCAACCTTTCTAAATTCCACATTCTTGGAGTGTCTCCTGCATGGTTTTCTTTTAAGAAATATATTGGTCGCAGATTTACTCAGACACTTAAGCTACATTGCTGTCTTCCCATGTGGTGTAGAATTTATTTGTTCCTCACCCTAAGAGGTGAGTTTCTTAGCACACCATGTGAAGCAGAAAGAGGAAACACGTGGGACCTTGGCAGATTGCCCTTCACTATTGCATTGGTCCCTGCCATATTCACCAGGCCTTTTCTATTTTTGGAGACAAGGGTTCCCTGTGTGCTCCAGGCTGCCCTCAAACTTGTGACTCTCCTGCCTCAGCTTCCCAAGAAGTTGAATCAATGCCATGTACCACTCCTTCTCACCTGACCTACAATTTTGTGGGGTTTGTTTTGGTTTTGTTTGTTTGTTATATTGTGTTTTGTTTTGAGACAGGGTCTTACTGTGTAGTGGTGGTTAGCCTGGATCTCACTATATAGATCAGACTGGCTTCGAACTCACAGAGACCTGCCCATCTTTGTCTCCCAAGTGCTGGGATTAAAGGCGCGCACCACCATCTCTAGCTGTTTAGTTTTTCTAAACAACTAATAGAGAGCTGTCTATCAACACAGCCCCTCCTCACTGCCCAGCCATCTTGTCTGGCACTGATGGAAATGGCTTTGGGCTTCCCTTCCTCCTTTCACCACAGAGCATAGGGTTTCAAGACTAGGCAGATTGAGATCACACTGGTAGATTCCCATCAGGCCTTGCGGTTTACCCTTGAGGCTCTTGCCAATGGCAACATTGTCATACACACAGTGAATTCACAAAGAGTTCATAATACATGGTGACATCATGACATGGCCATGTTCATCATGCTTGAGATGTGTGGACAGCACCACGACAGGAGCTCCTCACACCTTGGTGGTGGTGGCCGTCTCTGTCATCAGGGGAGAAGACACTCGTTCTAAGATAGACTTACCTCAAGAGCATGGCACGTGTCCAGTAGGTAGCCTGGTGGCAGCTCTCTGAAGCACTTCTAATAGTCAGAAATGTCCCTTCCAGAATGTACTGGGGTACACCTTGCTGTGGCTTAGGACAATACAAGGTCAACCTCCAAGAGGTGATTCAGGGAGCTGGAGAGATGGCTCAACAGTGTAGCATACTTGCTGCTCTTGCCAAGGACCTAGAGAATGCCCAAGTCGGGCAGCTCACAACTGAGGCTCCAGCAGATCTGATGCCCCCTTCTGGCCTCAGCACCCACATATACAGAGATGCACACGTGATAAAAATAAAATAAATCTTCAACAAAAAAAAGAAGTTAGTCATATGTCATAGCTTGGGGAAGGAAGAACTCCAATAGTGAACAAAAAAAAGTGACAGAAATCGAAAAGGCATATCTCTCCCGTTTCCCCTAGACTTCAGTCCATTTGCTGAAAGTGTTTCTCAATGACCTGAATAAATCCTATTTGGAAATCCTGCAAATCAAAAATTCTATTAAGGTCGGAGTCAGCGGAGCTTAGCTTTCCTCATTTGCACTTAAAAAAAAAAAAAAAGAATTAATCTCTAGCTATAGAAATTTCCTTCCTACCAGTTAGCTCGAGGAGCTGTACTGGGCTGCCATGCCCTGGCCTGACCTCCTGCCGAACATTTTCCACACTGGCTGTCCTCAGATAATACTTTTGCTCAGATGAGCCCTCATCCTCTTCTCTACTACTACTGGCACCCATCCTGGAAACTGGGGGGGGAAATGGACCCTTCTTTAGTGATTTGAGGAATATAGGAGGGCAGAGAGGCCCATAAGGGAATATGTTAACACTTTGCAAAAGCCAGAGTCACAGGCTAAGTGCCTCTGGACCCATGCATGGTCATTGACTCAGCTCTCCCACTTTGAAGCAAGAGTGTCGTCCATAAAGACGGGTTCAGGACAGAGATCTGAACAGAATGAGGCTGGAGAAGAAAGGTAGGGCCAATCAAAGCAGTGGCAGCCAGCCTGAGGGTGCTGGCCTGGGGCCCACAGATGGAAGGGAGGCATTGCTGGTCTATATGGAGAAGCTAAGATAGGCGTGTTCTTGAACACTGTGAGGTGTGTGGAAGAGAAAGCCAGACTTGGGTGGGAGCTCTTGCTATCCCCGGTCACCTGTGGAAAGGGATTGTGGGTGAGGCATGGCCGACGCTGTGTATATTTTCCTCTCTGCAATCTTCCCAGAGCCTCTCAAGGGAAGGTCTGGAAATTGATATAGGACTTTTGTTCATTATTAGCAAATTGTTAAATTATATATTATACAAAACAAGAGGCTTCAGTATGGCATTTCCATACTTATATATAATGTTTTCTGATCTGTTGCACCCTGGAGGCAGTTTTGGTTTTCACAATGCCTAGCATGTGATGAAAGAGCTCCTGAGTGGCTCAGTCTCTGTGCATAGTAGGGCCCCCTACAAATCACACACCCAGTAGTCCCGCATCCATAACGCAACTGCTCAAACACACTGCACCAACTGCCTATGTACAGTCATGCCATGGAGTGGGGCCACATCCCAGGATGGGCGGAGGGAGGGTCTAGAAGTTGGTGCTCACCATGAGATTGCTCCTTTCGGGACACCAAACAGCCCCTGCAAGCATCTCTAAGTTCTCCCACTACAGGGACTTTGCAAAGAGGTGGAAGAAACTCATACAGGATTCTAACCATCTCAGTTCCTCTTTTGTTGAACAGCAGGTGCAGTAGTGAGTGTCCCACATAGAACTCCTCTTACAGCTCTTAGTGTGGCTGTGAGTGGTGGCAAGGATCTCCAGTTTACACCAAGAACCTAGAAAGTAACTGTGTGTGCATGACTCTCAAGTTCTTTGGGATAAGAAACAGTAAACTAGGGGCCTGAGGAGATGGCTTAGCCAAGAAAGTGCCTTCTGTGCAAGCATTAGGATATGAGTTTGGATCCCAAAACGCACATAAAAAATCCAGACATGTCAATGCTTCTCTACAGCCCTGACACTGGAGAAGATGATGGAGAAATCGGAAGAGCTTAAGAACTCAATCGGCAACCAGCCAGCCTAGCCGAATCAGTGAGCTCTATATTCAGAAAGGCCCTGGCTCAAAAGTAAATTGGAGAGCCAAATTGAGGAAGATATCTAATGTCAACCTCTGGCCTCTGCATGTACACACACACACACACACACACACACACACACACACACACACATATGCACGCACGCACGTGTAGCAATGAAGTTGGAAGATTCTGACACTAGAGACCCCATGTGTGACTGAGTATAGACTTGACGCATGCTTCAGCCATCCCAGAGAAAGCATTCTCTCCTGATGACTGGCAGTTTGTTCTCTGCCAGATGAATTAAATCCACCCCTTATTCTTTGGTAATCATGTTTTGGAATGAACTCTCTCTCCATAACCAGAAATCTGATGACCTCATAACAAAGACATGGAACACACATTTTTGGCAAGACATACAAGGCAGGCCTGTCGCTACAAGGAGAGAGGCCCAGTAAGTCTTGAGACTGAAACTGAATTTCCCCATAGTTCATAAGTGAAGGCCTCTCACTGACTCATGAAGTCTGCAGTGGGCACTTTACCACCCACATTTTTAACAAACATGTCCCAGGATTCTTCTGATAAGACAGGATTAGGAAATATTTACCAAGGTTAGGCTGCCCAAAATTGCATCATAGAAATCTTTTAAAATCTTCTTTAAAACAAAACAAAACAAAAACTATTGGCTCTTATCCATTACCTTAATGTTTATAACACTTTAAAAGCAACTTAGGATTACACTGTATTTTATGGCTGACAAAGGGCATGCATATGTAGCATTTCCTTTGAAACCCACAAGAATGAACATTTTTACTGAGAAACCAATTGAAGTCACCAATGAGTTGCTGATCCGAGGACCTACCAAGAATAAAGTGGCAGAGTGGGGATCTGAACTTGTGCTGTCTTTCTCAAGTCACATGACCTCAGTTCTGGACCATCAGAGCTAGGGCATCTCCTGGGCTGGAGGAGAGTCAGCTCAGGGCACAGTGTGCTGCAGCCGTGCCTGGAAGAGAGTCCAGCTATTGGCAGTAACTGCATCCTGGTCCTTAGGAGAACATATCAGCTCCTAAGGATGAGGAGGGCTCTGCACACTTGCAGGATGAGGAGGATGAAGTCTTTAGGATGAGAAGGGCTCTGCACACTTGCAGAGGCATCTTTTCCTAACCATGTTTCAGAGGAGCCTCAGAGGTGCCATTTTCATTCCTGCATGTATCTAAGACATTAGCAAGTGTCCCATTTATCTAAAGACTGATGGAGGTAAATTACCTCCCCCCCCCAAAAAAAAAAAAAAACACCAAGTTTCCAAGGAGCTGGGATCCTGGAAATCTGCAAGAGATGATTTACTTTGTAGGGAGAAAGGAAGCAAAAAATCCCACATGGAAATAAGCTCTGGATTTATCAGTGTTGACTGAGTAGTAAGAAAAACTGACCATTCTGATGGCCCTCTGTGTTTTATTTTTCCAGCTGGAGTGGCAGAATGTTAGGAAAGTAGGTTGAATGTTTTATTGAAACCACTATATTTATGAGAAGCATCACTGGAAATCTAGCTTCTTTAGACAACTTCACGTAAATTCTGAAATGACTTTCTTCAATATACAGAAAGCTAATTAATTTTAATGGGGTCTTAAACTTTTTAAATTTTACTATTTTATGTGCATGAGTGTGGTGCCCATGGAGATGTCTGTGTACCACCTGGGTGCCTAGTGTCTATGGTAACCAGAGGAGAGCGTCAGATGCTCTAGCACTGCAGTTGGAAATGGTTGTGAGCCACCAGGGGGAAACTGGGACTCGACCCTGGGTCCTCTGGAAGAGCAGCCAGCGTTCCTCACTGCCGGGCGATCTCTGCAGCCCCCAGTTTACTATTTCATTCTTCAGTGTCCTCCCGACCTCACCTTTTCCTGAGTTAAAAGCCCTTCATTTCTCTTTTCCTTCGGTTCATTCACCTATGACTTGAGAATTTCACTCATGTACAAATGTATTTTGACTGCATGCTCCCCATCCCTTCCAGCTTCCCCCAAACTGTGCCCCCACATCCTCCTCCCAAACTCTAGCTTACATCCTCATTTGTTTGTTTGTTTGTTTATTCGTTCTTATACCACACTGAGTCCAGTTAGAGCTGCCTGTGTGCATGGGCATAGGGGCACCCACTAGAGCATGGGCAACCTATAAGAGTCCACACTCCTGAAGAAAACTAACACTCCCTCCCTAGCAACCATTAATTGCCGATAGCTCCTAGCCTGGGGGGGGGGGTGAACTCATGAGCCCCTCTCCCCCCAGTTGCTCATTTTTTTTTATTAAAAAAAAAAACAACAACAAAAAATTGGAAATGCAGTTTGAATTATATACATTTAAAAAGCATCGAGGGAGGCATGCATGGTGGCTGGCACCTGTGATCCCAGCACCTGGAAGGAAGAGAAGAGAATCACCATGAGTTCCAGACCAGCTTGGTCTACAGAGAATGAGAGCATGCCTCTAAAACAGTGGTTCTCAACCTGTGGGTCATGACCTCTTTCGGAGCCAAATGAACCTTTCACAGGAACTGTATATCAATCAGATATCCCATGTACCAGATGTTTATAATTCACAACAGTATCAAAAGTGCAGTTATGAAGTAGCAATGAAAATAATTTTATGGTTGGGGGGGCACCACAACATGAGGAACTGTATTCAAGGGTCACAGCATTAGAAATGTTGGGAACCGCTGGTCAAAACAACAATAATGACAAAAGCATTGAAATTGTGTGTTGAATGTCTATTAAAGTGGCAGCTGTTAGATCTAAGACGTGTGTTTGCACAAGTTTGGAGACCAGTGAGTTCTTGTGAACAATAGGAAACTAAAATCATCTGGCCACCACGAAAAGGGTGTTTGCTTAGCAGAATTATTGTAGGCACCATTAATTCCACTTCTGGGTATATGTCCACCCCCACCCCGCAAAGACAAGCCTGGTGTCCCAGGCTTCTCTGCTTCGTTCACAGCAGCATAGTCTTGCTATGACCCTAAATTTTATTTTCCAATACTTCTGCATTCATCTTGAGAGCTACCTCATCTAGAACCTTCTGATTTTACCAAGTGACTTTATGCCTGCATTACCTGAAGTTTTTCTATCCAAAACATCTCATAATATCCTTGAGAGGAGCAACAATTTTATATGCTTTGTTTACTGTTTATAAAATAATGAAAAGGAGCTGGAGAGATGGCTCAGAGGTTAAGAGCACTGACTGTTCTTCCAGAGGTCCTGAGCTCAATTCCCAGCAACAACATGGTGGCTCACAACTACCTGTAATGAGATCTGGCGCCCTCTTCTTTATACATAATAAATAAATAAATCTTAAAAAAATAAAATAAAATAATGAAAAGTACCTAGAACTTATATGTTTCTTAAAATGCCAAGCAACATTCATTTTTTTCTTTCATTACATTTAATTGTGTACATGTATGCAAGCACATACATACCTATGTGTATGTGGTGTGTGTGTGTGTGTGTGTGTGTGTGTGTGTGTGTGTGTGTGCATGCATGTATGTGCTCATGCATGCCTTTTGGCATGCACCCATGCATGCTACAGGCAAATGTGGAAGTCAGAAGACAACGTGTGGTCTAGTGAAGGAAGTATGAACCTGGGGTCAGGCAAACTAACAAATTAGTTTGAGTTAAAGAGATCATTTACAAAATGAGGATAAACTTGGTATATCTCTTTCTATGGTCCATCTTGTATTAAATGAGACAAAACAATGAATGTCTTTTAAATTTCCTTCCTCCTCTTTTACATGAATCTCCTCTTTCTCTCTTCCTTCCTTCCTTCCTTCCTTCCTTCCTTCCTTCCTTCCTTCCTTCCTTCCTTCCTTCCTTCCTTCCTTCCTTTCCTTCTCTTTATTTTTTGGGGACTGGGGTGGCAGTGTTTCACTCTGTAGCCCTGAATGGCCCCAAATTCATTCTATAGGCCAAGCTATTCTTGAGCCATAGAGGCCTGCCTTCATCAACTGCAGACCTTCCCAACAGAGAAACAGCCATGCTATATGTTTTGTTAAGCATTTGGCCACATAATAGACCCAGAAATTTGAAATAATGAAGCTTAGTCATACCATACATCATCCAGATCCTGTTAGTATTTTATGTAAATATGTATATAGCCAATTCTCTTGATTGTGTATACGGCCTATGTGTGTATATGAGTTTAATTTTTTTGTGTGTATGTAGCCACCATATGTAGAAATGATTGAGAAGTAAATGACAGAGAAAGGGAGGCATTAGGTAGGTTTCTTTGTGCTTTCCTTTTCAGGCTGAGTAGTGATTACATTGAATAATGATATAGAAAAGTTAAATAATAAGGTACTATTGTGCTGGTGATGAAAGTGTGTCTTTTAAGGAGGCCCAAAGGGTTTTGGTGATGAAAAGGGCAATACTGAGAATTGGGAGATGTAGATCTTGGCCAGGACAGAGTTCTGTAAATGACTTAACCACCCTGACTTTTTTCTCACCTGGTCATTAGATGGAATGAATTCTGATGCCCTTGTCTGTTAAAACACATTGTCAAATGCTAATGTATTCTGTAACATTTTGAATAAAAAATAAATTCCCTGGTAAAAGCCAAAAGGCATTCTATTAATATGCTAATTCATACTTAAGCAAAATCTGCTTTGGTTTGTACAAAATTCCTATCAAGCTGGCCTTTCAGACCACTCCCGTAATTGCAGCACTTGGGTAGGAGGATGAAGAGTTCAAAGTTATCTTCAGCTACATGGAAAATCACTGTCTCAAAGACAAATCCCATCAGATCAAAAACTCCAGCTTTCTTGAGTTTGTTTCTCTGTATTTTAATCTAGATTTCTTATCATAGATAACATAGATCTTCAGCTTCCGTGAATTTTATGCATTAAAGGAAAAAAGTAGCCATATACATTTAGGTTCAGTAGATTCCTAGGTTAGCAGTTTTCCTCAAAGCTCAGATATGAGGGGTGTTGCTGAGCAGGTAAGACTGAAACGTGCCTGACACAGTAAAGAACAGATGGTGGGAGCTGAGAGAGAGATGGTGTTGGTGGGGCAGATTAGGGAATATTAAAATATCCCCACTTTTCCCCTTTGTCCTGTGCCAATGCCCAAGGCTTTTTTTTTTTTTTTTTTTTTAGAAAGGATGCATAAGACATTTGCAATCTTCACCTGAGTGACAAGCGAATCCTTGGGCCAGCGTGCATGTGGCCCTTTTGAAATGCATATATGTGCATATACACATGTACAGGGGCTTTTTGTACTCTTTCAGTATCTTAAATATTATGTAATTGTGTAGCTTACTTTCTATGTTATCAGTTTCTCAGTATCCTTTCAAATATTTTATCACTTTCCATAGGATGTAAGAGTCCAATGACAGGTTAGCTCTGATGCCTCTGACCCCGTGTGTTTGTGTCCTGCATTCTGTGTTCACCATAAAGCCCACAACCACTCTTGTCGTTGTTACTTTCTATGATAACGTACTTCTTGCATTTACCTCCATTCTTGCCATTTCCAGAGCCCCTCCTCACTTCGTAGGGGTCTAATTTTCTGTAGGGAACCCATGCTCTCATTGTCTTGGAGACATCCTCATCTTTTTCCCTGTTTGAGGTCCGGTAGTATAGTGATGCCCTTTGTCCTCTGGTAGCCCGCAGTCCATGTTCATTTTCAGCAGTCTGACTGGGTCTCACCGTACAATCCGTCGTCGTTAGGGTGCTCGGCGGCCCTTGTGGTCTAGAGTTTACGGTCTCGTTTCTTGTGTGACTATGGGCACGTTCTTCGCCTTTGAGTTTCCTTACATCTCTTGCGTCTGACCCTGCCTCCTCTTCTGTGGCTCCTGACACTCCTTTCTCACTATAGTTTAATGTGAAAATTCTATTAATTGACATATATTTTAACTTCCCTGATTCTCTGCCCTGCTGTATGATATCTCATGAGCTTCATCAAAGGAATTCTTCATGTCTGAGATTGTATTTTTCTTATCAAATATTTCCATCTCTTGACTGAATTCTCATCTGTCTCCCTTAATTAATTTTTTAAGATAGAGTACCAGGTATTGGGCTTCATCATGACATCTTCATACATATGTGTCTTTATACCTTGTTTTCATTTGTTCCCCTCTAGCCCCTCCCCACGTATCCTCTCCTCTCCAGCTGGTTCCCTTTCTTCACAGTCCCAGCTTCTGCTTTCTTATTGCCTGTATGCCACGCCCTTCTCCATTTTCCACCCCACTAAGGTCTCTTTCCAACCTTTCAATAATCCCCCTCTGAGTTCATGAACTACACACATACAGTAGACACACATGCACTTTTTGTTGTTGTTGTTTTTTCAAGACAGGGTTTCTCTGTGTAGCTCTGGCTGTCCTGGAACTCGCTCTGTAGACCAGGCTGGCCTCGAACTCACAGAGATCCGCCTGCCTCTGCCTCTTGAGTGCTGGGATTAAAGGGCGGATTCATGTGCACATTTTTAAATTTAGGTTCTGAGCATGAGAGAACGTGAGGTGTTTTACTGAATCTGACTTCCTTTGTTTAGCAGGGTGCATTCATTTTCCTGAAATTGCCCTGATTTCCTTTTTTTTTTTTTTAATTGCTGTATAAAATTCCATTGTGGGAGTTGAGGAGATGTCAGTGGGTAAAAGTGCTGACTTTTGATCCTCAGTACCTACCTAAAAGCCAGACACAGTAGCTCCTGCGTCTCTAATCCTAGTGTACCCCTACAGGGAGACAGAGACACAAACAGGAGAGTCCCCAAAAGCTCACAGGCTCTCTGTGAGCTCTCACAGTGTGGGGGGTGGGGAACTATCTCAAACAAGGCAGAAGGGAGAGGACCAACACGTGAATGATGTCCTTTAAACCACCCCCACCACCCCCATACACACACATGTGCATACACACACATGTGCATACACACACACATGCTTGAATGCACACACAACACACATACACGCATGCACTTGCGCACACACACATAAGGACATAAGCATGCACATATGCGGTAACGCACTCTTGAATCCACAGAGATGAACAAGCTCACACCACACACTCATAGACACACACAGATTCCACTGTGTGCCTGTACTTCATTCTCTTAAGCTCTTCCTCTGCTGATGGACACCTGGGCTCATTCCTCAATGTGGCTGTTGTGAGGGCAGCTATGAATGGGGCTGTGCAAGTATCTCTTTGGCATATTGACTTCAGTCCTTTAGCCCAGGCTGAATCCCACATGGTGCCCCTGGACCATACGGTAGTTCTGGTTTTTGATTTTCGAGAAACCTCCAAACTGATTTCCATCACTGGTAAACAACCTTACACCCCCCTAGCAATACATAAGGGTTCCTCTTCCCCTACACCACACCAATGTTCTTGTTACTCCTTCAGTAATGACAGCCCTTCTGAATGGGGTGAGATAGAGTCTCCAAGCAGTTTGAATTTTCCCCGCTGGGCTAAGAATGCTGAACATGGAGCTAGAGAGATGACTCACATGGAGTTTAAGAGCAGATGTGAGAAACAGAGCCAGGTCATCAGGGATGGAACAGAGCTTCCCACTTGGCCTGACCCTCAGATTCCTCCAACGGAGACTTCATTTGCCTTTTGCCTAGACTCAAAACCACTCCACTTGTGGCCAGCCCTCCCCCTCAACTCTCTCTCGGGACACCAGCAGTGCCACAGAATTCTCTCACCACGATGTTGGCTGCTGTTGCTTGTCACTCTGTGCTAGGCTCTGCTGAGGTTGGGGGCCATTCCCGCTGGCCCAGGCTGTGGTCAGGAGTATGTCTTGCCTTGAGGCTGGCACGTTTGGGGCCTTTCTACTATGGCGCTCAAGCTCTCCTTCTATGGGCAGTAGTATGGAGGCTTTTCATGCTGGCTCGCATCCCAGCAAGCTTGTACCAACTGACCCCAGTACTTGTGCCCCAGTAGCAAGCACCGGCTCCTAGAAACAAGGCTTTCAGACTCCTGCATCATCTGGTTCTTTTGATGTGCTGCTGCTGTTGGCTTCACAGTAGAAACACAGTTCCTACCCTGCCCATGGGAAGGCATGAGACCTCCTCCACTGAAGAGTCAATATGCAAATCCCCATTGACTCCTCCATGGGAGTGCCTTTCCTCTTGATTTGTCCCATTTTCAGGAGCAGCTACTATAGGATCTAGGAATAACAAGTGACCTGGTGCCTGTCAATTGGGAGGTTTTTGACACTTGAGAAGCAGAAGCATTCTGATCCCTACCTCAGAATTCCACAGTAAAAGGATCTGTGGAAAGAATTGTGATTCCCAACCCTGCCACCAATGAACTAACTATTTCTTAATTGGAAAATGACATCACAGGTCCTTGTCTCATTTTTACCGAGTGAAGTTACTTTTGTGCTATCCAGCAGATTGTGGCTATAGATTTGTAAGCTGTGTGTGTGTGTGTGTGTGTGAGTGTGAGTGTGTGTGTGTGTGTGTGTGTGTGTGTGTGTGTGTGTATCTGTCTGAGTGTCTGTGTGTCTGTGCACATGCATGTGTTTGATGTGTGTTTGTGTATGTGCACATACAGTGTACATGTGCACTGGGCCTATCAATCTCAAGGCCAGAGGTCAACCTCAAGTTTCATGTTTGTTTGAGGCGGAGCCTCTCACTGAGACCTGAGAATTGCAAATTAGCCTAGACCGACCGGCTGGCTGTCCAGCAAGCCCCAAGTCTGTCTGTCTCTGCCTCCCAGTGCGGGGATTATAAGTGTGTACCACTGCACCCAGCTTTTTCACATGGGTTCGGGTCCTCTTGCAAGCACCTGAGCTTGCTCCTCAGTTCCCTTTATAATACCTTTGAAGAGTTTTAGAAATCTAAATAAAGCCTGCCTCTAGGAAAAGTCCAGGGCATTAGGATTCAAGTCCCCTTTTGCCATCTACTCATTTATGCAGGGGAAAACAGAATACAGAAGAGAGTATAGGAAGAAGACTCGGGTCTTCACCCTGCCAATCAGCCTGTGTGACAAAGGCTAATGAAAGCCTCAACCCTGGGAAAGCCCCTTCCTTAAGGAACTGTAGCATCAAAGTCGGAGTCGGGGCGGGGCTCACTGAGCTCAGTTGAAATGGTTCATGGATTACTACCAGCTCAGTGCTCCTCTTGCTGGCTCAGTACTGGACTCATTCACATGATGCCGCTGGCTGGACTCAGTAGACAGACCAGAGGAGTCTAAACATCAGCAGGGCATACTTCCCTCTCCCTGCCGTCACTCTCACCAAAGACCAAAGCCTACCCCAGGCTTGTCACACAGCTTCCCATCCTATTAAATAGATAGATAGATAGATAGATAGATAGATAGATAGATAGATAGATAGATAGGCAGACAGACAGACTGAGGTAGACAAAATTTCACCTCATCTATCAGTCACCACCAGCAATAAAACAAATAAAGTTGAACCTCATCTCATAGACTGCCTCCCTTCAAATTTTTGAGTCTCGTTTGGGGGGAGGGGAACGCTGTTAGAGAGAAAGGTTGGAAAGTAACTATCTATACTCTGAGAAAAGGAGAAAGGGGAACAGAATAAGGCTAGCATTGGTGAGCCTCAAGAATCAGTGTTCTGCTTAAGCTGTGTGTGTCAAACCTGGGTGACCTCTTCTCTGCTTCCCCACAGAATGACATCACTCCTTTACATGTTGCCTCGAAACGAGGAAACGCAAATATGGTGAAGCTATTGCTCGACCGGGGTGCGAAGATCGATGCCAAGACCAGGGTAAGCATCCTGCCTGGCACAGGCCTGTGTGACTCTTCCGGAAGGAGAGATCCTCACCTGGTGCCTGCACTGTGGGGAAATGCTATTTTATTTCTGTTTGATTTGTTGTTGACTCTTAGAAAATGATTCTCATTTCATATACTGCTTGTGTGTGTTCACATGGCCTCTGGCTTTAACTAAGGAGCGAGGGCTCAAGTCCATTGGTTTCACCGAGTTAAACCTTCAAGAATTACTCGACGCTCAAAGTCAAACTGTTGTCTGTTTTTTGTGAAATCTGACAGCTTTTCTGCTGAAAATTTTAGTTGGACTTCTGTGTTACTTGGTAGGAATCTAAAATGGCATATAGCATGGACTTTTCTCAAGAAATTAAAAACAGGATGGGCACTTCTAGGTATACATTGAGAGGACTCCAAAGACATTTCCACTCTTGTGCTTGCTGAACTAGTTTTATAATTTTCAAGATCTAGAAGTAACCCAAATGTCTATTAATAGATAAAGATGGCTCAGTCTGTAAAAATATAAGGACCTGAGTTCAGATCCCCAGCACCCAAACCTAAGCATGGTGCCACATGCCTATAATCCTCATGCTATGGAGGCAGAGACAGGAGGCTCCTTGGAGCTTAATGCTCAGCCAGACTAGTCAAATTGATGACCTTCAGGTTTAGTGAGAAATCTTGTCTCATAAAATAAGGTGGAGAGTGACTTGAAGACACAATGCCAGCCTTTGACCTCTAGAAACAAGTATTCACACACACACACACACACACACACACGGGAGAGAGAGAGAGAGAGAGAGAGAGAGAGAGAGAGAGAGAGAGAGAGAGAGAGAGCAATTTACTACAACATAGTTGAACCTTGAGGGCATAACACTGAATAAAATCAACCAGTCATTAAAGGACAAATACATACGATTCTAAGGGACTGGCCATGTAGCTCCGTGCTGAAGTACGGTCTTGGCCTGCATGGATCTCTGGGTTCAACCACAGCACCAAAGAAAATGTACCATAGGAATAGAAAGTAGAGTGGCAGTTGCCAGGGCAAAGAGGAAAATGAAGTGTTGCTTGGGAATGGAGTATCAAATTAAGAAACAAAATCAAGATAACAAAAGGCCCAATAACCCATCAGACCACAGTGCAAATATAGTTATTAATACAGTTTTAAAGATGACTTTGACATATAACATATGTATCTTATCACAATTAAAATGTTTATTAAAAAGTTTTCAAAACGCATCAATATGTCTAGATGGATACATATGATATGTTGTTTTTGTTTTTGTGGAAATGGGGCTGGTGGTGGAGACTGAGCCCAGCCATTGTGTATGCCATCATGGGCTGTTTATGGGTATCACACACTGTGTGTGTACCTCTCAATTGGCCCTTGACTTAGGTAGGCTAGTCAACCTTTCTCTTTAGACGTATGTCATCTAAAATTAAAAGAATAAGCCAGATGTAGTAGTGCACATTAATCCCAGCACTCAGGAGGCAGAGGCAGGCAGATCTTTGTGAGTTCAAGACCAGCCTGGTCTACAAAGCAAGTTGCACAGAAAAACCCTGTCTCAACAACAACAAAAATTAAAAGAACTAAATGCCCACAGTGACCCAGACGTTTGTCAACTGTGCCAGCCTCACACAGTCCAGAAACCCCATTGCTGAGAGGAGGAAGTGGACAGGAGCACCCACTCCTAACCAAAAAGCCATATCCAGTTGTCATCTGCTTACAACGGAAAAGGTAGTTTTCTCCAGTGGAGTCTCCCTGAGCATATTCACCACAGCTAAGGACAGACCCCATGACAGCCATCGATGGCCAACACAGAATGAACTCAATGGGACTTTGTACACCTTTGGTCTCATATCACTTTGTATGGGCATTTTCTGTCTTCCTGGTCTTTTGCTTGGATAATATGGTTTCCAATTTTGTGCTTTTATGGGTTTGTGCCTTCTCTTTGTTATTTTTCTTTATTTTGTTATTATTATTATTATTTGTTTGTTTGCTTGTTTGTTTTCTAAAGAGAGTGCGAAAGAAGGACTGGATTTGGATGGGTAGGAAGGTAGGGAGGATCTGGGGGAGAGGAACCATGATCAGAATATACCATATTGAGAGGTGGGGGGAACTGACTTAATAAAGTAAAAGCCTTAGCTTTAAAAAAAAAAAAAATAAATCCCAAACCAAGACTTTTCTTTTTCTGAGTTTCACGTGTTTATTGCAAGATCTGGACCAGAGACAGTCTAATAAAAACAGCGTCATTTGTCTACTAATGCCTTTTAGATGGGCTCCCTAGCTTGTGATCCTAGCCCAGGCCCCACTTCCAAGAATCGTTCTCTCCATGTGTCTAAACCCAGCCTGGCAAACTAACGATATTCCTGCCCTGCTTTGATCCACTGCTTTACCTTTCTATTAGTGACATTTATTCACTCAAATAATAAGTGACCACTGAGTATCTGCTCAGCTCAGAGAAGTGGCGAGAGAGCGAAATAGACGCTTTTCCTAACACCGCGAGGCCATGGGTTCCTTTGTTTTCTGTACTCTGTGTCTAATCCAGCCCAGCCTGGGTGGTTAGTAGACTGACGTACTGACTGTTGAACCTGGAAGGAACAGCTGTATCCTACAAGAAACAATCTTAGAGAGAGAGATGAAGAATGATAAGGGGTACCCCCTGAAGGATCTTCTCGGTAGAGAACAATTGCATTGGATCTTACGAGTTGACTTTTCCACATTCCAATAAGAAATTACAAGCATGCCAAGGGATCCAGAGCCATCGCTACCAACCACAGCTCCTCTGCTAAGCCTGAGCTATGGGACGGAGTTGCAGAGGACAATGGAAGGGCATTGATTGTTCTTGCCATTGGGTCACAGGGGAGTGCAGGATCATTTGTGAGTGCCAGGAATCTGTGGGAGGGGGAAATCAAGAGAGTAGGAGACACGCAGAGGATGATCGGGACGGTCCTGGCCATCCTCTGGGACTTCAGTTGGCTGAAGATGACTTATTTCTCTCTCTCTTTTGATGAAGTCTTCGGTCACCAAAAGGATAAATTGTTTTTCATTTTGCATCCTATTCAAACCCATAGGGAGCTCAGATAGAGGGACAATCCGTTTTCTCATTACTGTGACCAAATGTCTGACAAGCAGCAGCTACATGGAGGAAGAGTTGTGGTGCTATATTGTGTACCCCAACAAGATCAGAGAAACAGCCAGCCACTAGTTCTTACCTCTACAAAATCTTCAGCCTAAGGAGAGTGAGTTCCTGTTTTCTCATGCCTTATATACCTTTCTCTGCCCAAACATCACTTCCTGGGATTAAAGGCATATGCCACAACTACCTGGCTCTGTTTCCAGTGTGGCCTTGAACTCAAAGAGATCCAGCCGGATCTCTGCCTCCCAAGTGATAGGATTAAGGGTGTGTGCCACCACTGCCTGAGCTCTATGTCTGATCTAGTGGCTGGCTCTGTCCTCTGATCCCCAGACAAGCTTTAATGGGGTACACAAAGAGTTCATTTAGGTTTGAGGAGATACAACCTCAAGTTGTATCATGGTGGGGAACGTATGACTGCAGTGGCTCCATTGTGTAAGGGAGGGTGTGTGACTGGGGTTTCACACTTCCTCTGATCTTGAAAGGAAGCTGTGGGCAGGAAATGGAATTGGACCCCAAAACTTTAAGACCTCTCCCAGTGACCCGCTTCCTTAAGGGAAGCTCCTCCTCTTCCTAAAGGTTCCCCAACCTTTGCAAACAGCACCACTTCCTTGGGACCAAGGTTTAGAACACATGAGTCCCTGGAGACATTGCACATTCAAACCACAATAGGGGATGCAGAGTGTCACTCACAGGAAGGACCTGGGAACAAATGTCAGAGTTCTGATGAACATCAGCAACTGAACTAAGTGACTTGGAGACAGCATGGTAGGCAGCTTATTTCTATGTCCCTGGCCTTCTGGCTTACTGTCAATAAAGGGGAACCCTCTCATTTCTTCCTGTTCAGTGTTAACTTAGATGTGCGTGCCTTCAGTTCTGTTGAGAAGACATGTGGAAAACAAAATCATATGCCTACCAAAAGAGTCACCAAAATGGGTCATAAAACCATTGCTGCTGATAAAAATGACAGGGATGGACTGAGGAGATAGAACAGTGGTCTTCCTCCTGCTGCGACCCTTTAATACAGTTCTTAACACTGCGGTGACCCCCACCCATAAAATTATTTCCCTTGCTACTTCATAATTGTAATTTTGCTGCTGAAATTTACATCATAATGAAAATGTCTGATACACAGGATGATGATGTGTGACCACCCCCGAAAGTGTCACAACTCACTGGTTGAGAACAACTGAATAGGATGACTCAGGATATAAAAGTATGTCGGGAAGGCCCTGGGTTCGATCCTCAACTCAAAAAAAAAAAGAAAAAGAAAAGTATGTCTTGCTTTCTTGTTTTCCACTATTGAATGGGTTGAGGGGTGGCTCTAGTTCTGTGCAGACCAAACTCCTGCCTAAAAGATTAGCAGGAAGTGAAGTATACCCCCCAAATTAGTGAGCTGCATGGCATTCTCCATATCAATCCTTCCCACACCCTCCTTTCTTACAAAGTACAGACAATAACCTTCCTCATCATCCTATACACTTCTCAGCAAGAAGAGCTGTAGATATTGTAACTTTAATAATTAGGGCTGGGGATATTGACTCCGTGGGTAGAGCCTTTATCACACAAGTGTGAGGAACAGAGTTCGGATCCCCAGTCCCCACGTAAATTCCAGATGGACATAGCAGCTCTCCTGTAATTCCAGAACATGAAGGCAGAGGCAGGGAACCTTAGTGCATGCTCACTAACTATACTCACCAAATTTGTGACCTCTGAGTTCAACTGAGAAACCCTGACTCAATGTAAAAGATGAAGAGTGATCTAAGAATACACTCAGCATCAACCTCTCCCTCCACAACACACATGAACCCCATACACACTCACACACAAAGAGTAATTAGGGCGGAAATATTACTCAATGACAGAACTATTGCCCAGCACGTGGAAGGCTCTGGATTCAGTCTCCAGCACTATAGGGTTATAAAAAGACAGGGCTTACTGGAAGATTCAGTATACTTATTTACACATCAATCTTCCTGGAGTTTAGGAGGACCTGATATTCCAGAGTCTTTAGTCTCTGTTTATTTGATCCTAAGAAAGCTTTTCCCAAATCTCCAGTGCCGTCATGCTGAACAGATATTCTGGCCTGTGGGCTCATTCTATCTCTTGCTGACAAGGCGGCATGGCATGCAGAGTGCTTCTGTGATGATGGTGGGAGTGTGTGGGGTGTGAGCACTCACCAAGGCAGCATTTTAGACCCAGTCTACATGCAGCTCTTGATTCAAGGGCTTTATGGCAGTTGCTATTTCCCAACAAGATCTTAACGGCTTTGTTTCTTTATAGCCGAAGATGCTTTGCCGGGAACACCTGCTGTTCTGTGCACTGAACTCTCGCTCTCTTCCAAGCTAGCATGAATGTTTGGTACTTGTTGAGGAAAGACATCCCGTGACAGATGGTCTCATACCATTTTTATTTCTTTTGCGTCAGTTCCCAGCCCAGTCAGAAACTCAATATAGTCCTTATTCTAGAACAGTTCTAAATGTCGAGTTTCCTCTCTTCCCTAACTTCTCACCATTTCATAATAAGGCTGAGCTGAGCCGTGGTGGCACACGCTTTTAATCCCAGCACTCGGGAGGCAGAGGCAGGTGGATCTCTGAGTTCAGGGCCAGCCTGGTCTGCATAGTAAGGGCCAAGACAGTCAGGGCTACACAGAGAAACCCTGTTTCGAAGAACAAAAATGAAAAATCATAAGGCTGCAGGCTTGCATTCCCTGATGCGATGTGTTGGGGGCTCTGAAAGCAGTGTTGGTCCCTGGAATGCTGGCTCCAAGCCTGTAAGCCTGCCCTGCCCGTCCAGCCTCCCTAGCAAGGTGCCCAGCACCAGATCCTCACACACCCCATTGTGCAGCATTGCACACAGAGCCACGCCTTGACAGGCAGGACACACACGTCCATCTCAGTAACCATAGCACTTTACATACACTACACAGTCAAAAAGTACTCAGCAGAACTGAAATTAGACTCCTAATGTTACATTGTCAAAAGGCCTTCACAGACTCGCCTAGGGACTGGTCCTTCAGGGATGGATCCAATTCTCATGTAAGAATGAGAAGATACGTATGCACAGATAGAATGGGAGGAGGGGCGTCTTGATATTTCCTAACCTACTACCCTGACATGTCTGCCAGAGAGCCTTATATATTTACCCTACACTCCACCCCCACCCTCAGAATGTAACTGGTTGTGTTTCCCAGTTTAAAACTAAGAAAAAGAAAACTCAGTTTCTGCTTTCCTGTACATTTTCAGGAGTGTGGTTGTCTTCGTTAAAAACAAATTCTTGCCAGAAGCAAAGTCATAGAATGGCCTCTCTTAGAGAGGAGATTTTAAAATACAACTTCCTCTTCAGAGTTCAGATTGTTGACACGAACATTGGGCACCAAAAAGGTCCCAGTTTTACACATAAATCAGGGCTAACTGAAAGTATTTCTTCATGCCATACAGAATGTATTGATGGCTTTCATTTTCTGTCACAAATATTGGGAACTGAGCCCAGTGCGATGATGCACACCTCTAATCTCAGCACTTGGGAAGAAGAGAGAAGAAGGTTAGGAGTTCAAGGTCAGTGAGTTCCGGTCAGACTGGGCTACATGAGACACCACCCACCTCATCACAACAAACAAGGAACAGCAACAAATACCCAAATACTGATGGGAGCTGGATATATGTCTCAGTGGTTAAGAATGCATGCTATTCTTGCAGAGGACCCTAGTTCATTCCCAGAACCAATATGGCAGCTCTCAACTACCTACAACTCCAATTCTAAGGGAGCGAACACCCTCTTCTAATCAATGTGGAGACCAGCCCACACATGTCGTATATATGTACATGCAGGCAAAACACTCATACACATAAAATAAATCTTAAGAAGTAGGGAACCTTGAGAGCATTTGTTTAAATTCAGAGACATAGCCGGGCAGGCTACAGATGAGTTCCAGGAAAGGCACAAAGCTAAAGAGAGAAACCATGTCTTGAAAAACCAATCAATCAATCAATCAATCAATCGATGGATGGATGAATGGATAGATGGATGGATAGATAGATAGATAGATAGATAGATAGATAGATAGATAGATAGATAGATAATTCAGAGAGGCAATGATGAAAGGCCCTGGGGCATTCACTTGGGAGGAAAGAATTCCACAGCTGAAGGTTTTGATGCCACACTGGAAAAACCATTTGCTTTACTCAAGAGGGAATGCAATGTCATGGGTAAATATCATGTGCCTGGTTCTCCAGAAGAATCTTGAGAGCCAGCTCAGGCCAGTTACTGTTTTAGCTCATTGCTGTTTTCACAGGTACGGGCACTCCACTTTACCCATGTATCCACTTCTGTTTCCCCTCATGTATCTTGTCAACACTGATGTCTAACTTCTTTGAAGTAACTCAAACCAGTTAGACACCGAAGTACTCCCCAGTCATCTACTATAATCATCTTGATGGTGCCACTTTTCTTAAAACAAAGTTACAGCAAACAACCCACTGCTGGATTTCATGCTGAGCCTTAATGTGAATTTTAAACACATACCATTCTCTTGAGAAGTATTTGTACGTATCAAATGTCTAATTTTTTTTTTAATTTATAATCCTACATAACATTCTCCTCTTCTGGAGTCAACACTTAACAAATCAATTCATTGTGAGATTTATAATATATGAAAGTCATGTCATATTTATAACCCCCAAATAAACCCAAATAGTGTAAATGGAATTACATACATAATTCTCATATATGAAGTTAGATATATATAATATTACTTTAACACATGACATTCATAAGATTAATAGTGCTGTGTAACACAATGATACTTGGATCATGGTCATGTAGAATATATCTTATAATCTCTAGGGGAGTCTATACCTACAACCCCTCTTCCAAGGGAATGAACACCCTCTTCTAGTCAATGTGAGCACTAGCCTACACATGTCGCATATATGTGTGTGCAGGTTAAACATGAAAAGATTTAGCTAAAAAGCCATGGGAGAAGACTAAAGAGAGAGAGAGAAAGAATATAGAGATGACTGATAGGTAGATAATGATGGATGGACAGATGGACTGATGAGCATACTTATGGCTTAGCATTCTAAATAACACTCAACCTAAATCCAGACAAGAGACACAACACCCACAAAAACAGGGTAGAAACACAAACTATATAAAGTGTTGTGTTCACTCTGACACATGTGCTACATACAGCATGTGTGCGAGGTCAGAGAACAAGTGCACCTTTACATGTTGAGACATCTCACCAGCCCCAATCTTCATGGTAAGCATATTGAATGAATAGCATGTCAATAAGGAAGGGAATTCAGAGTTTCTATGTCCATATATAAATGGCAGAAATGAATTCTTGATTGGAAGCGAAGACTGAATGCTTGTACTACTATTTGACGTAGTAGAAGAAACCCGGGGTTTCAGAGGCAGGTCTGCACATGAACTCTCATTGCAATCCTTGGCTTCTTGTGTGACCTTGGATAGTTACATCAAGGCCCTGGAACAGCTTTCTGGTCTATAAATAGCACACCTAATGCCTTTCCCATGGAGCAGTTGTCAAAATAAGACCCCAAGTATAAAGTTCCTGTAACAGAGGACGTTAAAAATGACACTCCGTTTTCTCTTGGATTAACTCTACAACTGCCTAACATTTAAATATTGGTCAGACCAATTCTGAGTGGGTGGAAATTCCAGCAGAAGACGGGGTTTTCTGTTAAACGCTGGTCGGTGTTCATTGGTTTGTCTCAACTGCCGTCCTGACTCGCTGCACTACTGCATATTACTTTACTGTTTTGCATTCTTTCAAGATCACATTCTACTTTACATTGACAGTATCCCACGGAGTTCTTGTGGCCTGGCTTCCTTCTCCATCTCTAGAATGAGGGGTTTTTGCTTAGGACAGAAAGAAAGAGATGAACTTAGAAGACACAAACTAAAGCAAACATGCTACTTCTAGAAAAGTCTCTCCCAGTCATGAATGTGTGTCCCTCTTGTCTTGGGTTTCAGAAGATTCCAGATGGCAAGGATCTATTCCATGTAATATTCTACAGTGTAACACCCTTCTGTCCCCAGCTTTCTGGTCCAGGTTCTGTTCTGTGCTCCTCACAAATGTCAGACTGAAGGAAGGTCTTCTTGGTGTAGATAGGGTTTGGCTCTCTGGCTAACAGAAGAGAGCATTCTGTTCAGCCAGCAGCACATAGTTCTCAGTTCTCACCTCACTAATAAGATTACTGTCACAGAAATGAAATACAAGCCCTAGACCAGCCAGTATGGGCAATTCAAAAGTCTGCCCAGGGGAAACCCATTCATTATGTTAGTGCTTTAAAAAATCTAGGGGATTGGAAAGAAAATTGCCAACCTCTTGCAATTCCATTTCCCTCCCATGACGTCGTCATGGCAACTCAGCATCCCTCTCAATCCTCTCTAGCCAACTACATACATTGTGGTATTGAAGCAGGCTCCCTCACCTCCCCCAAAATTGCCTTTGCCAAGAAATTTTCAGCTGGGAGTTAATGTTATATAAGGTTGAAGAACAGCTTTTTTTGGTCCAGGACCTGTTCATTGTAAGTGACATTATAAGTAAGTGACATTGTAAGTTTGCATGGGGTTGGTAACAAAAAAAATTCTTGTTAGGTTTCAAAAAAAAAAAACCAAACATTTGTGTAATTTGAGAGACAGTAATATGCCTGTCAGTATTATGTTACCAAGCACAATATCCATAAAAGCTCTTTTATAAGCTTGCAATATCCTGATTTACGAGAAAGGAAAATCTTATTATTATTAGAGCAAATTCTGAGAGTTAAGGGGTTGAGGCATGCTCAATCTAATTGTCGTTGACAAACATCTCACTCTAGTGAGAATTTCGAGGTTTAGCTTTTGCTTTGTTTTCTGGGTTTTGTTTGTTTGTTTGTTTGTTTTTAGAGATGAGATATTTCAATAGTGCTCTGGCAATAGATGCAGTGAGTTCAAAACGAGAAAGACAAGAAGACCTGCAAGATGGCTCAGCAGGTAGAGGGGCTTACTGCCAAGCCCAGCCACCTGTATTTGTGGGTCCCCAGGACCCACATAGTAGGAGAAAATTGAAGTTGTCTTCTGACCTCCACACATCTCCCGTGACACAAGCATGCATGCACACACAAATAATGAATGAAAAGTGTAAGAAAAAAAAATTACTTAAAAAAACTAGAACAGGATTTTTCTTTTTAATCATTAAACTAGAAAATACTTGTTTAAAGATAAGCTCAAGGTTTGGGAATATAGCTAGCTCAGTTGGCAAAATGCTTGCCTAACATTTATGAAGCCCTAAGTTTGATCCCCAGCATCAGATGAATGGGGAATAGTGACATGATAATCCCAGTACTGAGACCATTGAGATAAGAATATTAGAAGTTCAAGGTCATTCCTTGGCCTCATTCCAAATTAGAAGCCAGGCTGGGCTACTCAATACTCCATCTCAAAATCAAACAAACAATCTTGAAAAGCCGTTCACCCACTCTGTTAATTAACTTAGTAATTGTTTTTCCTTTTGATTTTTTGATATAGGGTCTTACTATGTAGTTTAGGATAGCCTCAAACTGGAATTGCAGTTCAGGCTATCCCCCCTGCTTCAATCTCCCTGGCATAACAAGCAGAGGGTCCCATCATTCCTTGTTAGATTCAGATACCCCTTCATCATTTACATTATCTTTATGATTAGGGGAGGCTAGACCATTGTTGAAGAAAAAAATTATTTATGAAACTTATCAAAGAATGATAAGGCAGGGACAAGAGAGATGACTCAGTGGCTAAGAGCACTTGCTGCTCTTCCAGAGGACCCACGCTTGATTCCCAGTACCATAACCACCTGAATCTATAGGTATATGGGACCTAACATTCTCTTCTGGCCTCCATGAATACCTGCACACATGTAGCACGCACACGTACACACACACACACACACACACACACACACACGTGCTCATACATGTAACAATAAAAAAAAGCCTTTAAAAAGTTGATGAGGTAAGCAGACTTTTCTACTACAAAGCTTCACCATACAGCCCCAAGGCAAGAGAGAACCCAGCTCACATAGGAATACAAGGAAAGTGAAGGTGTAAATGTAGGGCAGAGCTCAGAAAATTACTAAGAGGAAGCCTCATGGGTTAGAGGGATTGTGGCCAAAGTGACATGACAGAGTCATTTCTGCAGGTAGACTCAGGTCCTAAGATGGTGGTGGGGATAAGGGATTGGATCAGTCATGGGTTGGGTTGTCTCTCCAAGCTGACCTCACAAGGTTCCCATACCAAAGGAAGCAGAGATGAACAGCAGAAGCCCTAAAGTTAGGACCCTGATAGGAGTCAGCTATTGGAGTGAGTACAAGGTATCCATTCCCCAAGGGAGGTGCAGAAAAGAAGACAAAAATGTTGGAGGGTATGAAAGTTATGTGTAGTTTTTGGAGAGCCTTCAAAGATAAACCCTAGTGAAGTGGTTCTCAACATGTGGGTTGTGACTTCTTTGGGTCTGCATTTTAGATATTTACATTACGATTCATAACAGTAGCCAAATGACAGTTATGACGTGGTGATGAAAATAAGTGTGGGTGGGTTCTGATGATGTAGCAGGAAGCTGGGTTCAGTCACTAGCAGTGGGTAAGCTTGCTAGGGTGATGCACACCTGTACTTTGATTCCAGCACTCAGAAGGTAAAGGCAGGAGCATTGGGGGTCCAAGATCATCCTAGGGCTATACAGTGGGTTTGAGGAAGGCCTGGCCTACATAGAATGCTGTCTCAAGGAAGAAAGAGAGGTGGGAGAGATAGGGAGGACAGAAAGAGAGGGGTGGGGAGAGGTGCTGTGAGCTGCAGATGTATGAAGTAGGAATTCAGTTGACAGTGGCAAAAACTATTGCCTGGAAGAGTCAAGAACTCTTCCAGAGGATAAAGCCAAAACTCAAGGAGTCTTGGTGATACTGGCTTTTGAATGTATCAGCTGTTTCCTGCAGTGAATTTCTTGTGTGCTATTGTAGCCTTCCCAGTTATTCTTTTCCCAAGAACTGACAGTGTGGTTGATCATTCATTTGGGCACAACTTCCCCTATACTATTGAGGTATTTGGATAACATCCCCCAACTGTGTTGACAACAGTCACACAGTCAAGACCCCTTTTTATCAGGCTTTTGTTCCTTTTTTAGCATTAAACTTTTTTAGCATTAGTCTGCCTTTCTGTAATTATCTCTATTAGCCAGGGCCATCTCCAGACAAAAGCATTTTATCTGAGATATTTCTCAAACATCCAAGGACAGACTGAAGATAAGGTAAATATCCTGCTAGTTTCCTGAAATAAGGTAAATATCCATACTGAGACAACCGCCAAGGCCAGGCAGATGTTAGGTACAAAGCTTTGTTTCTTGTGCAAATTAAGCTTAAACTCTCCTTTCTCCCATAGCCCAAATGGTATCCCTACTTCTAAGAGATTTCCCCTTTAACAGTTAACTCAGAACAAAAGGGCTTTTACATGCCAGGTGCATACAAGCTGTGCTGCAGGCTACCCAGCTACCAAGTACACTTCCCTTGCCCTGTCAGAAAATAGCACAACTGAGATAAGCTGAGACAGATAGAGTGCCCAAAGAAAAAAGGCAGTTTTCTTTTATTCATGGCTTATAGTGACTTATAGACTCCTAACATTTTACCTAACCACTTCTAAGAATATAGTTTGAGCACATAAATTCCCTCTTAACCAATTTCAGCCCTTAGTTGACCCCACCTCCTTTAATGAACCCTTTTTTGAGAGTTATACATGAAGCTGACAATCATTGCTCTTTGTGTGGATCTTGTTACCTCTCTTTTATGACCCTGAAAGCCTCTCATTGCATTGTCAAAGTATTACTGCTTGGAAGTGTATATATACTAGTACCCCACAGCACTGGCGGAATTTGACTGAGAAGAATAAAGTATGGACTAAAGAGCTCAGTGTACTTAGATTCATTTGACATCTCTCAGAATAATTCTTTGCTGCTGGTAGCATCTCTTCTAGAACTCTAGGAGAATTCCTCTCAGGGCAGGTACCTGGGGAGATTTCAAAACCTGGCACCTGAACTGGGACATGAACCCTGGACCCTCAGACCACCAAGACTCTTGAGTTTTGGCTTTATCATCTGGAAGAGTTCTTGACTCATCCAGGTAATAGCCTTTGCCACTGTCAACTGAATTCCTACTTCATATTTCTGCAGCTTGCAACAGAGAGAGAGAGAGAGAGAGAGAGAGAGAGAGAGAGAGAGAGATGCTGTAGTGTTAAACAGCAAGGATGTGGGTTCTAGAGTAAGTGTCTCTCAAAAGAGTACTCTTATTCAGGGGTGGCCATAAGTGTGTTCACTGGACAAGGGAAGGAAACAGAGAAATCTAGGGTGAAGCTAAGATAGATGTTAAAAGACCTGGAATGCCACCCTGAAGAATTACCTTAATTTTGTGCATGTATGTGTTGGTATGTGAAGGAGTATGTTCCCATGTGGAGGCCAGTGGATGGTTTTTGGAGAGCCTTGTCAAGTGTGATCCTCCATTATTCTCTGCCATGTTCTCTTGAGATGGGGGTCTCTCCCTGAACTCAGAGCTTGTTGATTTTAGACTAGGCTGCTGGACCCAATGTCTTCCTGACCCACATCCCAACATGCCTTCTTTACCAGCAGCGGTGTTGAGGCAATAGTCATGAGTGACTGTGACCGGTTTTTTTTTTTTTTTTTAACGTGGGTGCCGGGTATCTGAACTAAGGTCCTCACACTTGCTCACCAGTACTCTTACCCATTGAGCCTCCTCCCCAGCACCACCCTGAAGAATGTATACTTCACAGAGAAGTGAATGGGCAGTTACCAGAATCCCTCCTAAACAGAGATCTGTGCTGGGAAAGGTAAGCTGCCATGGATATTTAAAGCCAAAGAAGTTCAAAGTTCATGCTGTTTATTTTATTTTTGTCCAAAAGATATAAAGTATAGGGAGTGAGTACTAATTTTCCATACCCTTTTTGACTGAATCAAGTAGGGCTTTTGGAGTGTACACACTTTAAGTCTTCTGAGGAGCTGGGCAACCTCAATGTCCTTGATTATAAAAACTGGGCTGCTCACTATTTACCTTAACTCACGGATCTGGTTTCCACTGACCTACCAATGTCCCCGAAGCTCAGCCAGCCCCACCTGTACAGCTGGCCTTCATGACAGGCTGCCCAGCTTCCTTGTGGGGTGACACTCCTGCTGGGACTCTCCTTGAAGAGTCAAGTGATTTGAAAAGTGCCAGATCACATTTGTAGCTGATGTGAAGAAGCCGCATTAAAAGCATTACAAGGACTCTCCTCTCGGTTGCTCTTCGGAGTTTAGGGGAAACTGATGAATCTGACCTTGGAAACGGCTGATTGTACCATTGAAGCAAAGTGATTGAGCGAACAGAGGCTGCAACAGGGGCCGGAGCCTGGCTCTCCCACTGATGAATCTTAGCATCTTTCGTCTGTCAGCTCCACCTCTTTGCAGTAGACAGCAGAGATCCAAGCGTTAGACTATAGCAGAAAGAAGGGTGACAGAGATTGAAAATTTGAGCTTGGGGACTTGGTCTTCACTGCCCCTTGGTTGTCATGCCCAAGCCTCCCCTGGCAAATGCCCTTGTAGTGCTGAGGATAAACCCAGGGCCTCACAGCTGCCAGGCTCAGGGCCTGAGCTATGCTCACATCCCTCTGGCCTCGTTCTGATTCAGCCTGTGCATCCTTAGGAGAGTAATCTTTAAACCTCTCTAAACCATGAGGGTTTAATTTTTTAAATTAATTGTTCTTGGCGTGTATATGATATACATGTGGGTGTTCGTGTCACAGTGCATGTATCAGAGGACAATTTTGTGGAGTCAGTTATCTCCTCCCACCCGGGCGTGGGTTCTGGGGATTGAACTCACATCTCCAGGTTTACGTGGCAAGGACCTTTACTCACTGTACCATCACTCTGGCCCTCCTTAGAGTTTTCATTTTTTCAGCGAAGATTATATTTTCCTTGTAGGAATGATTGTGAGAATAAAGTTTATATGGTATCTTCAGAAAAATCTACAGAGAGGAGAAAGGTCTACATAGAGATGAATTGTACCTGACTGTGAGGCAGAAATACTGGCTTCGTGAAGTCTGAAATACTTTCAAACTGTTTCAGAATAAAAAGTTATTTTTTTTAAGGTAGACTTAAAAAAAAAAAAAAATGGCTGGGTGGCCATGGTGCACGCCTTTAATCCCAGCACTTGGGAGGCAGAGCCAGGCGGATCTCTGTGAGCTGGAGGCCAGCCTGGTCTCCAAAGTGAGATCCAGGACAGCCACGGCTTTACACAGAGAAACCCTGTATCAAAACCAAAACCAAACCAAATGAATGAACATCAATGCTACTTAGAGTTGTAGTTGTTTATACATATGGCGGTGCCTGCTTGCTCGTGCGTCCTCATAATCAGCCTTGCCTCTCAGAGCTGCCCAGCCAGTCAGAAAATGAATCGGGTATGCTGAATCCGACACTGGTGTATTGGTAGACATCTTTAGGTGGGTTTAGATTATCTTTAGGTGGGTTTTATTGTCTGGAGAGCACAGAAGCCAGCTTGTCTATGAAAACTTCTCCAGGAGGCTGGGGGCACTGGGACAGCTTTCTCTGCTGTCCTCCTTAGTGACTCTCTGCTCCCCCAGCTCCCTGCTGAGTCTCCCTTCCTAATTATCCCTTAGCAGCTGGTCCTGGTCTGTGAGAATTGAAGGACGGTCCACAGGTCCAGGGGTGCAAAGCTCTGAGAGGGGAGGGATGAAGGGAAGAAGATGATGTACCAGTGTCCTGTGGAGAGCTGTGTAACTGCACACAGATGGGAAATAAATTTGTATGCCTACCCGAAGACTCGCCAAAGTGGGTCATAAATCCATTGCTGCTGATAAAAATGACAGTGATGGACCAAGAAGCTAGAGTAGTGGGTTCACAGTCTTCCTCATGCTGCAACCCTGTAGTACATACAGTTCTTCAGGCTGTGACCCCCACCAGGCCTACAATTATTTCCATTGCTACTTCATAACTGTAATTTTGCTGGTGTTATGAATATTAATGTAAATATCTGCGTTTTCGGATGGTCTTAGGTGACGCCTGTGAAATGGTGATTTGACCCCCAAAAGGGGGTCATGACCCACAGGTTGAGAACTGCTGAGCTAGAGAGATGGCTCAGTAGCTAAGAAAAGGACCCAACTCTGAATCCCAGCACACATGTTGGAGGGCTTACAACCTCCTGTAAACCCTGGTTCCAGGAAATACAACAGCCTCTGATGGCCTCCAAGAGCACCCATATACACGTGGCATATGCTCACAAAGACACAGACACATAAATAAAAATAAAATAAATCTTGAAAAACAAAAAGAAAAGGAAAAAGGAACCCATGAAACAAACAAGTTTGACTCAAATATTGAGTGTGCTTAGATGTGCATTCCAAAAGCTTGCTCGGCAGCTGTTGCATATCAATCTACTCTAAAAACAAAATTTATCACCACCATCTGTAGAAGCAAAAATTAGAGATGGATTTTATAGTCTGCAGCCTGTCTCCTAACAATGCCATACTTAGTAGCGATATATGAACTGATCATGAAGACACACAATTCATTAAAAGGATTTTTAACAAATGGTTTAATAGGCACAACATGGTTGGTATGGGGGTTTTTTGTATTTTGATCAGTCATGTTTGAACAGTTGAATTAATCATCTTAATCTATTTTGATATTCAGAGGCTGTGTTCTTAAAAAGAAAATCAGTGAAGCTATCTTAAAATTAAGTTTACATATGTTCATGCTAGAGGATGTGATATAGTGAAGCTATCTCAAAATTAAGTTTACATATGTTCATGCTAGAGGATGTGATATAGTGATTAGTACATACTCCAGCACAATTACATCAAGAAAAAGTGTCCAGGGAGTGGGGTGCACAGATATCTCAGAGGAAGGCTGAACAGTATTAAATTCCTCTTATCAACCCTCTTTAAACATTTAGGTCTGGGGAAATACTCCGTTGGCAGAGCCCCTGCTGTGCAATTTGGGGACCTGATTCCAATCCCCAGAATCCAGGGAAAGCACAGGATTTACACTTGTAATCTCTGTAGAAATAGTCCAATCTCTGGGGCTTAAATTTACAAAAATGTAATTCTCAGTTTTAAAAATAGAAAATTAGGCCTTTAATCCCAGGACTCCGGGAGGCAGAGGCAGGCAGATCTCTGTGAGTTCGAGGCCAGCCTGGTCTACAAAGCAAGTTCCAGGAAAGACGCAAAGCTACACAGAGAAACCCTGTCTCGAAAAGGAATCCATGGGCTAATCTTTGATACCCCTGGCCTACAGCATCCTAGATGGTTTATACCATAACGGGTCATAAACAATACACTGCATCTCTGAGGCATACTTGAGGCCATTAACGTGGTGTTTGCCTTTGGTCCACAGGACGGTCTAACGCCGCTGCATTGTGGGGCAAGAAGTGGCCATGAGCAGGTGGTAGAGATGTTACTTGACAGAGCCGCGCCCATCCTTTCAAAAACCAAGGTAAGGTCTTCAGTTTCTGAACAGCACTGTGTACTCAGACCTGATTCTTTTCACTTGAGCCTTTGGCATGAGAGGAAAGCCTGGGGACAGCAACTATTAAATAGAGCGTAAGCTCATCCGATTTTTAGAGGAGCTCGAAATCAGTTTGAGGACAGGGAAATGGCTCAGAGGACAAAGGCTTGCTCTGCCATCATGAGGACTATGCGCCAGGTCACCAGCACCCACGGAAAAGCTATATAAACCAGTCAGGTGTGGGGGCCACCTGCCATCCCAGCATTCAAGAGGGCAGAGACAGAAAAATCTCCCTGCAAGCTTGCTAGCTAGACTAGCCAGAACTGCTATGAAGTGGGTTCAGCAAGAGACCCTCTCTCAAGAAACCAAGTGGAAGGTGACTGATCGAGGCAGACTATTGACAGTGGACTTCAGGCATCTGCACGCATGCACAAGGGCATGCACACCTACACACATGCAAACACACACACACACACACACACACACACACACACACACACACACACAAAATATGTTTAGGTTTATGAAGCCTTTCTGTATAATGTGTTCTACAGCAAAGCCATGTTTCCATTTGTTATTTTTGGTCTGTGAGGCTTACTGGTTCATGTTACGCAGCGAGACTTCCAGAGCTCGGCGACTGCTGCTTTAAACAGACTAAAGATCGACTTTCTGGCTGGGTTTTGAGTCTTTTTCTACACTCCACCCCCAGTTCATTTCTTGAGAGTTCCTAGGCTAGGGCTGGAGGGTTCAGCTCAATGGTAGGCTGCTAAGCCTTGGTCAGCATGTCCATGTGCAGGTGTGTGCATGCTCAGGGTCTCTCAATGAGAAAAGCTGGTCCCTGAGGCTGGGCGAGCAAGCAAGCTTTGGGATGAGCAAGCAAGCTTTGGGGCGAACAAGCAAGCTTTGGGGCGAGCAAGCAAGCTTTGGGGCGAGCAAGCAAGCTTTGGGGCGAGCAAGCAAGCTTTGGGGAGCCTCTTGTCTGTCCTAGCGCTGCGATGCCAGGTGCATGCTGCCACGCCTGGCTTTTTATGTGGGTTCGAGGGGATCAAACTCAGAGCCTGAGCATGGTGCAGGAAGCATTTTGGCAATTGTGCCCTCTCCCTGACCAACCACAGAGACCTTTCTGACTCTCTGACCTACCTGTGCTCACCAGGTCCTTAAGTCAGTATCATCTATCTGAGCAGGCTTCCCTTCCCACTGGCACTCTTTACACTGTTCAGAAAGAACCTCTCTGGTGCAGTTGGCACATACTTGCTGCCCGGGCTGGTCCTTCCTACATCAGTTGCCAATCAATACAAACCCCTGCAGACAGGCCCCAGGCTGGTCCGATTTGGGCACTCTTACAGTTGAGACTCGCAGCATGGGAGACTCGATGGTAAAATCTCACTGGGATAGAGCCCTCTGTCTGTTTTTGACACTGCTTCCCACTCATAGTCTCCAGAAAGTCACGTGTTCTCTCCGATTTGTTTACTCAGCCCTCCCTCTCAGATGACAGGGAAACATACAGCAAAGGAGGATTTGGCAGATGTGAGGGAGCACAGATGTCTGTGGGTGGCAGTGTCAGATGGGAAATGTCCCAGCCCTGGGCAACACCTTTAGTGTCTTCTTCGGTTCAGAATGTTGGAGGGGAATACTTTAGGCCTGAACATCCTAATTCCCCAGTAGTGGCCCAAGTATTTGAAGTCATATCAATATTTATTGAGCTTTTTTTTAATATGCTGAACTCTCTGCTAGGCAGTTTGGGAATATATTATCATACATTTCTTGCCTGTAAGCAGTACAAATACCTAGTAGTGTGGGGAAGGCTAAGTGATTTCACATTGCTTTGTCCTGGAGTTTTTCATAAATGCAATAAATGCAGAGTTAATAACTGGTCTTGGAGAATTCAGACACACCTGGTTTCCCAGGGATGTTTGCCACATCTTTAAAAACCGTTGATAACTTTTTTTTTTTTAAACTGAATTTGCTGTTATGAGAAAGGAATGGGTTTGTTTGGTTTAGTTGATGTGCTAAAATATATTAGTAATTTTAGATCTCCTCATGGTTAATGGGCCTGCTTGAAAAGCTCCCAGGCTGGCCCACTTTGCTTCCCTACTCACCTGAAGCTTTAAAGACTTGACATTGACCTAACCCACCTTGCTTCACTTTCTTTGGAAAAACATCCACTGGAGAGTGAATGGCATTCCAGACATTTTTCCCTTTGGTTCTGTGGATTGAACCTAAGGCCGCCTTTCTTCATTTCTTCTTGAAATAAATCTTCAGCGTCTTCACCCAGCACATGACTATGATGAAAACCAAGTTGATTTAAGCTGAGGTCACATTACTGTGCCTGTGGTCAGTGGCCTCCTTTTACTCACTGTTGACACACGGGGGCACCAGATTGCTAGAAATGGATGAGGGTTTCCCTGCTGCCCTGTGAGATGAAATAATGAGGTGGTGTATCTGGAGCGCTGTACTTTTCTAGACATCTGCAAGGGTAAAACCAATAATAAACCAGTGGCTGCTAATCAGATCTCCCTTTGATTGATTGATTGATTGATTGATTGATTGATAGTTTCAAAGAATAAGAAATCCTACTATGAATAAATGCAGTGACTTTCTGGGCTCCAGTACAATCCATATAAATTTTAAATTGGGGAGAAAAATTACCCTGGACAGTTTGCTTTTCATTGATGTGAGAAAGGGAAGATTTTCAAAGCAGGTACCATCCAAAACAATTGTCAACCCCTTTTAAAACTGAAGAATTCGCTGGGCAGTGGTGGTACATGCCTTTAATCCCAGCACTCGGGAGGTGGAGCCAGGTGGATCTCTATGAGTTCAAGGCCAGCCTGGGCTACAAATCGAGTTCCAGGAAAGGCGCAAAGCTACACAGAGAAACCCTGTCTCGGAAAAAACAAACAAACAAACAAACAAAACCCAAAGAATTAGAGTTTTTAACATGTTCGTGTTTGTTCTGTATTTGGCTTCTTTGAGTTAAAAAGGCAAAACAATTGAGTCTTCTTTTCCTTATGTGTTCCAGAATGGACTGTCTCCATTGCACATGGCCACACAAGGAGACCATTTAAACTGCGTCCAACTCCTCCTGCAGCACAATGTGCCCGTGGACGATGTCACCAACGACTACCTGACGGCTCTCCACGTAGCCGCCCACTGTGGCCATTACAAAGTTGCCAAGGTTCTTTTGGATAAGAAAGCTAACCCCAATGCCAAAGCCCTGGTGAGTTGTCCAGCCGTCCAGCCTGAGTGCCTCACTGTGGGCACATGGAGCCTTGCGTGTGGAGGGATTGCCCTTCCAGAGATAAAGATAAGATAGTGCCCGGAATCAGTGTACTTGTTCATCTTTGCAAATGTCCTTGGAAGTGGACAGAGCCTCCTGACAGCTGACAGCTCTTCAGGGTCTCACCCATGTTCCTCACTAGTGAAAGCTTCATGCTACACAGTTGCAAAAAGACTGACATGACCAGCTTCACCTGGAAAAGTCACCAGTCCTTGAGTTAGACACTGAATGATTTTGTTGTTGCTTTTCTGACACATAAAATCTTGAAGCAAACCAGGCATGACAGCTTAAACCTCTTATCCCAGCAGGAGGCTGAGGCAGGAGGATTACTGTGAGTTCAAAACCAGCCTGATTTAGAGAGTGAGACTTTGTTTTTTTGGGAAAATATGTATGTATATATATATAAAGAGATCTGAGTTCACGGCCAGCTAGGTCTATATAGCAAGTTCCAGGCCAGCAAGAGCTACACAGTGAGACCCTGTCTTAAAAATAATGTTAATATTTGTCTAAGAATTTGTGAGCTGAAATGATGTTAACCTTCGATTTTTCTCTATAAGACAATGTTACTGTTAAAATAAATAATCCTTAGTAAGGTGTTGATATTTCATTCAGAATAAGCACTTTGCACTTTAGAAAAGCCATTGATGTACTACTGGTCATTTCGAGGTAAAGGTTGTAACTGCATCCGGCTCACCCCTGCAGGCAGGTTTCTGCTTCCCTCAATCCTGCATTATTCTTCAGAGCTCTAGAGACTCTAGCCGCTGCCCTTCAGGGGCCTGAAATTCAGGGTGGGGGAGGGGGTTGGAATTCCATATGTGGCAGGCAGCTACTTTGTATTATCATCTCAACCATTTCCATGTCCTCGGGAGCTGTTTGACCTGCCCTGTGTGTCAAAAGCCTCTGCATTCTGAGAAGGGAGGGGAGCCCTGAGTGACCATGACTCACTCTTTTTTCCATATGAGAAAAAAAAAAAAAAAAAAAAAATGGCCTTAAAGCTGGGCGTGTGCCTCACTCTCATTTTCCTATGACTAAAGTTTTCCCAACAGAGGGGCATTGTAGTCAGTTACCCTGGGATGAACTATGGTCAAAGAAATGGTCCCAGGAACCTCCGTGGAAGCACCTGCTGTGGCTTTGACCTCAGCCCATCTGGTGGACCTTGGTATTGTACACTTCCCAACCACCAGCTGAAATGGGTGGCCCTGTCTCAGCTGTTGGGCAGAACAGTCTATTGGGTAATTTGTTTAGAAGCCAATTCTTTTATGAGATGAAACATTAGAGCAAATGAGCTAAGTATTATTGAGTCATCTAAGTTCTGGTGTCTTTGGAGTAAGCTTGTGCTCAAGTTTTGTTTTGTTTTTCAAGACAGGGTCTCTCTCTATGGCCCTGGCTATCCTGCAGCTCTCCCTGTAGACCATGTTAGCTTCAAACTCAGAAATCCCCCTGTCTCTGCCTCCTGAGTGCTGGGGTGAAAGGCTGCACCACCACAGACCAGCCTTGTGCTAGAAGAATAAACGAATCGAGCGCTTGTAAATAGCAATGTCCTGTCACCGAGGGGACAAGTCAGAACAGGCCCTGGCGAAGGCTGGCTATGCAAACAGACTTCTGCTCACTGTGCTGGTTTTTCCCGAGCTGGTTTTGTATTTGTCCTGGGACAGAAGAGGGAACATTCGCTCCATAACTCAATTCATGGAAGAATGGCAAGTGCTCAGTGAACGTACCCTGGTCCCCAGCTACTGAGTCTCAGGAGGTCCAACCTCAGATCTAACGCTTATGGGGGTCCAGGTAAAAGGCAGGACACTAATGTCTCTCTCGAAGACAAATCCATTCTCCCAGAATATATGATTTTGACGGTCTACGTTGACAAATCTGGGTGGTGGTGATTTTGGTAAGGCTTGGGATTCTTGGAGAGTTGCCCAGAGGCAGGAAGAGAGTGGATACTTGAGAGTCTTAGTAAAGTCAACCAGGGTTAATATGAGGGACTAACTGGCTAGAGTGAGGTCAGGCCGTTCAGGTGTGGCACAGGCATTTAAAGACACACACACACATACCCCACTGCCACCAAAGAGAGAGAGAGAGAGAGAGAGAGAGAGAGAGAGAGAGAGAGAGAGAAAAGGACATTAGCTAGTGTGGTGGCACATGGCTACAATCTCAACCACCTAAAGAGGAAAGTAGGAGGGTTGGAGAGATGGTTCAGTGGTTAGGAGTGCTAGCTGCCCTTCCAGAGGACCCAGGTTCAATTCCCAGCACCCACACAACAGCTTAGAACTGTTTGTAACTCCAGTTCCAGGGGACTCTGCCTTCCACGGGGCATTGTGTGCACCCAGTACACAAGCATACATGCAGCACCCATACACATAAAATAATAATGTAAAAATGAAACCTGTCAGGAGATATATGTCTGAGTCTAGCCTGGCCTGCATCATGAGACTCTGAGTCAAAAATCAAAGTAAGAGGCTGGAGAGATGGCTCAATGGTTAAGAGCCCTGGCTGCTCTTCCAGAGGACCCGGGTTCAATTCTCGGCACCCACATGACAATTCACAACTGTCTGTCACTCCAGTTCTGGGGGGATTCAACACCCTCATTCATTGGGCAAAACTCCAATGAACATGAAATAAAAATAAATAACTCATTAATATATATTTTAAATTTTTTTTAAAGGTTGTTAGAAATCATTTCTCACAGTGAACTCCAAAATAAGGAAGTGTATGAATGATTTGCCTTTCCCTACTAGGAACCTAGAACCAACTTATACTTCCCGCTTACAACCACCTGGGAACGTTAATAGGAACCGGTCCAGACTCCTTTTCCTCCCAGGAAAGAAGAGCCATGTATTTAAACTCTTGTGGTTTTGAAGTCTGCAGGGCACCTCAGTTCCCTAGCTGCCTTTTGCTGCCTACAGTGGAAGTGACTTCCACAGAATGGAGCTAAGTAGATCTCTGCGTTTGTCCCTTTACAGAACGGCTTCACCCCTCTCCACATCGCCTGCAAAAAGAACCGGATCAGAGTCATGGAACTCCTTTTGAAGCACGGTGCATCTATACAAGCTGTAACCGAGGTGAGAGGAGGGCATTTTGGGGGTTCAGGGGACAGGAGGGTATAGCTTCAGCAGTGAGGGGAGAGTGTCCCCTTCAGGGAAGTAGCTAGTTCTGCTTGTTACCGTCACAAGCCACATTCTTCACTCTTCGCTGAGAGGGCTCTCGAGATTGAGGGGGGGACAGACACGGGTGTGAGTGAGTGTGTAAGCAGATGATGTCAGTGTACCCCAGGACAGAAGTATAGTTCAGAACATGCAAAGTGCAGGCTCCGCTGTGCAACCTGAGATCAGTCTTGTGTGATCTGAGATCAGTCTGGCGCACACTATTTCTCTAGTGGAGGCAGTTTGTCTTTTTAGGGGCATCTCCATTGTCATCTCTTGGGTAGAGGCTGGCTGAGCCATTGATGATGCACACTTGGCTGCAGCTAGCCGGCTGAAAATGTCAGTGTGCCTAGGCTGAGAAACCCGTTTGTTCCTGTGCTATGAGAGCATAAAGATCGTTCTGTGTGGAGGTTTATAGTGAACAAAGTATGGAAGTGCTGCAGTTGGGAGCAGAGAAGCCCTGTGTGTCTTTCCTCTGAACCTGCCCGGAGAACCATCCTTGTGAGTCAGCACTGCCTCTCCACATAGCACACAGTCCTGTGTCGCCCTCTCCAGAAATGCCCCACCCCACTCCACCTCTCCACCTTCCCATCTCCAAGGAACTCAGCTGCAAATTCCAGCCTCTGCTCTTCTCTTACAGCAGGTCTGTGTGTCGTACTCATTTGCCAGGCTGGTCCTGCCTATCTGGGCCACTTTCCCCAGGAAATCTGCCCTTACTGCTTGCCTGGCCCTGGGTGTGCTCCGTGGGACAGCACATGCCTGCTTCTTACCCATTTGTCGTGTCTGTGACCCTGTGGCTCCCATGACTCCAGAGCCTTCAGACCAAGCACCCCTGTCCTCACAAGCCCACAGTTCAGAAAGTCTTGCTGAATGTTTGAGACTAGGACACAAATCTCCTGCAACCGCTGCTTGTATATGTGGCATTTTTGTCTTGCCTCAAAAACCCTTCTAAATTCTCAACACACAGTGGTTAGAAAAACCGGTGCAAATCTACCCTATCATGAGATTTGTGTCGATGTGTTAGGTACCCTGGTGTTTTTTGTACATAACAGTGATTGTATCTCAGCGTAGGGAAACCCTTTAGAGGTCAGAATTGACTCTGACAAACATTGGATTGAAGTTGTGTTAGCGACTGGCCAGTGCTGAGAAGTCTCTACCAGACTCTAGCTCCCTGAGAACTTGAGAGAGCGGTTCCCTGACACCTGACTCCCCTGTTGATGGAAAAGAGTGCCAAACTATAACAAAAACTCCCCTGTCCTCCTCTTCTTAAGCCTTCACTATTTGGAGGCTGGGCAGGCAGACTTTACCTTCTTTCATCATTTACTTTTATAGGTACATGTATATATGTGTGTTGTATATATGTGTGTATGTATATTGCATGCGTATACATTAGTGTTTTATAGATAGATAGATAGATAGATAGATAGATATGATAGATAGATAGATAGATAGATAGATAGATATGAACCTACAGCCTTACCCGTGCTGGGCAATACTCTACCACAGCACTTCAGAACCAGCCCTGTCACATATTTTTTGACATATCTCAAATATCTATAGAGATTAACTATACTTTCTCTTTCTTTAAAAATAAAGGCCAATTTTTCCATTCATATTATTTTTATCAGTTTCATGTTATAAGCTAATTAGATTCTGCAAATTCAAAATGGAACAAAGCCACATGAGCAGCACAAGGAAAGTGAAGTGCTTCATGTGATTCTTGTCCTGAGTCTTTAATTCTTTTTTAACTTCTCTATTTATACCTTCTTATCCATGGACATATTCAATAGAAAAACCCTGAGAATCTGTCAGTTCTGCTTCATACTGAAAAGTGTTCAGGGGAGGCGGTATATATGTCCCCAGAGTTTGAAGCATTGAGTCTTTCATTCATTTGCAATACTTGTAGAGTTAACATATCAAATGTTCGGGAGGCCTGCCATTGGTTTTCTCTTTGTTAGAGGGATGGTTTGCATTGGCTGCTTTATGTATCATAGGTTCCATTTATTCAGAGTTCATGGGAATTCCAAGTCCAGAATAGTATTTGAATTAGTAGCCACCATTTTACTAATGTGTATGTTATCACCGTGCCCCACATACAAAGACTCAAATGGACAATGAAAGTTCTATAATAAGGAACTTTATTTCTCTTTAGACTTTTTCTTAAATCTCTATCAAAATTATAAAATGTTTCTTTCTTTAATAGACATGATGTTAAGTCTTTCATAATCACAGATCTTACTTTAAGGAAGTAACAGTTGTGCTGATATATTCACCTCATAGAATCTGTGACATATGGTGACTTTCTTAATGTCTTTCCATTTGCCCTCTGAGCTGGTTAAGATGGATGCATGGATTGTGGATGAGTGGAGGAATGAATAAATGGGTAGATAGAGTGAATGAGTAGATGGATGGATGGAAGGGTGGGTGGGTGGGTGGGTGGATGGATGGGTGGGTGGGTGGATGGGTGGGTGGGTGGGTGGATGGGTGGATGGATGGATGGGTGGATGGGTGGATAGATGAATAGATGGATGAGTGGACATGTGGGTAAATGTATAGGTATATGGATGGAAGCAGGCAGACAGGCAGGCAATCACATGATCAAGCCCCTTGCATGATAAGCCAACAACCACCATTTTCTTCCTTCCTCTTTAGTCTGGCCTTACCCCAGTCCATGTTGCTGCCTTCATGGGACATGTAAACATTGTGTCACAGCTAATGCATCATGGAGCCTCCCCAAACACCACCAATGTGGTAAGTACCCTTAACAAAGAAGTTCAGTAGTGAGTTTTTAAGATGCTGAAAAAAAGTGGCTTTTATGTACTTACATATTTACTATAAGTAAGCTTATTATTCCTAAGTAATCATGAACTTATTACTTCAGATATAGAGTTTGAAAACATCTTTGGTTTCCTTGGCTTCGAAGGCAAGATCCTGTCAATATTCACTTGACTAAAAATTGTGAAGATTTAAGAAATGTGTCCATTAATATCGCAAGGACATTACCACTGGATACTAGAGTAGAATTGCAGTGCTATAGTATTCTTTGAGAGAATGCATCAAAGTACTGCATGTTGAAGGTATGATTCACACAGTGTCATCATACATGTGAAGACATAATTACACGTAACTTCGAAGTCATTTGCTTTAGAAGGGTTCTAGCATGTTGTAACAATCCCACAATCTGAGTGAACAGGCAATGCTCCCCCACACTGAGCATCACCATGAAACCCATGAGATGATTTAGGATAATAATTTCCTGCTCCCCCTGAGCATGCTGTGCCATCCGACATTGTTTTACAGACTTTCAAATTCAGCATCATCCTTTTAACACAATGGACTGCAGGCACAAGACCGCCCATTTAACTCACAAGCAATAAAGAAGGGAAAATAAGCAATAGTCATCACAGAGGGGATGGGCTGTGAGGTCTTAGACATGCACTTGTGTGGGGTTAAATCCAGGTGTTATTTTCCTTCATAAAGCACAGTGTGTAACAAAGCAAACAACATCCTCAGCTCCTTTCCAATAAGCACATGGCATGTCTCCTGTGAGGACACCTTCCTGTCTGTCCATTCAGATAGATGGCCTGTTGAGCAAAGCTTGTTTTTATCAGTCACTTAAGGATGGGTTTTGCTCGTGTGTTTGGTTTTTATTATTGCTTATATGTCAGGGTATGCTCTCTGTCATATTGTCATTTTTGTTGAATGAATAAGCTGGGTTAGAGACTATGGAGTGAAAGGGTAGGGTAGGTGTGGGCCAGTGCCCCTCATGGTGGTACCAAGAAATGCCCCCAGTCGGTTATTTGGAAACTGACAGGCAGAAGAGAAACATCCGATTTTTATCTCTTTAGGTCACTGGAGGCAGGCCACATCTGACCCTCAGTGTGGTTTTGGTGCCCCTGTACAGTGTTTATTTTTAATCCTGAGAGACGGTATTTAAGAACTGATAAATTGACACTGATATCCAGACTGCCAGTTCTTTGAAAATAGGATGATGTGCCACGGTGAGGCTGGCATCCAGCACAGCTTGACTGTGAGTGCAGGTTAGGTGGGCATGGGCCTCTCACCGTAAGCTTGCTCACCTACCCTACTTCATCACTTGCGCCTCTTTCCCATGCTGTGAGCATTGGTACCTTTTCTACCTTAAGGACGCCTTGCTATAGACCCCTGAGCTGTGCTTCTGACAGCATCAGCGGCGGTGGGGCTCCTCGAGGTTACACCACGTCCTTGACACCCTGGCACAGCTTCCTGCGAAAAATTTTATGTGTTTATTTTCCTGTATCTGCAGCAAGGAAGTGCTCGGGGCATGTTGTGTGTGTGTGTGTGTGTGTGTGTGTGTGTGTGTGTGTGTGTGTGAGAGAGAGAGAGAGAGAGAGAGAGAGAGAGAGAGAGAGAGAGAGAGAGAAACAGTCACTATAACCTCATGTCAACAAAGCCTTCATTTTGAGAGTTGCTATTCATTGACTTTGGCTTCTGTTCCCCAGAGAGGAGAAACAGCGTTGCACATGGCGGCTCGGTCGGGCCAAGCCGAAGTGGTGCGGTATCTGGTACAAGATGGAGCTCAGGTAGAAGCAAAAGCTAAGGTAAGGCAAGACACAGACCCTTAAAACTGAAACTGAGGTGGAAGCCCGGGGTTCAGTCAACCTCCAGGTGAATGCTTACTGCCTCTCACAAACAGGTTCTATTCATAAGACCTCCCAGTGATAAAGAATCACATAAAAATAATCTACCATCATAGCCATTCAGCTGAGTAGCCCAGCTATGGAAAATAAGGAACTGCCCTGGGCACGTTACAAACCCCTAGCAGGTTAGGAACCGGATCTAGGCATGTCCAAAGCTCTTCATACTGAGATGATCCTAGGGAGGAAGTTTCTAGAACAATCACAGCCTGTAAACATGAGTCCACATTTTGGGTTGACTTATATGTCAGTTGGCACAGCCTCAAGAGGAAAAGGGATGTGGTTTTCTTTCCCTTCTATAAAAATGAGACCATAATGCCCAGACATTGATGAGAGATGTGAAAGATTGGCTCATATCAGAAGTCCAAGCATTTGGGAGGCTGAACTACCACACCCAGCTGAATAATTTCTTAACTTTTTGATTTTCCTTCAGTGGCATCCAGGTAGGGATCCTGAAGTGTAGCTTGAAGACCCTGGTCTAGAAGATCACAGCTATACTTCCAACTGAGTAAAACAGAATGACCAAAAAGACAGTATCCTATTATTGATAGTAAGAGCCCTTGCATTCAGGCATGTTGACTACAAACAGCATGTCTAGTTGATATTGCAGATGACATTTATATTTTGAATGTCATGAGGAAGGTATGATGGCTAAGACCAATCTCCTCAGCCTGAAGTTGAATCTTTATCCACCATTGAGCAGCTGAGTTACACTGAGCAAGTTAATTGATGTCTCTATGTTGCATTTTCTTATCTAGAATAGAACTTTTTAAATGCTGCTTCTTGTTATCCCAGATATATAGATATATAAAGCAGGACATAAAACCAATCTTTACTAACCATAAATTGTAAATGTACTTTATATCAACTTTGTGATACACATAGAACCTTAGCATTTATTGAAAAGTGATTCTGCATACTAATGATGAATGTGCTAGTTTATTTTTCATAAACAATTAAATCTCACCTGAATAGTTGATATTCCAGGATATAGAACATCTTCAAAGTTTTTCAGAGTTCACCCATACTTTGATTTCATAATTGTCAATGTTTGAGCTCACTGCTTTGCATAAATACATGCTATAAGATATTGAGGGCCATTTCAGAAATTGTTAGACATTCCATCCTAACTGAGCCAAAAATTCATTTAATGATTGTTTGTGAAACTCAAATCAGCAACACAAACAGTAATTTTAAAAACCAACACTCTGCCACATTCTAATCCATAGATATATTAATGTGATACATGCTTAGGGATGTCAAAAGGAAAATGTTAAAAGTCTTTGGATTCAGCAATTAAACTATGATGTTTCTATAAGAGCAGGAAACATTGTATGTGCAGTGAAGAACGCTGTGGTTCATATCATACAAGAGCATGGAAACTGAACCAGGGTATTTAAGTAGTGTTTGTTGGGCGATGTGTGGCAGGGCCACATGGGCAGTGCAAAGTGCTCATGTTTCATATTCAGGACCAAAGATACAATGAAGCTCTAAAAGAGATGTAGCTGGAGGTTTTTTTTTTTTTTTTGGTCTTTGTCTGGCTCACAGGACAAATTTCTCTCACCTGCCAGTTTCAGGGCCAGTCCCACAGCCGCTCAGACCCAACAACCAAGTAAACACACAGAGACTTATATTGTTTATAAACTGTATGGCCATGGCAGGTTTCTTGTTATCTATTTTTTTTATCTTAAATTAACCCATTTCTAATAATCTATACTTTGTCACATGGCTCATGGCTTACAAGTACCTTACATCTCTTTGTTATGGCAGTGGCAGCTGGCAGTATATCCTTCCTCAGCCTTTTACTTTCCAGAATTCTCTTTTTTGCTTGTCCCACCTATACTTCCTGTCTGGCTACTAGCCAATCAGTGTTTTATTTATTAACCAATCAGAGCAACACATTTGACATACAGAACATCCCACAGCACTTCCCTTTTCTTTTTTTTTAAAAGGAAGGTTTTAACTTTTACATAGTAAAATTATAGATAACAAAACAATTATCAAGCAAGAATTACAGTTATAATATCTAGTCTATTTATAATAACTAGTTGGTAAAAATAAAGAAGATATCCTATGTATCTTATATTTGTGAGTCTAAGGTTTTATATCTAACTTATCTTTTATCATAACTAAGGAAAATTATAACTATCTCTAGTCTCTAACTACATTAAAGACCTCAGAAAGATATAATACTACCTGAGAAATGGGAGAAGGATATAAGCAACTTTTGGGAGTTTTGTAAGAGTAGACAGAGACAGCTGGCAGCATGGACAGTCATCTAAAGTTTTTTGGTAAATTGGGGCATCTGTCTTTAGCCCACAGGCCTAGAGTCTCTCAGTCACTTTTCTCCGACTGGTTGTGTATTCTCTCTGGCATTGTTTGCCACCTTCATGCAAAGAAGTACGCATATTCTCTTCTACCCTTCTCTCTGCCTCTCCTGCCAGAGAGGCTTAAAGAAACTGCTCTGTTTCGGTGGGTAATTCACTTGGAGAAATGATGTGAGACATTTAGGGGTACCTATCTGGACAGATCAGGAAGAGAGGGCTCTCCCACTTGTCTTAAATCCCCTTGGGTACAGGACTCTGTGCATGCTTCATAAGTTTAGGCAGACGCAGCCCTTGCTGCCAGAATGCACAACTTGACAAACCCCAGAAGCAGGACCCCTGCATGGCCCTATTTTGACTTCCTTAGCTTTTGACTTATGGGCAAAGGGTGGCACCCATCAGGCAATAAAGCACTAAAGTCATGTTGAGATGGCTTACAGAAGTAAGAATAACTCCCAGGCATGCGAGCTTTATTCAGATTTGTTCTCATCCCCCCCTGCCCCCACCCACCCCCCAAAAGAGTCACTATAGATTACAAGTGATGTTTTGTGGCAGGTAGTGAAGAGATAACGTAAGGTACAACTGCCTTTCATGTTCTCATACAAAAGTCCAAGGGCCTTTAAGATCCTCCATCCTCGCATCTCCAAACCTTGTAGAAAAGGAGAAATGACGTTCCTCTTAGCATTGAGTTACAGTTGTATGTACCTCAGACATGGGGCAGCTAATGTCCTCTGCATTCTTCATACAGCACCATTGCCTTGCAAGTTCACAAACCTTCTGTCTCTACCTTGCTTTTAGGATGACCAGACCCCACTCCACATTTCAGCCCGACTGGGGAAGGCGGATATAGTGCAGCAACTGTTGCAGCAAGGGGCATCACCCAACGCCGCAACCACTTCTGGGTACACCCCCCTCCACCTTTCGGCCCGAGAGGGGCATGAGGATGTTGCTGCGTTCCTTCTGGACCACGGAGCATCTTTATCCATAACAACAAAGGTATGAGGACTTAGCTCCCGAAGCACACCCTTCCTGGAGTCTCCTGAACAGTGATGGGTTAAGTGGCTGTGGTCCTGGGTCCACGGTGGGACCCCTAGGCTAGTCATGGACATGGCCAGAAAAGCCTTGAATAGCAGGGAAGTAGTTCTTCATGGTTGGAGGAATTTTCTTTTGTTCTTAAGTTTCTCAATATGTCATCTTCTAAGGAGACCTTAATGACATCTAGAATCAGAGGGGATTTTGTTTGTTTGTTTCATTTTGGTTTGCAAATTACTTGAGAGGTTTAAATGGCAGTTTGGAACCCACCTACTGATTTCCTTTGCTGGGATCAAAAACCACTACAAACTCAATCCATTGGTGCTTCTATATAACTTCCTTTCCTTTCTTTCTTTCTTTCTTTTCTTTTTTTTTTCTCTTTTTTTTCCGTTTTGGTTATTGTTTTGGCTTGTTTTGTTTTGTTTTTGAGACAGGGTTTCTCTGTGTAGCTCTGGCTGTAGACCAAGGAAACTGGCCTCAAACTCACAGAGATCCATCTGCCTCTGCCTCCTGAGCCCTGGGACTACAGGTGCACACCACCACCACCTGGCTTCTATACAACTTTCAAATAGGGAGAGGTTTCTCTTGTTTCTGTTTGTCGCTGCCTCTGTTTTTGTTATAGTTGTTTGACTTATAGTTGGGCATCATGGTGTCTTCAAGTAATATCCTCCCATGGCTGTAATTGCACACAGAATGCAAAAGTTTGTTTTGTTTATTCATATGATGTTTATAAGAACTGCCTGGGCATAACAAGTATAACAGAAGGAAAACTGGTCTATGACATGTCCTAAGAGGAGAGGGATGGGTGCTGTAGTCTCTTTTCTGGCTATAGAAGGACTAGTGTATAATTGATACAACCATGATTACAAATACTTACTGAAGAAACACCTGAAGAAATAGTGACTACCCCAAACTTCATCTCCCATGATTCCCTGGGCTCTTTAGGAGAGTTGAATCACACATCACAGGTTCTTGGATGTCCTTAAAATGTGTAAACCAGGTGGTGGTGGCACATGCCTGTAATCCCAGCACTCGGGAAGCAGAGGCAGGTGGATCTCTGTGAGTTCGAGGCCAGCCTGATCTACAAAGCAAGTTCCAGGACAGCCTCCAAAGCTACAGAGAAACCCTGTCTCGAAAAAACAAAAAAAAAAAACAAAAAAAAAATATGTAACAGAATAATGGCTGATGGGCGTCCCAGGGCATCCCCGGCTCTTCTCCATCCCAGCTGTCCACTGGCTCTGGTTAGCAGTAGTCTTATGAGATGGTCTATGTTGGTCATGTTCCCATCTCTGATGAAATCCTCTCTAATGTTGTGTGTTGACTGACTAGTCAATGTCTAGGTCCTTGCAGGGTCTGGAATCGTGGGAGAATAGCCAGGAACTGGGAGTGTCCCAGTCCTGTAGGTGGTGTCCTTACTCATTCCACCTCAGGGAGCAAAGAGGAAAAGACTTCTAACTGCTCCTGGAGGCGGGAGCATACATGAAGACATTGTGTGTATTCGTGGAGAAGCAGCGAAAGGGGAAAGGGACGGGCCCTCTGCTGATGTGAGCCCGCAAAGGTTCCAGACGTAATATGGGGTTTCCCAAGCACACCACCATGGGCCTGAAGTGGGGCCTGTGCAAGCCTTTCTTCCCATAATATGACATTGCTAAAGAGCCCTGGAATAATGACCAGATCTGGCTTAACAGACTTACCTGATGAGTCCCCACATAAGTGAATGGTGTGGTTCAGTCAGCAGAGGGGAAAATATTCTCTTTATCTTCAGAGGTGTCCAACCTTTTGACACCGTTACACAACCCTGTGGTCTACAACTGTGCTAGGCCGCAATCACAGCTATCTTGAAGACACCTGTGGCCCCACAAGTTGCAGGTTAGACACACCCACTAGGTGTAGTCTGCTTGTCCCTATGGATTAGAGCAGTCATCAGTTGTTATGTGCTATCTGGGTCTTTACGCAGAACTCATCTTCATTGTTAGAATAAGCCATCAGCCCCAAGAAGTCCTGCCCAGTGTCACCTCCATTCGTGATGTTTTTCCATTTCCTTCCTCAGAAGGGATTCACTCCTCTCCACGTGGCTGCAAAATATGGAAAGCTTGAAGTAACCAATCTCCTGCTTCAGAAGAGTGCATCTCCTGATGCTGCTGGGAAGGTATGACGTCATCGGCCATCCTGTAGCAGGCCACTTCCACACTAACAAACCAACACTTGCTAACAACCCCACCCACCCTCCCAGCCACTTTGATGGTACCTATGTCATATTGAAGTCTCACCAGGGTGAAGACTATACTTGGGATCAGGTGAACGCTGGGTCCACATACAATGGAACCTGAATGTGAATGCTGTTGTCTGTTGTATGCAGTCTAACCCCATTTCCTACATCTAGGAATCTCCTGCTAAGACCCTTTTGACCCTGGTTGTTGTCTCTGCACGTGTTTTCAGAGCGGGCTAACTCCACTGCACGTAGCAGCGCATTATGATAATCAGAAAGTGGCCCTTCTGCTTTTGGACCAGGGAGCCTCACCTCACGCAGCCGCAAAGGTACTTGTAATTCACAGCCTAAGAAGTGAATGTGCATCATCTATCCGTCTCTATATAAGGATCCCCTCTTGCTAATTCTGTAGTGTCCTCGTTGTTTAGACCTGGCTTATAAGATTTGCAGACAGAATCAGCAGGAATCTATAAGCCTTGCACTGTGTAGTCACCTCCTGTGGTAGATGCTCAATAAATATATATCAGTTGATTTCCTTGGGCTATCCAAGACATCCTAAAACATGGGGTAGGAAGAGAGCTGGAATACTTGTCAGCCAGCTTGAAAACATAAGCAGAGCCTAAGGGAATAAGAGACTCTGAATTGTAAGAGTGAGGAGATGTCTGAGTTTGGTAAAGTGCTTGCTACATGCTCTTAGGTACCTGAATCCAGATCCCTAGCACCCATGTACAAAGCTGAAGGCACACAGCCTGCAGTCCCAGAGCTGTGGAGACAGACTGAAGGACCGGTGGGGTTTGCTAGAAGTGTATCTAGTCCAATCATCAGGCTGCCGAGTCAGTAAGAAACCCTGGTTCAAAAGAATCAAGTGGAAGAGCAACTGAGGAAGATACCCAACATCCGTCTCTGGCGCGTGCGCGCACACACACACACACACACACACACACACACACACACACACACACACACAAAAGTTCTGACTTATCAAAATTTATAAAAACGCACATTGCATTTTCCTGTCCAGGAAAACACTGCCTATGTGTGCTTGGTGTTTCATAAAACAGCATGAAGATTTTCTATGCGGGTTTCTATTACTGTTGAGGGGATTGTTAGTTGTCTTGTTAGGGGATTTTTGACCAGTAGATATCTTAGACTTCTGAGAAGAAAACACAAAGTGTAGTGTATTTGGGATTGTGTTGCCTCAGTAATCTGACCTGGCATGCCATAATGCAGCTTTCTTTTTTTTTTGTTTTTTGTTTTTTTTTTTTTGTTTTTTTTTTTTTGTTTTTTGTTTTTTGTTTTTTGTTTTTCAAGACAGGGTTTCTCTGTGTAGCTTTGGAGCCTGTCCTGGAACTCGATTTGTAGACCAGGCTGGTCTCAAACTCACAGAGATCCACCTGCCTCTGCCTCCCGAGTACTGAGATTACAGGCATGCACCACCACCACCGACCGGCTGCAGCTTTCTTAGGGATGCATTCTTAGACTGCTGCTGGCTGAGGATGTGTTGGGTCGCTGACTAGGTGGCTGTGACATGATGCTGAACCAGTACAAACCAGATCCTGAAACTTTTATTTTAATTCTCTTAATGTGTTTAATTGGTCCCTCTGGGTCCCTAATGCCTTTGAGCCATGCCTTGAGTGTTCTTCATTTTTATGCCCGTCACATCTCAGGTCAATGAGCCTGGTCTGTTCTAGGTGGCAATATTGTCAAAGAGAAGGTTCTGGATACTTCTTCCATTAGAGAGGATGTTGCTATTGTTGTGGTGGGTTTTTGTTATTGTTGTTGGTTATTTGTGTGTGTGTGTGTGTGTGTGTGTGTGTGTGTGTGTGTGTGTAGTTGGAGGGAAACTTGCAGGAGTTGGTTTTCTCTTCCTACCATGAAGACCGTGAAGGTTCCAGCCATTGGTTCGGCACCCAATGACGTTATCTCTCCTCACCCAAGGGTGCAGGTTCGTCCTCAGAACCTCCCTTCTGCATACTTAAGTCATTTGTTCTACTCAGTGAGATATGCTCAGAAATCAAATTCTAAATACTTTAGCCCTGAGCGTCCACCTTGGCATTGGCTCTGCTGTGAGGAAAGCTATGCCTCCTAAGCCTTTGACAAACAACAACAACACTGTTTACTGCTTTAGTTGGCAGTGTGACCACGGGAGAGCAGAAGCTAAAAGAGAGGCAGACTAAAATGCATGCAAGAGCCAACTCTATGCAGCGCCTCAGACGATTTATACTTTGAGGGTTAAGAGGCACCTGAGTATCACAAGGATAAGCCTCATGTGCTGGACAAGCCTCATATGGCAAGAACACGCTTTTCCATAGAGGCGTATAAAGTTGTAACAATAGCCAGTTGTAATGAATAATCTAAAGCAAACTCACTCCTATTTGCTACACCTGGGAGCGACAAGAAAGCACATTCCAAGAACAATTCCATGTTTCTGGAGAAGCTGAGGTCACCAGACTTTTGTTTTCTTGGAGTTTTCTCAGATGCACTCAGAATTCCCCTCACAGGACTCCATTCTTAGACCATGTTCTAACCAAAAACAAACAAACAAACCTTTAAGAAGAAAAAAAAATTCAAGAATAGAAAGAACCACTAGTCAAGACAGCCCCAAAGAATGAAGCCGTCCAGTATCTATCAGTGTATGCATGATTAAAGAAAACGGAAGCTGTAAGTATGCATGGAAGGTTGTGCAGCCTTGAAAAGGAAAAGTAGGCTTTTTTATTGCAATTTTTTGTTTTTGTTTTTGTTTTTCAAGACAGGGTTTCTCTGTGTAGTCCTGGCTGTCCTGGGATTCACTCTGTAGGCCAAGCTGGCCTCAAACTCACAGAGATCCACCTGCCTCTGCCTCTGCCTCCCTGGTGCTAGGATTAAAGGCATGTGCCACCACCACCCAGCTTTATTGCAGTTTTTTTTATACAGAAATTATACAAAATAACCAAGGTTGGTGCTGTCATGCCTGAAAAACAGAAGAAGTTGATATAGAAAGGGAGCTGACCAGGGACCCATAGTTCCTTCAAGGCAATGACATTTATTAGAGGACAAGAGTGGTTGGACCCTGAGTTGGGAGGGGCAGGGTACCACTTGGAGAGCTGAACATGATGGGGCCTTAAAAGGGAAGGAGAGGATCTCTTTAAAACCTGGAAAGAAGCTTCATTAAGACAGAGAACAGCCAGGCAGTGGTGGTGAACGCCTTTAATCCCAGCACTTGGCAGGCAGATCTCTGAGTTTGAGGCCAGCCTGGTCTACTGAGCGAGTTCTAGGACAGTCAGAGCTACACAGAGAAATCCTGTCTTGAAAAACAAAACAATACAAAAACAAAAAATGAAATAGATAGGGATAGGGAGAGAGAGACAGAGACAGAGAGAGAGACAGAGAGAGAGAGAGAGAGCTAGGAGTCATGAGAAGGATGGTGAAGGGAAGCCAGGGGAGCTTCTTCAGAGAGATTTCTCAGCAAATCTTCAGTTGGAGCCTCCAGAGCAATCCCAAGAGTGAAGGAAACACCTGATGTAACCTTTTGGGGGTGGCAGGAAGTTTCCCATCCTGTGATTTAGCTCAGCACCATGTATATGACAAGGCGCAGAGAGGAGCAGGCACTGAGTAGGGTCATAAATCAGGCGTTGGCAGCAATTAGTCCACAGCACCAACACCTTCTTAACTCTGTCCCAGAGAGAGTCTCGGAGAGGTGTGGCCTTACTCAGGCTGTGGAATCTGTCCCAAAGGTACAAGCCTGTGCTTGTAACAATGACGACGTTTCTATACATGTGTATAAGAACTTTGGCCAGAGTCACTTGCCCATGACTCTTATCCTCTGTCCCCTTCATACTGATCTTGGGATATCTGTCTTTCTGAGTCCGTCAGTCCTATTGCACTTTAAGGAGAGGGATTCTGACACACACCTGCATGGAAGACGCTTAAGGCTGTATGCTGACCATCATGAGCCAATCACAGACAAACACGCACTACCCACTTAGAATGAGGGCATCATCTTCAGAGATGGGTAGAGAAGTGGTTAGGGGTGAAGAGAAGTGGAAAACTAGGTTAATGGGCACAGAGTTCAGCTGAGGAAGAGGAGGAGTTGGCAGGGGTGGGGGATGGTGACATTTGGGCAACATGTGGCCGACTTCATGCTGTTGGCCATCACCCTTATTAAAAAAAAAAAAAAAACACTTGAAATAGGAAAGTTTGGTGTATATTTTACTACATGGTTGTCTTAGTTAGGGTTTTAATTCCTGTGAAGAGACACCATGACCATAGCAACTTTTATAAAGGAAAGCATTTAATTTTGGTTTCAGAAGTTTAGTCCATTATCATCAGGGCAGGGAGCATGGTAGCATGCAGGCAGACATGATGCAGGAGAAGGAGCTGAGAGTTCTACATCTTGATCTGCAGGCAAGAGGCAGTGAACTGTGACACTGGGTATAGCTTGAGCATAGGAGACCTCAAAGCCTATCCCCACCATGACACATTTCCTCCAACAAGACCACACCTACTCCAACAAGGCCACACCTCCTAATAGTGCCACTCCCTTTAGGGGCCATTTTCTTTCAAACCACCACAATGGTAGTGGAATTTAATGTCCATCCATTTTCACTTTGTTGGAAGTTAATATCTGTAGTAGATTGAATGAGAATTACTCCATAGGATCATATATTTAAATGCTTGGTTCCTGGTTGGTGGAACTGTTTTGGGACAGATTAGGAGGTGTTGGCTTGGTGTGGAGGAGGTGTATCACTGGAGGTAGGCTTTGAAGTTTCAAAAGTCCATGCAGGACCAATGTCTCTCTTCTCTCTCTCTCTCTCTCTCTCTCTCTCTCTCTCTCTCTCTCTCTCTCTCTCCCTCTCTCTGCCTTCAACTTGCTGATAAGATGGAAGCCCTTAGCTATTACTCCAGTGACAAGTCTATCTGCTGGCCTGATACCATCCCCCCCCCCATGATAACCATAGTCTCTAACCCTCTGAACCTGTAAGCAAGGCCCCAATTAAATGATTTCTATTCTAAGTTGCCTTGGCCGTGGTGTATCTTCACAGCAATAGAAAAATAACTAAGACAGTGTCCTTGTGCTCATAGGTCTGTGTATGTTTGCTTGTTTTTTAAAGGCTTGGGCCACCATACCTGTCTGCTATTTATTTATTTATTCATTTATTTGTTTGTTTGTTTATATTTTATGTGCATTGGTGTTTTGCCATTGGTGTCAGGCCCCCTGGAACTGGAATTACAGACAGTTGTGAACTGCCATGTGGGTGCTGGGAATTGAACCTGGGTTCTCTGGAAGAACAGTCAGTGCTCTTAACCACTGGGCCATTTCTCCAGCCCCACAGGGTTGTGTTTCTAAGTAGTCCCAGAGTCTTGGTAGGCAATGAGTGCACAGTGAATAGGTAATCTAGTTGTTCTTACATGGATGTAAGAATGCTGGCCCCTTAGTGTCAATCAAGCTAGAAGTAACAGTAGTTATGGGATGATGTGTATGAAAAATGAGTCTGGTCCGTTTTTGTTTGTTTGTTTGTGATAGTTTTTTGAGATGTAGCTTTGAAGCCTGTCCTGGAATTTGCCCTGTAGTCCAGGTTGGCCACAAACTCACAGAGATCCGCTTGCCTCTGCCTCCCGAGAGCTGGGATTAAAGGCGTGTGCCACCACCACCCCGGTGAGGCTGGTCCGTTTTTATGTTCATAAATAAATAGGTCAGAGACTCAGGGTGTAGCTCCATGGTAGAGTTCTTGCCTAGCACGCACACAGCCCTGGGTTCAGTATAAAGCATTACTAAACCAAGTGCAGAAGTGTACACCTGTAATCCCATCACTCTGGAGGTGGAGGCAGGAGGATTAGTTCATGGTTTCCCTCCCTTTGGGTACAAGCCTGGACTACCTGAGACCTTATTTCAATAAATAAATAAACAAACAAACAGGCAATCAGTATCCAGCCTTGAATCTATCAAACAAAAATTAGCATGAATGTTTCCAAATTTACAAAGTATCCTTGAACAGGGGTTAAAGAGCAGGCCCAGTAATTAATAACTCCGTTATGTCCCATTAGCTTGAGGCGACAGTCAGTTAAGCCCCAGCTTTTCTAACGGGACATTGATCCTCAGTATCGTGTCACATTGCCTAAGCCAGTGCTTGGGTCCTGATATCCTGCTAACACCATCTTCAGAACAGAGGTTCGAGCCAGGGACTTCGTGCACTTTGATCCTGAGCAGACCAGTTATCTCAGTTACAGGCTGGCTTTATCTGCTAGGGGAACAATACCCCATACAGTGGCATGAATAGCAGAACTCTTTCTCCAGGAACCCCCATCCCCACCCCCAGACAGCAAGCATAGACCTTGTGCCTCTTTAAAGTATCAAGTCCATAGAGAGCCCAAATTTCCCAGAAGCTCCACCCACCTCTGTTCTTGATACCTCATCGGCCACTTTTAAGCACAAGACATGCTGGGAAATGTAGTTTTCAACTGGACACAGTTTTCTTTCAATAAAAAGAATGCATACATGCTCTACTGTTTTTGCTCCTGGAAGCTCAGTTCCTGAATTCCAGTCCACAGAGCTTCAGAGGATGACATTAGTCCCACAGCTGCACCCTCTAGGCACACCCTTCTTCTTTACCCTGTTTCAAAATCTCCAGCACAGAAACACCCATCCTAGAATAATGATGTATGACTTTAGGTGACTGGGTTGCTAAAAAGTACATATGTTAAGGGATAATGGAAAACTAAGATCCATTTTTACCAGATTTTTTCCCCAGAGGCAGGGCACTATGCTCAAAAGGAGCTTGGCTTGGTTGCTGGCAAACTCAAGATGCTGATTAGAAAGCAACACTGAGCCTGGACTAACTGGTCATGCTTCTGTAAAGTGTGAAGCCTCCTCCTTGATATATATATATCAGGGTGTGTGTGTGTGTGTGTACAGGATTTGTTGGGGGGGGGCATTGTTAATTGGAATGTAAATACCATCCATTGTTTTTGATAGCTGTTTTTAGTGTGATGTGCATAGGTTCCCATGACAGATGTTTTGTCTTCAGCAAGAATATGGGAGGTAGAGCTAGAGATGGCTTAGCAGTCTGGAACACTTTGTTCTCTTGCTAAGGACCCGGGCTCAATTCTCAGCACCCACATGGCCACTAATAGCCATCCATAACTGGTTTCAGGGACCGATGCCCTCTTCTGGCCTCTGAGGGCACCAGACATGCACATGGTACACATATAGACATGCTAGAAAACACTGATACACATAAAATAAAAATAAATATGTGAGAAATAAAAAATAAAAGTAGTGTGAGAAAGGAAAGATGTAAGAGTATCCTCTGATTGGGCTGGAGAGATGCCTGAATGGTTAAAAGCATGCTGCTCTTGCCAAGGCCAGAGTTTAGATCCCAGCCCCCACACCAGGGAAGCTCACAACCCCTTGTAACTCTAGCACCAGTAGATCCTAAGACATCCTCTGGCCTATGTGGGTACCTTCACTCACACATACATATAACTAAAATCTTTTTTGAAAAAATAAATCTTCGAAAAGATTATTCTATTTGAAAAGATAATTGATTCTCCCTGATTGGTTTTATCAAATTGATACATCTTCCTTGAGTATAGGAATCAAGTATCATTTTGCTTTCTTGAAAATTGAGCTTAAGAAACTCAGAACTGGGGCTGGAGAGATGGCTCAGAGATTAAGAGCACTGGCTGCTCTTCCAGAGGTCCTGAGTTCAATTCCCAACACCCACATGGTGGCTCACAACCATCTGTAATGAAATCTGGCACCCTCTTCTGTGTGTATAATAAATAAATAAATCTTAAAAAAAAAAAAGAAAATCAAAATTGTATTGTGACTCTGGATAAATTCTTTGCCTCTGATTCAAAGTATTTCCTGAGAGTGTCTGAGATCTTGGTTTTCTTACTTTAGACTGTCATTTGTACCTCAGAAGGAGCCAGAAAGAGCCTCTAAAGAAGTGGTTCTTTTTTGTTTTTGTTTTTTTTTGTTTTTGTTTTGTTTTTTGTTGTTTTTTTTCACGACAGGGTTTCTCTGTAGCTTTGGAGGCTGTCCTGGAACTCGATTTGTAGACCAGCCTGGCCTTGAACTCACAGAGATCCACCTGCCTCTGCCTCCCAAGTGCTGGGATTACAGGTGTGCGCCATCACCACCCGGCGTAAGAAGTGGTTCTTAATCTGTGGGTCATGACCCCTTGGGGGGGGGAGTGTTGAATGACCCTTTCACATAGTTACCTAAGACCATCTGAAAACACAGATATTTACATTAAAATTCATAACAGTACCAAAATTACAGTTACAAAGTAGCAGCGAAAGTAATTGTATAGTTGGGGGTCACCACAACATGAGGGACTATATTAAAGGGTCGCAGCATTGGGAAGGTTGAGGACCATAAAGAATAATATGTATCAACCAGGCAATGGTGGCACACACCTTTAATTCCAGCACTCAGGAGACAGGGGCCAGACTGGTCTACAGAGCAAGTTCCAGGACATCCAGGGCTACACAGAGAAACCCTGTCTCAACAAACAACAAACAAACAAAAATGTATCTTGTCTAGATCTGGCACACATTACTCAGAATTGCTAGGGCTCTTTAGAGAATTGTTTCTTAGGACCTGGAATTTGTGGGTTGTGTTAGAAGATTGCAAAATTGTCATGTCTGAAAGGATAGCCAACTGCCCTACACTGGTTGGAACTGGAAAGTGACTAATTCCTGATCTTTTCTTTCCTCTCTTATTGATGCTGTTTGTTTATTTGTTTTTGAGACAGGGTCTCACCATGTAGCCCAGTCTGGCCTCAGCTTCCCAAATGCTGGAACTGTAGGCATGCAACACCATACCCAACTCAGCTGAATGTTCTGTCCCTTGTAAAAGTAAAGCCACAGAGGATAGCTGATAAGAACATGCCTTTACCACCCATACTGTTAGTGTTAGGCATATTGACTGATCCTGTGTCTTCCGTTAGTACTGCTTTGTGAGGTTTCTCTTTTGTGGAGGGATGGAAGGTAGCTAGCTGTCTTCCACCCTCATGTCTCACACTGTAGCCTTGGACACAGTCCAGTGCTCCGCTGGGCTGGGGAGGCATAGGTCTCTGAAGGGTGTGTCAGAACATTTGGTCAGAGGGCCAAATGTTTCTCAGGGTTGCTGGTGTTTCCACATGCCATAGGTCAAGACTAAAAATAGGAATATAAAACCTCCTCCTGGCCTGGTTCAGCCAGTCTGAGGACTCTAGAGGTGACATTTCCACTCCTCACTTCCACTTACTGTGGTCAAGTTCATGTCTGTATCCTAGTGCAATCTTGCATTTCTTATGGATCGCAAAGTCCCAGAAAGCATTTTCTCAGGTCAGACACTCAAGGCTCCTGAGGCCCAGCTGATCAACAGGGAACTTTGTTTACAGCTGAGCATGCAGGGCCACCTGAGGGAAGAACAGCCAAGTATTCTGACAGGGTTAGTGCATCTGATTCTGACTCTGAAGGCTCCTTTCCTCATGTAATCTACATGTGCCTATTACATTGAAACGTTGTGCTGTAAGGGCACCACAGCCTCGGCCCTCAATAGCTTCAGACTACAGTAAGAAGTAATAAATGTGTAAATAAGAGCATGCCACTAAATGTCCCGTTCTGGGGTTGAAGACAAGTGCTTTCTGAGTGTTAGAAATTGATCGCAGAAAAGAGGCAGCCTGCTTCACTGAGGGTGTGGCCCTTGAGTTGAATTTCCAACTCTTACATGCCATCTTCATAGGCAGGCTGTGGGAAAGCATTCTTGGGAGAGAGGCAAGCCAGGGAAACCTGAAACGATAACATCTCTGGACACCCACAGGGTGACAGGTCTGGCTATCAAGTATAGACAGACAGACGAACCACCCAAAATCAATGAGAAAAAAACAACTCCCATGAAGATTAAAGATTGCAAGTTTGAGGGCAGTACACGGTGTCTTCGTTCTCTGGGGGCTGCTCTGGCATCACACTGATAAGGAGCAGGGAATTCTCACTGTCCTGGAGGCTGGGAAGGCCCAGACTGAGGCGTTCTCATCCATCCGGCAAAGGGGCTTGTTGCTGGGTCTTCCCACGGCACACAGTGGAAGGGCAAAGAGAGTAGCAGGGAGTTAAACTCATCTTCTCAGAAGATTAGTCTCTCTACAGCCCGCCCCCCTCCATAAACCGCTCACTCCATAGCCTACACCTTTGACAAACTACACCCCCCCCATAGCCCCCTCTCTCCATCTCAGCTTCAAGGGCATCTTGCAGCATCACCACCTTTCACAGGTTCCACTTCCCAGAACCATTGCATCCGGTGCAGAGGTTCCACCACATGAAGGCAAGGGACACCTTTCAAACTGTAGCAGACCCTAAACTGATTTGAATGGATCTTTGAATGGACCTTGGAATGGATCTGCGGCATGTCCCCATGATAGCGTATGGCTTGTTCCTCTATCCCCAGCTGAAACGCAGTCATATTTATTGAGCACCTACTTCTATAGATTTCCTTTCCGAAAACTAATAGTGTGCCAGCTCTGTTATTTTAAATTGCAGTTTTCCCTACTCAAAACTGCCCTAATGATACTATTTGGTTTAGCACCATTTCTTTACTTCGTCAGAGTTTTTCCATGCAGTTGGAGAGAGCCACTAGACAGGGAAGCATACTGTTTGAAAATGGACTGTGTGCATTTTTTTCTCGGTTGGTAGTAGACTTGACGAGTGGTTGTTTTGACAGAATGGTTATACACCGCTGCACATCGCTGCCAAGAAGAACCAGATGGACATTGCGACTTCTCTGCTGGAGTATGGTGCTGATGCAAATGCAGTTACCCGGCAAGGGATTGCTTCCGTCCATCTCGCCGCTCAGGAAGGACATGTGGACATGGTATCGCTGCTCCTCAGTCGAAATGCGAACGTGAACCTGAGTAATAAGGTAACTCTCTTCTTGATCCTCTACAAAGCGTCCAATGCAATAGAAATTAAGTCCTCAGAAAAGTCTAAAAGGTGATCAAAATTTTGGAGTCAGAATTTGCAAGGCTGGCAAGATGGCTCAGCAGGGTAAGACATGTGTTGACAAGCCTGATGACCTCAGTTCGATCCTGGAACCTGCACGGTAGAAGGAGAGAACCAACTCACACAAGCTCAATAATAGTGCAAGAACATTACCGTCACGTAACAGCATACCTTATGGAATAATACAGTATTTTAATAATTAGCATTGACATTTTGCTGATGTTAACACCACTGATCATGTGTTAGAACTCCAGTGTGGTTTTGTTTTTAGAGTCTCTGATGTGTAGTGGTGAGCACCCACAGACATTGGAGGAAGGCAGTATGCTTGCTTATCTTTGCTTTAAAAATACCACTACAAAGAAGTGAATGAGAAGGAAGGAGGCCCCAGATGGACCAAATGTCACAGTCCTGAGCAATATTGAGTCTGTGGGGAGCATCCTCTGCCACTCTGGGGTACCCTGATAACTTTTTATGAAACCTATGGTCTACATTGCTGACATAGGATTCATAAACACAGTGGTCCGTGTCCTTACTCTATAGATACTTTTTTAAGAGTCAAGGCTACTCTCCTAGAATTCACATGCCAAATCTCAAACCCAGCCACATGCATGTACTCACCCCTCTCTATGACTGACAAAACCACACTGTTGGAATCTCTTGCAGAATGGCCTCACCCCACTCCATCTGGCTGCACAAGAAGACAGAGTGAACGTGGCTGAAGTTCTTGTCAACCAAGGGGCCCACGTGGATGCGCAGACAAAGGTACATCTCCTTTCCCATTCAGCAAGGAAGGAGCCCTATCAAGTGCCATGGAGTGACCGACCTCAGCAGGAAAGCTGCAGCCCTGACCCTGTCAGCCATAGATGGCACTTCTGTTCAAGGGCCAATCTCTGGTCATGGCATTTCAGACACTCTCAACTTTTGGCCCAAGTTCTTCTTTGGCTGCATATCAATAGTGTATATTATTTCTGGGAATCCTGTCCCAAATATGCTTTGGGGGAAGTGTGCAAATGCTATAGGTTTTGTGAGTGACTTAAAAAAAAAAAGACAGAAAAAAGGAAAACTTGGTGGCAGTTGAAGTTTATTCTGTGTGATTCATGAGAGAGAGAGGCAGGAATATTCAGTTGTTCACTTTATGAACCCCTTATTGTCTGTGCATTGACCCATGATTTTTCGTCTTTTTAATTTCCTCTCTCTATTTTCCTCCCTTCCCCTTTGGTAAAATACTGCTTCCAAAAAAAGTGAAATGCTGACTAGTATCACACAATGTCACAGGACAAGCATGGATAAGAAAATGGGTACTAGGTGTTACTATGAAAGATACAATTTCATGTGTATCTCTTTTCTCTGAACATTTGAGAAAGGGTCTCTCTGTGTTGCTCTGGCTGCCTGAAACTCACTGTGTAGACCAGGTTGGCCTCAAACTCACAGAGATCCACCTGTCTCTCCTTCCCAAATGCTGGGACTAAAGATGTACTCTACTACACCATTATTTCCTAATATGCGTCAGTTTATTACGAGGAAACAATGCTGAGCTCCGTATGGTAGTTCATCCCTGTAATCTCAGTACTTCGTAAACTGAGGCAGGAGAATTGCCACACATTCAAGGGCAGCCTGCACTTGATAGTGAGTTGCATGCTGAGATTTCAGCATGTAAAACCCCATTTCAAAGACATGAATGCCTGTTAAATGTCATGTTGTGCATACAAACATTCCTGTACATACATGGATTAGTTCTGAATAGGATCAGGGGTAGATTTGAGGTAAGAGCAGCTCACTGCCCTGTACACAGTGTTGGCAAAGGCACACACACACACACACACACACACACACACACACACATACACATACACATACACACATAATAAATGAGTAAATAAATAAATGTAACTTTTTATTTAAAAGGCTATTTATAAAAATATTTTTAGTATTCTATGGATCTTTATGAAACGTATTACCTAATGCCATTCTTTTACTCATTCATTTATCAATTTATCTTGGAGTGCTGGAAATCAAACTCAGTGCCTTATACGTGCTAGGCAAGCACACTACCATGGATCTAGCCCCTCAAGTAATAGTAAGTATTATAAGCAGCTAGTCGTGACAGTACTAAAAGACTCCTCAACACCTAATAAATTAGCAAACATTCTTTGCAAGCAAACAGTCCTTGAGTGGGGCAGAAGCTGTAGCTATGGGTGGAGGTGTCCCTGAGGAAGACTGTGCTCAGTGCAGAGAAAGCCCAGGGCTCACACCTGGAGAGCCGCTGATCTTAAGATATGGAAGAGAAAGTGAGGGTTTCATCCTGTGACTGAGTCATGCCGCACAGAAGGCACATGGTGATATTTAAAAAATCTTGGATGAAGTACCTCAGACATACCAGCCAGGGCCTTCCACCTGACCCTGTCACTTCTTACCCGTGCGTGTATTTGCGAGATGTGTTCGTGTGTGGTATATGCCTGCGCGAGGGTGGGCATGCATATGTGTACATGTGTGGAGGCCAAGGAGAATGTCAGGGATCTTCTCTATCTGCTCCCCACCTTATTTCGTTTCTGAAAAGGGGTCTCACCCTAAAGGTGAAGCTTGCCCTTTCAGCTAGACTGGCTGGCCAGCAATTTCCCAGGATCTACCTTTCCCTGTCACCTCGGGGATTCCAAGCACAGGTGGCCATGTCTGGCTTCTGTCACCTCTTCTTACACAAATGTATCTATCCAGTTTCGCAAGTATGACAGCCAGCCCTCTCTTGTTTCTTACTTTCCTTTTTCAATCCCTTATTTACCGAAGATTTCAAATATTTCCTGAGCACCTGTGATGTACATGAGATGATAATATCGAGCACTGTGCACTGAGCACATCCCACCGTTTCTTACTGCTAGCTGCAAAGAATTTCTCTCAAGTTGCCTGTCTCTAGGCATGTCTTTGCACGGTGCCATTTTGTCTGGGAATCCTGGGAATGAAAGAGCCCATATCTGTGGGTACAAGGTGACTCTGCTTGGCTGTGTACACATTAAAAAATTATTTTTTGCCGGGTGGTGGTGGCTCACTCACCTTTAATCCCAGCCCTCAGGAGGTAGAGCCAGGAGGATCTCTGTGAGTTCACGGCCAGCCTAGTCTACAGAGCAAGATCCAGGACAGGCACCAAAACTACACAGGGAAACTCTGTCGTGAAAAAATAAATAAATAAATAAATTATTTTTTATTACTGTGTGTGTGATGTATGTGTGAGTGCAAGATACTTGCCGCAGCACACATCAGAAGGCTTTTGGAAGTTGGTTCTCTCCTTCTATCAGGAGTTCCAGAGATACAGCTTGAACTCATCAGGCTTGGAAGCAACCATTCAAACCTGATGAGCCCTCTCACTGGCCCCTATACACATATATTTTTAACAAATGCTTTGGGACATCAAGAAGGCTAGTGTCTCAGAGGACAGAATAGTAAAGATGCCCTCACTTCATAGATGGCAGGGTGGGGGGGGGGGGGGGGGGGGGGGGGGGGATACACAGGAAAAGACCACAGTCACATAAGCTCATCAGTCCATTATGACAACTTAGCATCTCCCCCAGAGCGGGTGGAAAACTAAAAATTTAAATGACATGTTTGAATATTCAAAGTGACTCACTCTCTAAACCTACTACATTTGGCACAAGAGCCACTGGAGAATGTTGTGTTATTATGCACTTTAAAAACACAAAGAACAAGGCAGGTGGTAGGGGCAGCACACATCTTTAATCCCAGCACTCAGTAGCAGAAGTAGGTGCATCTCTGAGTTGAGGCCAGCCTGGTCTACAGAGCAAGTTCTAAGACAGCCAATGCTAAACAAACCCTGTCTTAAAAAAACAAAACCATGAAGAACATTTTAATATGAATATTAGTGAAATGCCTATATCATCTTGACCTCTTTATCACTGAACTTGGAATAAAGGTTTTTTTAGACAGCTAAATTGATGGAGATAAGAACCAAATGGACTCTATACACAAGCCTCCTGTACATTCAACGTTCTGACCATAGGTGCCATGTCTGATTTCTCAGCACTAAGGAGGAGGAACCCCATCAAGCAGGCCAATGCATTCTGAGTACCACATAGGGAGATCTACCATCACTCAGGAAGGGGTCCAGGGCTAGCAGAAGGTCAATGATTCTAGTAACTGTACCAAGAGAGTCTCATCAGTGTGACTGGGGTATCTGAGAGTTTGTGGAGCAAAGTGTGACCAGAGCCAGTCAGTATGTCCATCAAAATGTGTTTTCACCATCCACTGTCAACTGTGGTCTAGGCATTCCCTTTATGTGTATGGGTGTTTTGCCTATATGTATGTCTATGCATGTGCCTGGTGCCAGTGGAGGCCAGAGGAGAGCATCAGATCCCCCGTGAGCTAGAGTTACAGACAGTTGTGAGCTACCATGTGGGTCCTCTAGAAGAGCAGCCAGCTCTTTTCACCTCTGTGCCATCTCTGTGGCCATTGGGCATTCCCTTTTCAAAATGAAAGATGACAATTTTGGCTGGGGCCACCTTAATGAAACGTGCATATCTTTGGCAAGAGAATCCGACCCTGGCAAACAGGGGGAATCTTTTCCGTGTCTCTCTAGAGACACTGTGAACTGGGGCAATGCTGTCTGCCTCATAAATGCCTGTGTTGTCATCAACAGAGACAGGACAGAGACCCTGAAAGTGGTAGTGTCACCTTCTTAAGATCTGCAGTATTCTGTGTGTGTTGCATATTTGTGTTTGAGTATATTCAGGTGTACTTGTACTTGTGAGTGAGTGAGTGAGTGAGAGAGAGAGAGAGAGAGAGAGAGAGAGAGAGAGAGAGAGAGAGAGAGTGTGGTTATTTCTTGTGGTTGTTTGGTTGGTTGGTTTTGTTTTTTTTAGACAGGGTATCTCTGGGTAGCCCAGGTTGGCCTTGAACTCAAAGATCTTCCTGTCTCTGGGTGCTTGGATTAAAGGTGTGTGCCGCCACCACCACCCAGTTTGTGTGTATGTTTGGTACACATTCAGGAATTAAATTCAAGTCCTCCTTGAACTTTGTTAAAAATACATGTGTATGGGGGCCAGTGAGAGGGCTCACCAGGTTTGAATGGTTGCTGACAAGCCTGATGAGTTCAAGCAACCATTTCATTGGCTGAGCTATCTGCCATCTCCAGAGTATCATGACTTTTTAAGTAATAATTTAAATTTTATGTATTCATATATATTTTCAGAAAGAAGAATAGACAGGGGCGGGGGACAAAACAAAACAAAATAAGAATGAGTGGACAGCCCCTGAGAGTCACTGGCTGCCAGTCCAAGAAAAAAACGGGTCGCTTTGTGTCAGTCATGGGCTCCAGTAAAGAAGTGGGTAGCCTTTCTTTAATTAGAACAGTGGTTCTTGACTTTTCTAGTGCAGGACCCTTTAATACTGGTCCTCATGCTGCAGTGATCCCCAACCATGACATTATTTTTGTTGCTACTTCATAACAGTAATTTTGCTACTGTTATGAATGGTAACGTAAATAGCTGTGTTTGCTGATAGTGTTAGGTGACCCTTGTGAAAGGGTCATTTGACCCCACCTCCAGGGGTCGTGACTCACAGGTTGAGAACCTCCCTGAACTAAAGCATCTATACCAAGGTCACGTTCTTACTTAGACAGCAAGAACTCACATTTGACTGTTTCTATGTCCCTGTCTGTCTACAGCGGGCTGTACATTGTTTACTCTTACAGGCTCTCACTGTGCAAACCTGGCTGTCCTGGAACTCACAGAGATTTGCCTGCCTCTGCCTCTGGAGTCCTGGGATTAAAGGAATGTGCTGCCACCACCCCTGCCCTGGCCCCCCAAGCATGTCACTTAGTCATTTTGGTAGAGGATAGAGCATTCAGTCAACCCTAATCTAGTCTGTCTATACAACACTCTCTGACATCACCAACCAGTTAGAGTTCAACTGTCTAGGGGCTGATTGGTCCATGTTCCTGCCTGTCCTCAACAGTATCTAGAGAGTAAAGAGCTGACATAAGGGAAAGTTAAATACCTATTTTTATGTTCAGTCAGATATATTAAGAGTAACTCTGAAAAGGGCAATTTTTGTTATGGGGAAGAATCTAAAAAAAAAAATCTATTTTCCAGCTCAAATGGAAGGTTGAATAATAACTTTTACTTCCGTTTAGGATTGCTGTTACTAAAAGTGTACTTACAATGTTTCTCTTTTTATAAAATGTAATTACAGATGGGCTACACGCCACTCCATGTGGGCTGTCACTATGGAAACATCAAAATAGTCAATTTTCTGCTGCAGCATTCTGCAAAAGTTAATGCCAAAACAAAGGTGGGCGCCTTCCCCTTTCTTTCCAGCAAAATCCTGGGTTTCATACTCAAGGAAGCTCATGTCATTTCTCCGTTCTTCCTTCTGCAGAATGGATACACACCACTTCACCAGGCAGCTCAGCAGGGCCACACACACATCATCAATGTCTTGCTTCAGAACAATGCCTCCCCCAATGAACTCACTGTGGTAAGCCATGGGGCCAACGCGGTAGGGCTGGAGGAGGCAGGGGGGCTCTGAAAGCTTCCCACATGTTGCTCATACACCAGTTGCTTTTCTAAATCTCAGTGGTACGTTATACAGAGCCCTCAGTGGGGACCAAGTCATGAGCTGTCCAAAGTACAGCAGACCAGTGTTTCCCACTCTAAAAATGCTCACATCATCACCACTTATAGAAGCACATATTAAAGAAAAATGGTGTTTATGTCCCATTGATTGTTGACATGGAACCATGTGTAGCTGCCCGGACCTTGATGCATGGGTAGGAACAGGAGAGTTGGGCTTTTACAAAGTATGCTTGTTAGTTATCTTTCTGTCACTATGACAAAATCCCTGAGGCAAGCAAGCACCTTAATAGAAGGAGAGTCTTTCTTTGGCTGGCAGTTGCACAGATGTCTATCATGATCACTTGACCCCATCATATTGAATCCGTAGTGAGATTGAACATTATGGCAGGGAGTGCTTGCTGAAACTTCCATGGCCACCAGGAGGCAAAGAGAGAAAGGAGGAGTCTGGAGCTCCAATATACCCTATAAGGACACACCCCAAAACGGCATAATTTCCCTCCATGAGTCCTAACATGCCAGTAGCAGCAACATCTTCAAAAACATGGCCTTTGTGACATTTAGAATCCAAACTATAACATTATGTCTCCAATGTAACATTTACATTCTTTTTATGTGACAGTTGAGTTGGTAGGATAAGACACTGGTCTTGCATTGGTTGCAGGCTGTAGACAGAGTTTCTCTGCGTCCCAGCAACCGCTCCCAAATAACCCCTCGGAGACTTCTTATTAATTATAAATGTTTGACTGTAGCTCAGGCTTGTGACTAACCCACTCTTGCATTTTAAATTAACCCACATTTCTTATCTACCCTCTTGGTGTAGATCTTACCTACCCACGTGGCAGTAACTTCTTTCACATGGCACATTCATCTTGCTTCTCTCTGCATCTCTCATGACTCCTCAGATTCTGCCCTTCTTCTTCCCAGTGTCCTTAGTCTGGTTCTCCCCCTAACCTTATCCTGTCCAGATATTGGCCAGTCAGCTTCTTTATTAAACCAATCACAGTGACATGTATTCACACAATGTAAAGAAATATTCCATAGGATGCTGAGTAACCTTGTCCACATTTTCCTGTTTCCAGAATGGGAACACAGCCCTGGCCATTGCCCGGCGCCTTGGCTACATCTCAGTGGTTGACACACTGAAGGTCGTGACGGAGGAAACTATGACCACCACTGTGAGTAATGGATATAGAACTCTTACTCTGAAAGCCCAGTTCCCAGATGGCAGTTTCCCTAAGCTTTTCTAGAATGTTCCTTCTTCCTCCATTCATAGACTAAGTGCCATATTTTGAAATATTGTCACTCATTACTGGCAGTCAGTGTAGCAAAACCCTCATTTCTAATACAAACAAAATTTGAAACACTAAAAAATATATATTTTAAAGTTGCCTATGAAGCAAAAAAGATGGCTCAGTGTAGAGCACCTGCCCAGCACCTGCCTCAGGCAATGCTCAACTCCAGTAACTCCAGCTCCAGAGGATCTAGTGCCCTCCTCTGGCCTCTCTGAATACTACACTCACATATGCTCAGACACAGATACACAGACACACAAACAACTAATAAATCTTAGAAAAAAATAGTTACTTAAGTGGATAAAGAGTTTTTGATTCCATATTCTACCAAATAAGTTTTTGTTTGCTTGTTTTAATCTTGACATTTCAAAGGCTTTTAAAACTTCATATAAGCTCTTTAAATGCTTGTCATTTTTGCAAAATAATGTTTTCTTAAAGTTATGGGTAGATAAAAATTGGCTTTAATTCTCATACTTATTTTTTAATACCTGTTGGGGGTATTCATAAGGAAACCAATATTTTCCCTAAATTTTTAAGTAAACATTTGCCAGATGACACTATTGCATTAGATACATTTAAAATTTGTGTGTGTGTTGGGAATACACACATGCCATGACATGTATGTAGAAGTCAGAGGATAATTTATGGGAGTCAGTTCTCTCTTCCCACTATGTAGGTTCTGGGGATAGAACTAGGGTCATCTCTCAGGCTTGGTAGTGAGTGTCTTTCCACACTGAGCTATCTTCCCAGCCCTCAACACAAAAAAAGGAAAGAAATTAATAAATCTTTTTAACCCTGTCTAATGCCTTTGAACTAGATTTGGTGACTTTGGGATTAAGGGCAGTTAGGACAGTGGAATGTGGGGTTATTGCCATCATTTTCCTTTTACTGCCTCCCAATCCAAAGGCAGACATGGCTACGGTGCATAACTTACTCTGTCTACACAGTGCTTTATATAGAAAACCGTGGGTAGGGCTGTCTGCAGCTACCTGCCAGATGAGTTATTTGGCAGTTTGTAGGCTTTCGAAACCAGAAAATGAATCTGCTGAGTAGAAGAGAGAAATTGTACGATTTACAAGACAGAAAATGTTCACTAACCAGGATCTATTTCTATCATCATCATAGAGGTTAGGACAGAAATTGCATCCACCAATTCATATGGCTTTTAAAATCTAAAATCTGCTATTGAGTTCTTTTGGATGTTTTTGTTAGTGTGTGTTTTGTTTTGTTCTGAGTCACCCTATATGGACCAGGTTGTCATCAAACTCACAGAGAGTAGCCTGCTTCTGACCCTAGAGTACAGGCATGCACTACCATGCCTGACGATTATTAAAGTCTCAGAGAAAAGTTAAGCCAATAACGTTTTCTAGCCTTAATGTTCTGGATTTCCCATATAGCTCTCTCTAGGGGGGGAAGGAGAAGGAGAAAAAAAAGCTGTTTAACAGTAACCAAGTGTCATGATGCTGCAGCTGTTTGAGTCATTATAGTTAATACATCAGATGGCTGTTTTAGTATTACAGGACAAACCTTGTCTAGTAGTTCAAAATACAAATCACAGTTGAATTCTTCACCCATTGGGCAATTTCACAATGTTTATATGAAATAAAAACAAGAGCCTCGGGATAGAGAGGCAACTCAAGAGTTGGGTACTCCAGCTGCTCTTCCAGAAGACTCATGTTCGGTTCCCAGAACCCACGCTGGTGGCTCACAATAGCTGCTAACCTTGGCTTAGAGGATTTAGTGCCCTCTTCTGGCCTCCACAGTGCGCGCACTCGTACACACACACACACACACACACACACACACACACACACTCAGATGCATACACACAGGCATATAAATAAAATATTTTTTAAAAGTAAAACACCAAAAGTGTTAATATACACTAGAAGGCTGACTGTTGATTGTAAAGCATAGACAAGGTTCTAAGTTGGGTTCTCAATGCATGACAGTAACCACCAGTCTAGAGTTACAGAAATGAGAAAGCAATACTGCATCTTCGGGAAAGGACCAGGCTCCTGCCAGAGTCTATGGCAGTGGAGCCATTTCACATGTATGATATTATTAACCTTGGGTGGTGACTTTCTTCAAAAGGGAGGAAGATAATGCCTGCTAAAAGCAAGGTCCAGGCTGCCCCAGGAAGAGAATACGGCCTCCAAATACTGTCAGCACTCATGGTGGCCAGCAGAAAAGCCAGTCCTGAGGAATTATTCCACCCTTCTGGTACTTAAGACTGTCGTAAACTCAGACACCACCTTCTCTGTCCTGCTGTAGTGCTTGTGTATAAATTCCCTTAGGTGGCAGTGACGTGATTTTGAGTTGGTATTTGTAATCTTAAAATAATTAGCATAGCTCAGCCCCCACCACACTGACCACCGTGCTCTAGCAAGTTCCTGGGTCCTCAGTAGCCATTGTTTCTATTAAGAAGCTCTGCCACATAGAGGCAGTGTATGATGTGGAAACCCTGAGAAGGAAAGTTAGTAAATATCACGGTACCATGAGGAACCAAATACCAAGCTTCAGAGGGATGACTCTTCCTTTAATGGCACTAAAGTTGTATTTCCCTTGATTATGTTGCTTGAAATACTCAGTTTCTCTAGAAGCCGTGATCAGGGAACATCTAGCATCCAGCTGTGAGGTGCTAACACCATTCCCTGCATAAAGGAGCCAGGACTCCTGGGAGAAAGAGCTAAGTGTAGGACTAGAGAAGGATTGCTCCAAAGTGTACTTACTTTGCTTTCTGTTGTGGTGGTAAAATGCTGACCAGAAGCAGCTTTGGAAGCAGGGCCAGTTATCTAGGCTCACAGGTTATTCTGTGGACAGGCTACAGTCCATCGTTGAGAAAAGCCAGGACAGGAAGTTACAGCAGGAACCTGGAGTCAGGGACCGATACACAGGCCGTGGAGGAACACTGCCTGTTGGCTCGCTCCCCATGGCTTGCTCAGGTACCGCTTTTGTACAACTCAGAACCACCTGCATGCAGTGGCACCTTCTGCAGTGGACTGGGCCGTCCCACATCAATCATTGATCAGGAGTTCCCTACACACATACCTACCTATAGGCTAAGCTCATAGAGGTAATTCTCTAGTTAAGAATCCCTCTTGCCAGGTGACCCTAGTTTGTATCAGGTTGACAAAAATTAACCAGCACATCAAGGAAGCACACTGCCATCACTACCAAAGTTAAATCAAATATGTGAATACAATGACAGGGGGCAGTCACACACAAATCAACAGAGTTCATGATGACCAAGGCCAGAACACTTTAACCAAAACAATATAAATAAAACAATATTAGAGCATGGTTCAAAGCATGAAGCAAATATATCTGAGCCCATACTGGTGTAAGCAAAGAACTAAATGTGTGGGAAAGAATGTGCAGGTACCTGAGGGAAAAGAATTACAAAAAGTACAGGGCATTCTGTTCATTGTCAGAATACTGGCCTCAAGGCTTTCTTCAATCCTGAGAAATGTGGCTGAAAAAATATCCCCTGGCAAAGAATCCCAAATAACTTATGAAAAGCCTTCAGTCTCAAGGAAACATCAAACACAATTACCTACAGCCTAAATATGGGCCAAACATAGTGCTCTCCTTACAAAACACAAACAAACAAGAATAGTATACAAGCAAAGGAGAATAGAGTAAGTTTTACAGGGGAGAACTCTGATAAATGCTGCCTCAGCCAGAAGATCAAAGGCCACATTTGCTATGACATGGGATGAAGAAGAAGATAGCCTTCCTTCTCTAGATTAATCACAAAGGAAAATAAACAAATGAGACAGATGCTTCTTTAAACAATGAACTAATACAGCTCAAGACTCTCAAGGTCCTCAGTACCAAAGAAAGTTGAGAATCATTAACAGTCAAGGAAAACCCAGAGCCATTGCAACTACATTGAAAAAAATCAAGAAAATGTCAATGTAACACAAACTTTGATGATGATGAATCAGTTTAGTATGCTTTGCAAAATGTACTGTACTAACATAAGATTTTATTACGAAGGACTTAGTATGGAGGAACATATAGGGATTTTCTGTACAGTTTAAGAGACTATAAAACTAATTGAAAATTTATTTTAAAGATTTAGTTAATTTCAGTATTATATACTGAGAGAGGCTCAAAAATGTTTTGTTTCCACATAACAACTGAGCATATGACAAAAATTTACCAAAAAATATATATATATCAACTTCTGGATGCTTTTTTCTTTTTTTTTTAAGATTTATTATTCATGTATTTTATGTATATGAGTTTTCCTTCTTCATGCATACCAGAAGAAGAAATCTGATCCCATGGCAGATGGTTGTGAGCCACTATGTGGTTGATGGGGATTGAACTCAGGACCTCTAAAAGAGCAGCCAGAGCTTTTAACCACTGAGCCATCTCTCCCAGCCCTCGGTTTTTGCTTCTTAAAATTTGTTCTTGTTTTTGTTTTCTGAGACAGGGTCTCTCTGTGCAGCCTTGGCTGTCTTACAGCTCACTCTGTAGACCAGGCTGGCCTCGAACTCAGATATCCTACTGCCTCTGCCTCCTTAGTGCTGGGATTAAAGGCATGCACCATCACTGCCCAAGTTAAGATTTATTTATTTTTCTTTTATGTGTATAGGTGCTTTACCTGAATGCATATCTGTGTACAACATGAATTCAGAAGCCAGAAGAGGGCTTCTGATCCCCTGGAACTGGAGTTACAGATTTGCTGTCATTTGGGTGCTGTGAACCTAACCTAGGTCCTGCCAGAGCAACCAGTGCTCTTAACCACTGAACCATCCCTCCGGCCCCTGGTTTCAGTTTTATAACTTACATGCAGCTGCTGCTGCTGCCTTTTAAGTGGATATAGATTATGAAGTTAGAATGTTACCAAAAGAGTAAGCAAGAGTCAGGAGGGCACATACCCTGTCGCTTGGTGTTCTTGGTGAAGTTTTTTTTTTTAAAAAACTAAAAGGATCTTGCAAATGTGTTGCCTCTGAAATGGTTTTAATGCACATCGTTATAAAATATGCATAACTTATATAACGCTAGTATGTTTGCTGTATCCTATCCATGAAATGGACACATATTGAGGAATACAAAGGAAGTAAGAAGCTTGGCAGATAGGATAATAACAAATTCCTTACTGTTATTTAGGCTATCTCCTTCCATGACCCAGAGTGGGATTGATATTTGGTTCTTCTGGCAGGGACAAGCACAACATTGCTTTCTTCACTCCCTCTGAAAAAGCCTTATTGGGGACCTCAATCTCTCATCTGCTATGTCCCTGGAAGACTTCCACCTTGTGCTCCTCTGAGGGGCATTTCTGAGGACCCTCCCCCACTACCATGCTGCTCAAGGGAGAGGGCATGTTGTGTATAAAGCCTTCTAGGTCCTCAACTCTGAAGTCCCATAGGATATCAATCAATCCTTTCAGAAAGAAAGAAATGGTCTCCGTAGAAATGCCAAGTCCATTCATACTGAAGCAGCTTTGTTTTTGTTCGTAGACCATCACTGAGAAGCACAAAATGAATGTTCCAGAAACGATGAATGAAGTTCTCGATATGTCAGATGATGAAGGTATGACAATGTCTGGGGGCGGGGGGAGGGGGGGTCCATCATGGTGATGAGTGGCTGGGTATCTGTTGCTTCCAGGAGAAAGGCCTTTACCAACGTGTTTGGGGGGGATGTTTAAATGGTGGGTTGTGGTGTTGGGAATGAGTATTTTCATACACTTCTATTATCACTTAAATCATACAGTTCGTAAAGCCAACGCCCCCGAAAAGCTCAGTGATGGGGAGTATATCTCAGATGTTGAAGAAGGTATTTACACCTCTCTCCTGTGATGAGACTTAACCCCCAACTTCAGCTTTCATGTCTTAGCTCTCAACAGTAACACTTCCTCACGTTACTAACTTCTCACGGAATTTTGAGAATTAATTTGGGGGTCGTTTAAAGCCTCACCTTCGTCCTATCCCTTTTCAGACCTGATTTCTCACGCCCATTTCCCGCCTTTAAGTAGAAAAAAAAAAAATGTCACTACTTACCAGGATTCCTCTCTTTCTGTCCTTTCTGTCCAGCAGAAAACGGATAGTTTTATTGTTTGTGTCTGAAATCTGAAAAGGGGCAACTTAACTGTTTTTAGTTGTTTTTTTTGTTTTTGTTTTTTTTTTTTTGCCCTTAGTGTAAATGGCATCCTTACAGGTCACAGGCCGAATGCCCGGTCTGCAGTATACTCTGCAGCTCTGCAGTAAAAATCACCTTTGGACTTGGCACTCAGTATGGAAACTCAACCAGAGTAAAACCATTTTAAACTATAGACGTTCAATAGTGGCTTGATAAGGAGATTGATATATATATTAAGGCTGTATTTTGTGTGCTCAATACAGCTACTCGTTTTCTGCTTTGCTTAAAAGAATGATACTCTTGACCATGTCGTTCACTTACATATATATGTGTGTCTGTATGTATATGCACGCATATATATGTGCATATGACATATTTGAAAGGTCTGTTGGAAAAGTACCATTGTATAAGTGAATAAATATTGTAAAGGTGGCAAATTTGGGAACTTCACTGAAATAATGAAATATTTACTGTATTGAATGTATATTTTTATTATTGTTATTTTTTTTTTTTAATCTGAAACAGGATCACTATATAGCCTTGGCTATGTATACCAGGCTGGCCCCAACTCAAAGAGATCGACCTGCCTCTGCCTCCCTAGTGCTGGGGCTAAAGGCATGTGCCACCATTCCCCTGACTTTTTTTTCCCCTTGAATCAGTTTATCCTCCAAAATCACTTTCTTCCTTACTGCTCCCTGCCCTCACCCCTTTACATAGTACTTTTCCTCTCTTGTGTCAGTCTTAGCAGGATTTTAATCAAAATTCACTGGGAGCATAAGTAGTGGGAAAATCTACCTGACGCCAAGTAGCTGTCACCTTGGTGCAATTGTTAAGACTGACACACAGAAAGGCCGGTGCCTGGATGGCACACTCACAGGAACGCAACCTTGAAGTTGGGTCAAGACTCTTGATTGTCTATGATTATTGGAGTTAATACTTTTTGTTTGTTTTGGGTTTTGTTTTGTTTTTGTTCGTTTGTTTGTTTGTTTGTTGTTGTTGTTGTTGTTGTTTTGAGCCAGGGTTTCTCTGTGTAGTTTTGGTGCCTGTCCTGGATCTCACTCTGTAGACCAGGCTGGTCTCGAACTCACAGAGATCCACCTGGCTCTGCCTCCGGAGTGCTGGGATCAAAGGCATACATCACCACTACCGCCTGGCTGGATTTAATACTTTTTGATATAGGTTCTTCCATCAGTTGTGTGTCTGCTTCTCTTTTATGTCCCACTGGATTTTGGTCGCATCCTCGTGAGACGTCGTGTGTCTCACTGTCATCTGCTATGATAGCGCATTCTCTTGTCACCCCGGAGTGCCATTTCTCATGTGCACATGTTTTCATTTAAAAGGGTGATGTGCTTCCCTGTGTGTGCACAAACAAACCAGGATTCAAAGACTGTTTTCCAAGTTAAGTTAGCATGAAATACAGTAGGACAGTCATTATCAGCCATTTGTCTGCCCTTTTAACTTGATAGCCAAGGCTACCACCCTGATGAGAGGCCAGGTTTGAATGGACTGTGTAATGGCTTTGTTTATGTGGGCCAGTTATCAAATAATTTCAAAACAAGAGAAAATTGAACCTTTAAACTTGAATTAAATTCACTTCATGAAGTAGAAATGACAATCATTTCCTTTATATTTGCAAACTTGAAATTCAGAGTGGCTTATAATTATCATTTTTGTCATTCATTGAGTTTTTTTTTCCTCTGTGGGTGTGTTCATGGGCTGTCAGAGTCATTTGGCTTTTGATCTTATAATGTCATAGAATTAGATACCACGAAGGAGAGGGGGTAGGTCCTGAAGGTCAGTCCCCTTGAACACCCCTGGAGCTGGAATCTCTTTTGCTAGAACATTCTTTGCCCAAAGGCTTCAAATTGCCTGATCCAGTTTGAATAATCTTCTTCAAAAGTCCCCCACCTCCTTGAACTCCCTCTCACTTCTAGCTGGTGATTGGTTCTTATCTATTTGGGCCAGGATGATGAGCATTCAGGTTCCACTGATTATTTAGAATAGAATCTGCTCTCCCATGGCCCAGTCCTTCAAGTATTTGAAATATTTTAAAAATTATATTCACTTTTTGGGGAAGGCATGATCGAAGGTGTGTTGGGGGGGGTGGAGTCAGAGGATGATCTGTCAGTCAGTTCTGTCCTTCCACTTTGTAAGACCTGGGGCATCAAACTCAGGCACCAGGTTAGGTAGCAGGCACCTTCACTTACTGAGTCTTCTTTTTATTTTTTTTCTGGTGTTTGAATGTATTTCTCCTGCTCTTTCATCTTTGATTCTGCTTCAGGCCCATCCCAGTCACTTCCTCTTCCTGCTCCCCCACTCAGCATGGTCTTCCTCCTAGGTCCATTTTCAGTCACCTATGTCTGCCGAGAGTTCAAGTGTCTAAAATGTTCAAGTGTCAAGGCTGGAGTTGTAGTCTGATCCACACAGAACCACATAGCAAAGCTATGCATAGTGTACATGCCTTTAATCCCTGGGAAGTTGAGGCCAGCCTGGTCTACATAGTGAGTTTCAGAGTTCTAGGCTAGCCAAGACACACAGTAGACCCTGTTTCAAAATAAAAGCAAATCAAAGACAATTCAGCTTTGTGTGCAGTTGCCATCTAACTCGATTTATATAAATATTACTGTCAGCCAGGCTGTGGCGGTGCACACCTTTAATCCCAGCACTTGGGAGGCAGAGGCAGGTGGATCTGTGAGTTCAAGGCCAGACTGTTCTACAGAGCCAAGTTCCAGGACAGCCAGGGCTACACAGAGAAACCCTGCCTTGAAAAACCAAAAATAAATACATAAATATTACTGTTGGTGAAGGCCCCTAAATTTTCCTAACTTGAGCTTTGCCAACCATCATTTTCCCAATCAAGTATGTATATTCTTCTCTGTCATATAAACTAGCATTTCTGCATTACCAAAAATTATCCTAAAACCAATTGCTATGAAATTTTAACTTTAAAATATCCCCTCCAACTTGAATGATAATGTTGACTTCTAACTCAATTTCCTGATAGTCTCCCCAGTCCTTTAATTGTCTCTATGGTTGGCTTTGGGCCTGCAAGTTTGAGTGAATTCTGTGGCGGTGGCAAGTGTTCATTTCTGTGAACCAAAAGGCTTGTGAATGCATCGCTGTACCGGAATTAGCAAGAGCCAGACCCATGTGTGCTGTAGTGTCAGGGTGTGGAGGTAGAAGGATGCAGAGGTAAAGGTGCACAGTGAGTTAGGGCTAGGTGAGCCTGGACTACATGACAGCCTGTCTGTCTGCATGATGAGAGAAGGGGAGAGAGGAAGGGAGGGCAGGGGAGGGGAGACGGGAAATGACTGACAGCCCACTCTGGGCTGCTGAGAATTCTCAGTTCCATCTATAAGCAACACATATGGGCAGCCTATCTCAAGAAAGTAAAGGATGAGTCTGTAAAACAAGAAATAGTGTAAACACAAAATTAGGGAAGAATAGATATTAACAGGTTAATGCCAGGAAGTCTCTCTCTTCTCTCTCTCCATCATTTTCTACTTTGCGTTTCTCCCTTCCCTTCCCTTTTGGTCTCCTTTGGGAAATTAATTACAGGTGGGACATGCTTGCTTGATGCTCAGTTGATTCCTCAAGAAAGAAAGACAAAGGAAAGAAGTCTGGACGGTGCTGTAGTGTCCCAGCAGGACAGTGGGGCAGAGATACAGAAAGCAAAGATTGAAGCGTGAGCAGACCATCCCTCACAGGAGCCAGGGCAGCCTTATCCAGAGCAGGGAGACCTCCGTGAGCTCTGCAGAGGGCCAAGGGGGCCGTGGACATGGCAGCAGTCACCTGCGTTCTACACCCCTCCCCCAAATCCATTGCATACATAGACTGGTCGTGTGCACGCAAATCGTAATCTTTATTCTATTGCTCCTCAGATGCTTACATTTTACAAATGAGTCTGTAATTGAAAAGAAAGGCGTGAGGAAAGAGACCAAAGGAACAAGATGGGGGAAAGCAAAAGGGAATTGCAGCACGGAAGAAAGAGAGAGAGATGGGGGCAGGGTGAAGAAGGAAGGAAAAAGAGTTGAGGTCAAGAGCAAGGTCCAAGGTATTTTCCAGCTTGGGTGGGTGTGGAGTGGTCAGAGTGGGTGGGTGATGTGAGGTTGGGGTGGAGCTCCATAGTAGTTCTGGCTCAGCTTGGACCTTAACTGTAAATTCCTTTAATGTGTGTATTTTTGTAAATTGGAAGAACAAAGTGCACATGTTATTTTAGCTTGCAGAATTCTAGTGGGTTGGAGTCTCATGACATTTAGAGAACAATAGACTGCACACAATGGGAAATGGAATAAAGCCGGGCAAAACAGTAACCAGACAGCAGTGTGCAGAGGGACGGATCCAGGTCAGGAGGCCGCAGCCCTGTGAGGGAGGATGATCTGACCTGCAGTCGCTTAAATTTCGAGTGAGCTAGCCCGGCGGCAGCGGTGCTGCTGCACACCTTTGATCCCAGCACTCAGGAGGCAGAGGCAGGTGGATCTCTGTGAGTTTGAAGCCAGCCTGGTCTACAGAGAGAGTTCCAGGACAGTCAAGGCTATACAGAGAAACCCTGTCTCAAAGAAACCAAAAAAAAAAAAAAAAAATTGAGTGAACTATCAAACCTCTGCCAGGATTGAATGCAGACATTAAATACTGAAAGAAAAGGAAAAAAAGTAAGTGCATATGTGATAGAAATAGGTACCAAGAAGGGGTAAGATTAAGGTACAATAAAGCTAATTCTAGTACTTGGGAGGCAGAGGCAGGTGGATCTCTGTGAATTCAAATTTGAGGCCAGCCTGGTCTATATAGACATCAAGGACAGCCAGAGCTACATCCAGGCCGTGCAAATGTGAGAACCTGGAACCCCATAACTACCAGGTGGGCGTGGTAGTTCCCTGTAATTCCAGCCCTGGCTAGGGAGTCAAAGACAGGGAATTACCTGGCTGGCTATACCAGACATAGCAAAGACCTCTCATTTCTGTTGGGAGACCTTTCCTCAGTGAATGAGGTGGAGAGCAATCCAGAAGACTTCTAATATCATCTACACACACATGTGAACCCCTCACACTCACACATTTTTCTGGGAACACACATCACACACACAAATGCATGCTAAACCAAGTGTGTATTTAAGAACAAATCATGCTCTTCAAAAGGTGGGAATACTATGAACCAGGGAGATGGCTTAGCAGTTAAATCGCTCACCCCTGTGCCTAAGGATGTGCCAAGTTCAGATCTCCAGAGCCCACATAAATGCCAAGTAGGTGTGATGGCCCACTTGTAGTTCCTAGAGGGCAGACAAGGGATTCCCTGAGTCAACTGGACAGCTAGACTAACCAGACTGGTAAGCTCTGGGTTCAAAAGAGCCAACTTACATCAGTGAGTAAGTGGATAGTGAGCAGGAAGACTCCTGATTACCTCCTCTTTCACACACACATCCACACACATCCACACACAACACACACACACACACACACACACACACACACACATGGCCCACACACACCTGTAACAAAGGTCATAATATCACAAGGCAATCATGTTTTTTAAAAGTGTAAATTTTTAGAAATAAACCTCCTTGAAACTATATTAGTATAAGGACCGGGCAGACCAAGGTGTATGGTCAAGAACCGTAATTACAGACTTAGTTTTAGATAGATTTTAAGAACTCAAGCAAGGAATTAGAAAAAATTATACAGGGGTGTGTTTGTGTGTGTGTGTGTGTATGTGTGTGTGTGTGTGTGTGTGTGTGTGTGTAGGTCAGAGGACAACTTTTAGAAGTCAGTTCTTTCCTTCTGTGTGTATATCAGGGATTGAACTCAGGACCTTGGAGCTTGGCAACAAGCACCTTTACCCACCAAGCCATATTTCTGGCCCTCAGAGAAAGAAACTTTCATAAACCTACCCTAGTAGTCTCAGTTAAGAGAGAGTAAATATAATTTGACTTGGCATAATCCAAAATCAAACAGAATTCAAAGAATCGGTCTGGGGAGTGTGAAGCTGGCTCTCAGAAGCCTACCAGGAATGGTCATGCTTGCCTAATCTTCCTGAAAATCTTGATGAAGACACAGAACTATCATGTGAGTGGCTTTCTGAGCCTGGGAGGAAGCCATGAAGATTAGCTAGCTGCAGGGAAGCCAGGTGGTGGTGGTTATGATGTCACCATTGAGAGGAGCAGCAGGAACTGTTCCTACCCAGAATGGAAGACTTTTAGGATACCTGGTGGGTGGTATCTCTCAGCCTTTTTCCTGGGGTTCTCTGCTTACCTTTCAAAGGGGCAACTCATTAACTGCTTGCATCTCCTGGAGATAAGCTCAGAATGGTAACTTTGAAATGCCAGAAGGAAAGAGCCTGTCTTGGCTTCATTTCTATGGCTGTGGTAAAAAAAAAAAAACATTCTGATAAAAGCAACTTAAGGGTGAGAGAGTTTACTTTAGCTGGCACTTCCGGGTACCAGTCCACAGGTCATCAGGAGCCTGAAGCAGCTGGTCCATGACTGCAGAAGTGCGGTGTACACAGGCACACCAGTGCTCAGCTGTTCACCATTCTTTTAAAGATTTATTTAGTGTGTGTGTGTGTGTGTGTGTGTGTGTGTGTGTGTGTGTGTGTGAGAGAGAGAGAGAGAGAGAGAGAGAGAGCACAGGCGAGCATGTGCGTTCGTACCCACAGTGGCCATAAGAGAGCTTTGATCCCCTGGAGGTGGAGTCACAGGAGATTGCAGGCTGCCTACTGTGGGTGCTGGAAACCAAAGCTGGGTCCTGTGCAGGAGCAGCCAGTACCCTTAACCTCCAAGCCATCTCTCCAGCCACAGAATCCTGTCTTAGAACTAGAATGCTTGATTGACTTTTACCTATCCCACCTGCTCTTCCAGCTCTGTCCGTTCCCACTTAGACCCTCACAGATAATTTAATCCATCACACCCTCAGTGTGCCCACCCCAGAGCAGCATCTCTTCTACCCTTCCCCACCTACCAAATCGCCCCTCACCCACACCAAAGCTTGTGAGTTGCGTGTTCTCTCCCTTTTCTCAACATATCCAGTCCACCAGCAACTCACATCAGCTCTCCTTCTGCATCCATGGTGCCGCTCAAGTCCGTCTTCCTCCTCTCTAATGTCACCATCCCACTAGCATCTCTCTGGTGGGACCCAGCAGGGTCTCTTGTGTAGCTGTCCACTTGTGTTGTTAGCCCTTGGATTCAGCTGTCTGCCCAGCTTCTAGAAAAGTCCTTACAACTTTACATCATTTATTCCACTGCCCTGCCCCCACCCCATGCTCCTGTGCTTCTAGTGAGCTTTGCCTCCATTCCTGTTGTGGGGTAGTTGTAGTTGATTCCTTTTCATGCTTGTGTAATACTCCACACTGTACTTATCACTACAGTGAAGTTCTCTGCTCTCCTGTTGATGGCCATGTGGATTCTTTCCAGCTTGAAGCTACTGCAGAGAAACTTTCTGTGAAGGTGTATCCATGGGTATATACCACAGTGGAGTATAGATCTATGCGTACAACTGTGGAGTTGTAGGCTATACAAAGGTCGTGGAATTCACAAACAAACAAACAAACAGGTGTGTCAATATGCTAGTATTGTAAAAATTACATAGTGAGATAATAATAATTTTAAAAAAGAAGGCAAGAAAATGCTGAATATGGAAATACACACTTATACAACTATAATCCCAGCACTCAGAAAACAGGGGCGGGAGGACCCTCAGTTCCTGGCCAGCCTGTCTCAAATAAAAGTCAAAACAACCACCGAAAAAGAAAACAACCAAGGGAGAGTCTGTCTTGAAGCAGATGGTCTCCATGAAGAGTGCAGATGGGCTAGGATCGGGTGAGGGGTGGGGGTGGGGGTGGATGAAGGAGGGAGGGAGAGGTTAATGATTGTTTCTTCCCCCGGGTGGTTTTATTTTACAGCAGTGTGCTGATATGCACTTTTGTGTCTTATGAACCCACCTGTACAGTGCTGTACCTTCCTCATGATGCAAACATATCCCCAAAGAGAATGCAGACACAAACAGATAACACTGTTTCCCAGCACTCCCTTGCTCTCAGACTCATCTCGGTCCCTAACCATGTCTACAGAAGCAGCTCTCTACTTGCCCTCCTACATGTTGTGTCTTTTGGGCCCTTTGTGGTTCTAATCCCCTGTTATCAGTCGTTTGTTTCTGGGGTACAGTAGAGTAGTTCTGTAAGTGGTCAGAGATAAATATTTTCAGAGTTGAGCTGTCTAGGCTCCATCCTATTTACCTCCATGCACACAAACAGCCAGAAACGTAGCCTGCACACCCAGGCGTGGCTGTATGACTGAAAGTATTTATAGAAGTAGGCAAGAGGCTAGATTTCACCCACGGCCTGTCATTTTCTAACATGTGATTCCTTTTGTTTATTTCTTTTAAGCTGGACAGCCTACTCTACAGGAGTAGACCTGTGCTGGCCACTGTCGCTGTCTCAGGGCCTCATCACAGCTGCCCAGTGTTTGTGATGAAAGGCATCGGCTGCCTTAGCTTCACATAGTTGTGTCTCGGCCCCTGTCCAGGCTCCAATCGAGAGACACTCTGATTAAAAGCACATAACACATCTGGCTGATATCCAAAGCCTTTGCACCTCCAATGTGGCTCTGGTGTGGTCCTATGGCTAGAACCCCCGGAGGAGTGCATAGATCATTTAAGTTTTCAATGTGATCGCAAACAAAGGGTTAGGCTAGAATTTGCAAGTAATAAAATCTCTTTGAGTGTCTGCTACTGACTTTATCGTGTTTCATTCTCTCAAAGTAACTTCAGGGTGTGATTCTCATTACTGTTATTCTCCCAAGTTATATTTAGTCACAATTAGAGCCCACACGGAAAGTGTTATGACTTCTGATTTTTCTTAAGCATCTCGCTCAGAAGGTGTATGGTATTTCTGCAGCTTCACACGGTCCAGAAAGCTGGCATTTGAACTGAGGTCTCTTGGTTGAGACTTCATGCTCAGTGAGGTGTCATAGAAGAGGAGATCACAGGGTTGGTGAGGAAATTCTAGAGATTACTAACAGCCTCCAAAGGACCTTGAAAACATGTCGAAGAATGGATAGAATTTGGACAAACAGAGGTTCTGGGGGATGTGCAAGGAGAGGAATAAGACACAGATATTCCAAGTCCCCGAATTACTTTCCACTATGCTGAGAGTCCGGCATCCAGAGATGGCAGCATGGTGGTGATGCCAAGTACTGGTCTGGATGAGGTCCTCAGGACAGCGCACAGAGAGAAACATGAATCTTGACCAATCTATGCATACTGACTTAGAAGAGGAAGAAGATTGTTAGGGTGTGGTAAGGGGTGGAGGGAAGAATCTAGAAAGAGTGGGTTCTGGTAGAAGCCCTTGGAGAAATTTTCTCTGGAAGCACAAGTAATGGAGAGCTAGCTCAGCAGCACCCACAATGTTGAGGAGAGAGGTGTAGAACTGAGCACAGAGCTGTAATGTAGGAGAGTAAAGCCACACAGCATGTTTCTCCCTGTGAAGCGAGTTAGAATAAGGGGCTGGAGCCACCCATGCACCATCTAATTGATGGATAGCCCGAAGCTATGTGTGCTTGTGCATTCCAGACAGTTAATTATTGACCCAAATAAACTAACTTTGGAGACTCTTTTTCCTTCTCCATTTTTATTTTTCCTTCACTGACTGTCTGCCTGATCACCCTCTCCCAATGAATCGTACCATAGCAGGGCCCAGGCTGGGCACTCTTAGCCTCTTCCACTGTTAGCATCCTTACTACAGAGATGTCGGCCAGTGAACACACGGAACAGCGTGAATGAATGGGCCAGGGGAGGCTAGAGCGGTGAGCATCTGAAAGCATGGACCAGTGAGTGATGTTGCTAATAGAGAGCTCTCTGACTTCCCTGGGCTGGGCATAGGTATGAATGGAAAGAGGCTCCACACGGTGTCGCCCTGTATGTATTCACCTCGAGGAATATGCTAGACACAAACCAACAGATGAGTGGTTTTCACCTGGTTTAGTGGTGAGCGTTTAGGTACAAGAAGAGATCGCAGGTTTTGGCCACACAGTGGGTACTTTGTGGGCAGTATGCCTGGAACTCCCTTACTGGGTGAAGAATTCCAATGCTCTATACACCCAGGCTTTAGGCACCCAGATAATGAAGAGCTGAGGTGAAGCAGGGCTGGAGTGGGTTTGATGTGGAATGAATGGCTAAGAAAGAACACACGACACAAGTCTGGAAAGATAGCTCACTTAAAGAGGACCTACGTTTGATACCCAGAAGCCATATTAAAAAAAGAAAAACAAAAACAAAAAGCCACCTGGACATGATGGTGTTGTACTTGAAATCACATTATGTAGGGAGGGACAAGATCGCTCCGTAGGGCTTACTGGCCAGCCAGTTGAGCTGAATCAGTAAATTTTGGGTCAGTGAGAGACCCTTCATCCTAAAAGGAAAAGAAAAAAGAATGGTGGACAGCATCTGATGAATGATACCGGCACCTGTCTTCTGGGTTGCCTGTATACCTTCACACATACAGGCACTTGTGCTCTTGAGGATACACACACACATACACACACACAAGTCACATGAGTTGGCATGATGCTGCTATGTGTAACTTAGCAAGTAACAGGCAGCATTCTGGTCCTGATGTTGAAGAGTGAATTTGTAGCTGGCAGCTAACTCACTGTCCAGTCATCTTTACGAGTGGCAGAGATTTGACATAGTGGGAGTGGGGAAGTAACCTCACACTCCCTTCTATCTGCATTCTATCTTCTTCAACTTAGGAATTTATGCCCCAGTCAGTGTGACATCTAGTCCTGACTGAGGTAACCAAGGGGAATTTCTGCATCAAGGTTAAGCATTGAAACCATGAGAAAAACGACAGTGTCTGCCTCAACTTTCTCTCTCGACATCTCTGTAGGAGAGATACTGAGTCCTTTTTTCCCTTCTGGGATGGATTTGTTTATTAACCCAAGCAAGATCACAGGGACATTCTCACTGCTCCACCTGGAAAGCTTCCAGTGCTGAGTCATGTGTGCTGACTTTAGACACTCTACAGAGGCCTGGATTAGGGAACAGTGGACTGCTGCATGGTGGTGGTTGTTGTTGTTTTTAAGAAACACACCCTAGCTACTAGGAACAGAATTCTTACAAGCAAAGAATTGAGTTGACTTTGAGCTCTTAAAAAAAAAAATTGATCACCTGAACAGAATCATTTGTTCCATGAGGTAATGGCAATTTATTGTTTCAGAGGGGTGTGACTTGGCTAGTCAAACCCCATTCTTCCCCTCTGGCCACCTGCAAAGCCAGAATCTTAAGCCAAGTTCTAGGGAAAAGTGCAACATATGGTCTTCCCTCCAAGGGTCCAGGAATCCCTAATGATGACACAGTCCTTCAGGCCTCTGAAATCACCTGTTAAGCCCACCACTCACTCAGCCAATAATCGTCCCCTGTTCTGAGATAGACAGTGAGATGGTACTGTATTCCATTGCTTAGTTTATGCTTTCAATAGCTGATCCTGGCTGCTAAGAGAGGATGGAAGCCCTAGGTTCAAGGAAAGTCCCTACCATTTGCTCATCTGTATTAGAGGGGACAATTGGGGAAACAGAGACACTCAGGCTTCCCACCTTCAGCCTCTAGCTATGCCTCTGACCTTCGTCCCAGGGTCCTCAAATAGTGTGTGTGGTAGCATCGACTTCCAGAAGGGCCTGGAACACACAGCCACCACTTAAAGCAGGAAGTACAAACTCCACCCACCTCCCTTCACCTGTCCTTTCCCTCCTCTCTGGATGCAGTAACCTTGCATGAGTGAACATGGATTCTAGCTTCCAACTGAAGGACAAAAAGGGAAAGATGGAGCTGGAGTCTAAGTAACTTCTCATTTGCTGTCACAAAGCTACAATAGAATTGGGTGCATCCGGGTCCTGTTTTCCTATCTTCCCTTTCCTGTGTTGTGCTCTGTGTGTGTGTGTGTGTGTGTGTGTGTGTGTGTGTGTGTGTGTTTATGTGTATGGGTTTGAGTTTGTTTTGCAACAAAATCTTACTATATCTGTTTGCTTGGTCTGGAACTTTATAGACCAGGCTGATGTTGAACTCACAGAGATCTGCCTACCTCTGCCTTTGAGTGCTGGGATTAAAGGTGTGTGCCACCACAGTAGGCTTCCTTCCTACTCTTACTTTCTTGATTATTAAGAATGAAAGTAACAGAGGATGAAAGGAAGCATCACATGAGCATCTATTGTCTAGGCAATAAATTAATTACTCACTTATTTAAATATTGAGACAGAGTCTTATGTAACCCAGCCCAATATTTTTTTTTTTTTTGAGACAGATTTATTTTTATTTTACATACATGGGTGTTTTTTCCTGCATGTATTGTCTGTATACATACATGGCTGGTGTCCTAGGAGACCAGAAGGGGGCATTGGATGCCCTGGAACTGGAGTTACAGATGGTTATCAGCTACCATGTGGATGCTAAGAATCAAACCCAGGCCCTCTGGAAAAGCAGCCGGTGCTCTTAACTCTATTCTCTCCAGCCCCTCCCACCAGGCCAGTTTTGAACTCACTGTGTAGTTAAGGATGACTTGGAACTTCTGGTCCTCCTGCCTTCACCTCCTGAGTTCTGCAATTAAAGCCTTGTGCCATGTCACCCAGTTTTCGTGGTGCAGGGAGGTAGGGGATGGACCTCAGGGCTTCATGTATACTAAGAAAGCACTCTGCCAATTGAACTGCATCCTGAGCCCTAGGCTGAAATGCTTTCTCTAAAAGTTAGATGAGATCATAAATCTCTTAGACAAGGCTTGATCTGATTAAAAACGTATTAAAAACAATTGTATTTTATGCCCCTTATTTAAATCTTCAGCCAAAAAAAGCATGTAGCAGATCTTATTTCTTGTCACATTTTTTAAAAATTGTGTGTATGTACGTGTGGCACACATGTGTGCATGCATGCACAGTGTGGATATCAGAGGACAACTTGCAGAAGTCAGTTCTCTCTACCCACCATGTAGGTCTGTGAGACGGAACTCAGGTTGTCAGGCTTGGTGGCAAGTACCATTACCCACTGAGCCTTCTCACTGGCCAACAGACCTTATGTCTAAGAGCTTGCTAACATCTCATGTAATGATAGAACATGCTAGCACTGAGTAACTTCCCAACACACGGTGCTTCCGGTCCTCTTTCTGTCAAATAGCCTCAGCAGCAGCCATCCTGCTGCTGCCTTGAGGCTAGAATTGGTCCAAGAGAGCAGGACAGACAAAGATGGCTGAGGAACCGTAAATTTTCAGTTTAAAAAGACAAGTGTTTCAACAGAGTAATTGCATTCGCACCCACCATGGGTGGATGAGGCTTGCTGGCAATATTTACTCTAAAACTTAATTCTAGGGACCCTAAACTATGTCTCAAGCAGAGTTTTCCTGTCCAGTTGCCTATGGCTTCTGTCAAGCTTTCAGGCCAAGGTCCTCAGGACATTCCCATACTTACCTTACCCCTTTGTGCCGGGTTCTCTAGCAAGGAGTACCCAACTCCCCCATCTTATCGCCCTCCTCATTACCATCTTCATGCACACACCCTCTATTTAACCCTGGAAATTCTGTCAGGGAAAGGAGGCCCTTCCTTGGAGCATCTGGGGTTAATCTACAGTTTTCTTTACTTTCCGTCACTGTGGTATTGTGTTGAGGATTAGATAACTGTATGTACCAGCATAGACCCTGTCCCCAACTTGACATGTGAGTTTTAGGAAGTAAGCTAATATATTTATATGTCACCTATAAAAGAGGAAGGGATGGGACTGGAGAGATGGCTCCATGGTTAAGAACGCTTTCTGCTCTTCCAGAGGACCTGTGTTAATTAAAGTTTCTTTGCTGTGAAGAAACACCATGACCAGGGCAACTCTTATAAAGGAAAACATTTCACTGTGGTGGCTCGCCTTCAGTTTACAGGGTTAATCCATTATCATCATGGTGGGAAGCATGGCAGCGTGCAGACAGACATGGTGCTGGAGACAGAGCTGAGAGTTCCTATGTCTTGACTCACAAGCAACAGGAAGTGGTCTGAGTACCACACTGAGCAAAGCTTGAGCAAAGGAGACCTCAAAGCCCACCCCCACAATGACACACTTCCTCCAACAAGACCACACCTACTCCAACAAAGCCACACCTCCTAATAGTGTCACTCCCTTTGGGGACCATTTTTTTTTTCTCACCACCACAGGACCTGAATTCAGTTCCCACCACTCACATCATGTGGCTCACACCCACCTGATTTGCCAATTTTGGGGGGATCCAGCACCCTCTTTTGGATTCCAAAGGCACCCTCACACATATGACATATACACATAAATGAAGACAAGTCTTTTATTAAAAGGGGGTAGGGGAGTAAATGAAGTACACAAGATGTGAAGTGTGTTCAGTCTGTCAGGTGGACAACCCTAAACACTACAGTGTGATATTTGTACCATGATCCGTGTCTTGGTCCTTTTCATTGGAGACTGACATCGGAGACAATAGTTGGCTCTGCCATCTGGATATTCAGTGTGGTTCACAGACCAGCAGCCCTGTAGCCAGTCCAAAGAGCCTGCTGTACATGTGGAACCTTGGTGTCTAAACAGCTGCGCTTGAGTGAATGCTGTTTCTCAAGTTAGTATGACTGTAATTCTAGAATTCCCACCTAGGAAAGAGACCTAACTTGGCAAAGTCTGAAGGCAAATGGCTGTATTTACTGGCAAAATTCCTTGATGGTTCACACCCTGAGTTCTGGGCCCACAGCATCAGTTACTTGAGGTTTGCTGCCAGCACAAACCTTCAAATCCCCATGATGCACGTCTGGCAAATATGTGTATGTCATGTATGTGTTTGTGATGGATGGACCACGGAACCTACAGGATTGACCTGCATTCCCTGGGTTCTGTTTCGTCTTGTTGACTTTATTCATTTCTTTGAATAGGTGATACATGCACATGGTTCAAAATTCCCAAAGTACAGGCGTTTTTTGGTGAAAAGTAAGTCTCCTCCCTCTTCACTCTGGTAGTACCTTCTTCCGAGGTTACAAGTGATCTGCCAATCATTCCAGACATTTATTGAGCACCCGTGCTCTGCTGGGCAGGGTTCTGGGAACCTCAGAGGGAACCCCAGCAGACACCCACTGCCCTCGGCGAGCTCGGTTCATCACCACCGTCAGCAGTCCTTACTCAGTGGACTTTGAGTTTCCACAGCACACTGGAGCAGTCAGAACAAAGGCTCCCCAGCCCAGTCTCCAGCCTTTGATGCCCCATCTTTCTCAAGTCCTCAGTGGCCTTGGATTACTCACTCCATTGCTGCAAACTGCTGTCCTTGGCCCTGAAGTAGAGATAGTAGGCAGAGAGAATTAAGTGAGATAATATACAAAGCACCAAACTCTGAGCCCAGAACACAGTAAATGCTTAATAAATAGAAGCATTGATTCTAGTGATCCACTCGTACGCTCCCGGGCTGCGGTGAAGACTGATAATAGTGAAAAGGTTCACTGTTAAGCAGCTTTCCTTGTCTTTCTTGGCTGTGGTGGAAAACCCGTTTTACAGCCTTCCAGTCAACTGAAGCCGCCTAAGTTGACGGGGAAGTGCCTGTGTGCAGAGCAGTCCGCTCCTGACTCATCAGTGGGCTGTGCAAATTGCACCCCTCTTGATTACTCATCTGGCTACTTTCAATCTCGTGTCATTTGGAGGCTTGGACCTATTATTTACTTGGAGGGGTCTTGTGCTATTTCACCTTTTAATGTTACAAAACACATCCTCTTGTGTGTGTGTAGGTTGCGGGTGCGGGGTGGCGGGGGGGGGGGGCATTCTACACTTCTCAGGACAAGAAGTAAGCCTGACTGAGCAGTACATCTACTATGGTTTGGTTTAGCTACTGTGAGCCAGTATCTCCAGGATTTGGGTCTTGAAGCAGATAGAAAAAGAACTCTGAGTCCCCAAAAAAGCAACAAATGGGTTTTGTGGGGGTGAGCTTCAGGTGGACAAGATTACAGGAAAGTTACATACAGAGGGAAGCCTGGGAAGAAAGGAGAAGAGGACAGGGAAGAAGAGAGAGGAGAGAAGAAAGCCAAAGGATGGAGAAGGGATGAGGGCAGAGGAGAGGAGAGGAGGGGAGGGGCTGGGGAGGGGAAAGAGAGGAAAGGAAAAGGGGGAGAAGAAAGAAGGAGAAGAAAGGGGAGGGGGAGGGGAAGCAGAGGCCAGAGGCCAAGGCTAGGGCAAGAAAATTCATTCCCACATTTGGCCAGGAACTGTTTCTTTCTGTAGTGTAGAAACGGTCACTGAAGGCATGGTGAAGACAGGATGGAGATTAGGCTAAGCACGGCCCACCAACTGGAAACCCCAAGAGATAAGGATACACCTGTTTGTTCCTGCCCAGCCCTCAATATCATCTAACACGTCTGTTTTCCTTCTCTCCCTGTCTCTGAAGCTAGTCTATCTTGTTTTCCAGGTAGACAGAGTGTTACAACTCTATGTGTGGTCCTCTGGCATAAGGAATCTACTCTCCATTCAGGCCCAGTGAGATGGGGGGAGAGCTGGGAATCCAGTGAAACGCCACCAGTGACATTTTTATTCCGTGGCGGTGACTTGAGGGATTACAGTTGCTTTGAGGTTTGGGTTGTATTGAAAACATTCCCTGGGTTCTGGTAGATTACCAACACAAAGGGATTAGTAGTCAGAACAATGGCGCCCAAATATCAAAGGTTAGAAAGGCTAAGAGCCTGTAGTCCATAGTTAGAGCTCACCCGATGGAATCACATCCCTTATTTGAGATCTTTGTCTGTTCTCATCCTGTGAGCACTGCTGAGACACAGAACTAAGGAGCTGGCCAGGGACACGTTGGGCAAGCAGCATGTGACCTCTGGACCTTGTTTCTTGTTTCCATTTTCGTCACCTATTACAGAATAAATCACCTATCTCTACACTCAGTGTCTTAACACATGATCTCAATCATTCTGTGGGTTTGCCAACTTTTATGAGATGGCATCAGAAAGCAGCCTGAAACAGGAGTCACATGACCAGGTGTGCCAGGCTGAGTCATTCAAAAGTCTGGTTCTTCAGCTAGGATGTCTAGAACACCTGCAAGATTGCAAGCTCTACCTCTCAGCCTTCCTCTCTCTCCCCCACCTTTCTTGTCTTTGTCTCTCTCCCTCTCATATTCCTCTGCCTCCCTCTTTTTCTCTCTTCCTTCCTCTGCCCCTCTCTTCCCCCTCCCTCCCCACAACCCCTGTCTCGCTATATGTAAACCTCAAGCTTCTTTATACTATGTTGGTTTAGAGTTAACCACATTTCTTACCCCCAGGTTGGCCAGGGACAGACAAGCATTTCCAAGAGGCTCACTGAGAACCTATAGGGTTTCTTTACCTAAAACCTGGAGACCCTGGAAAATCGCTTTCCCTGGACTTTGCTATTTAAAACTCTAGCCAATCAGATTCAAGTAAGGGCCCTACACGTGGGCTTGGACAGAGGTCAGCAGAGTTTACTGAAAGTTGGGTAGGGAGGGCAACTGGAGAGCTTCCCTGCCAAAACATAGTCAAGACTATAACACGACTACCTAACTATCCATCCTGTCTGTCTGTCCACCACTATCCAGCTATCAATCAGGTGTGAACCCATGCATTTTTCACTTCTTGGGAAGTGAAAATTTAGGGCCCTTGGTGTTTTATACATATTCACAACAGTGTTTTCATGACAGAAATATTTAGTTTTTATAGCATATAAATATTGATGACAATCTATAAATATCAAACTAAGAGTATCATCCATTACCTCTGCTAGCTTATAAATACTCGAACCTGTTGGTAAACAGCTACTGCTAGCCAATTTTGTTTGATCATAAAGAGGATTAAAATCAGTCACATCATTTAACACATTCCATCTCATCCTCACCTCAGTATAACAGTGCACTGTGCTAGATGGTAATTATAGAATGTTTGGCATGGAAAGGTGGGAGGATTCATTTTGTTGTTATTGTTTAATCATTTACTCCATGTGGTGCACATGTGATGCCTGTGCTGAGCCTGTTGATTTTGCCTGGACTAGTGTGACTCTGTAAAATCATGGGCATAGATATCTGGGCCCTGGGGAAGAACCTGTTAAGAACACAAATCCCAGCAGGTGCAGCACTCAATTCGCCCAAACTTCGCTTTCCAGGAAGTTGTAACAGAGTTCTAGGTAGAGTCCCCTTTTGTAAATGCTCAAACTGTGACTCAGAGAAGTTGAATGACATTGTAAAGGCTTTCTGTTCATAAATGTAGAGTTTGAATCTGTACCCAGAACACCTACTGTACAAACTGATATAAAATAATAGTTATACACCGGGTGGTGGTGGTGCACACCTTTAATCCCGGCACTCGGGAGGCAGAGGCAGATGGACCTCTGTGAGTTGTTGAGGCCAGCCTGGTCTACAGTGAGAGATCCAGGACAGGCACCAAAACTACACAGAGAAAAACCCTGTCTAAGCTGAAAGAAAGAAACAGAGAGAGAGAGAGAGAGAGAGAGAGAGAGAGAGAGAGAGAAGAAGAAGAAGGAGGAGGAGGAGGAGGAGGAGGAGGAGGAGGAGGAAGAGGAAGACAAGAGAAGAGAGGGGAGGGGAGGGGAGGAAGAGAAGAGAAGAGAAGAGAAGAGAAGAGAAGAGAAGAGAAGAGAAGAGAAGAGAAGAGAAGAGAAGAAACAGGCTGGGCGGTGGTGGCACACACCTGTAATCCCAGCACTCGGGAGGCAGAGGCAGGTGGATCTCTGTGAGTTCGAGGCCAGCCTGGTCTACCGAGTGAGATCCAGGAAAGGAGCAAAGCTACACAGAGAAACCCTGTCTCGAAAAACAACAAAAAAAAAAAAAGAAAAGAAAGAAAAAGAAAGAAAGAAAAGAAAGAAAGAAAGAAAGAAAGAAAGAAAGAAAGAAAAGAAAAGAAAAAAACAGCCTGGCATTCAGACACTTCTCATCCCAAAGCTTCTTCTCTCCTCTCATTTTCAGCGTGTGGACACTGTATCCGTAGGTACCACTTGATTGCAGCCAGGCTGAGCAGATTAGAACAGATCATCTTAACTTTGATGAGTCATATTCATTGGCTCGGTCAAGATGCCGAGAGAGAGCTTTCTTCCTCACACCACCACCACCACCACCACCACCACCACCACCACCACCACCACCACCACCACCACCACCACCACCACGACCATCCCTGCAGATTCATATCTGTCTCTAGGATACTTGCTAAGAGGGTGGCTGCAAGGATGGGGGCGGGCTCATGAGGCCCCACCCCTAACTGAGGAACTATTGGCCACAGTTCACAGCGGGTGGAGGTGGAGTCTCCGGGGGTGTGGCCACAGGTAGCTTGCTCTTGCCCGACTGAGTGGTTCCATACTCTTGTAGTTATGGGCAGCACTGATTGGAATCTGTGGATTTAAAGAAAAAAAGGGAAGGCACAAAGCTGTGAGCGGGACAGGGAGGTGTCAGAATGGGGTGGGGGGCAGTGAATATGATCATATTGCATTGTACACATGTATACAATTCTCAGGAAATAAATAAATAAACCTTACAATCAATAAAGGCATGCTCGGCACAGCCAGCTCAGGTTTCAAAGACCATTGCTAACTTCTTAGACTAACTACTCAGCTATTCTGGAGTATATGTTGTGGGGTGCAATGGAAATGACCTTCTCCCGCTGCATACCCCAGTGGAAGCTGCAGAGGTCTGGCTATCTTCTCACTGCCCACATAAACAGGATGCTTCCCCTAGGAGAGAAGCCCCGCATTTCAAAAGGACTAGGAAGGTGGTAGAGCCACCTCCTGGGCTCAGTCTTCTCTTCCCGGTTGCCTTGGGACCCCCCTCAGGAGTGAGAACCAGTAAACCGAGACTCTCTGAATGTATCCAAGAACTGCCAGAACTCCGCAGGATCTTAGTTGCTTCCCCAGCCTGCCCCTGCAGCCGCCTTTTCTCTCCGATTCTCTCTCTCTCTCTGGGTGCTGCCCTGTGGATCGGTGTCTGTGTGTTTGATCTGTGGCGTCCCTGCGAACTCTGGAGTCACAGCTGCTTCCCCGGCCCCACAGTTTCCCAACCTCCACCCAAGGGCAGACAGGCCCTCCCTTCTTTCCTGCCCTCTTTCCACCTGACAGGGACCATAAATAACAGAGGCTTCCCAGCTGAGAGAGAACAAAGTTGAAAGTTTGCCTGGAGCTCCCAGCCACTCCTGGTCCGGCCCGGCTTTTGTTTTGTTTTCTTGGTACCTGGCGTGGCTGTTTCTTCATTCATATTTAAGGAGAACCATCTCCGAGGCTCCCCATTACGCGGAGTACCCTGGGCGCCCTCAACCTCTAGTGAGGGTCCCAGTCACTCTGGGCCGGCTCTGGTATCAAGTTACTGAAAGTCTACACCCGGGCAGTCCTCATATTTACATACAAATAACTCCTGGGCTTGCTTTGCTGTCACTATTGGGTCCTGCCCGAGGCTTGCCAGGGCGTTCTTAATCCAATCAGAAGGCACTTTGAAAGGATGTCTGCGGAGTGATCAGAAGGATGTTCGTCGCTATTAAGTGTTGCCACATGAAAGTTTTTGAATGTTTCTGATATTTTTTTAAAAATACCTTCGGAGTCTAAAAAGTGAGGAAAGATGTACAGTTGCTCAGTCGCCTGCGAAGAGACGGATGTGCTGAGCGGAACTCCGAGCTCCCGGTGAAGACAGATCTGACCAGGGAAGGGTTTGTTCAGACTGGTGTGGATTTGGGGCTGGTGTGGACGGCTCACTCTAAACTTCTGCTTAAGGAATTCCTGGAAGCCTCAGGAAAGTACTCCTCAACCCAGCGTGGTGGAAATGGCTTTGCCACACAGTAAGCTCTTTCTTTAATACCTGTTTGGCGCGTGCTGGTTTTGTTTCTGACGGAGAAATATTGCAAATATCTCCCTGTGAATATTTACTTAAAAGTAGTGTGGCATTGAGTAGCAGCAGAAAGACGATCTGTTTAGTTTTCACATTTGAAAAAGAAAAAACTCATTGCCAGTGTGTTTCACGACCTGATTGGTTGCTAAAAAGTTGAGCTCCAGTGGTTGAAATGAATGGAGATTGTAAGAAGTATTGAATGAAGAAGCGGGGCAATGAATCGCTTACCTTTGAGAAAACCTAGCATATATACATTTGGAATCTCTTTGGGCCTGCCAGCTTGTATCACGAAAGGGAAGTCATTTAAAAAGGAGACTGGGTTTACCGGCGAAGAGGGAACTTTCTGCCGCCTGGGCTGTGCTTTGGGAGGGATGGGAAACACCCCAGAGGGCAAAAAGACCATTGAAAAACCTGCCCCGTTGCTCTTGGAATGTGGTTTTCCGTGTGAGCTCACTAGGCACACAGAGCTTGTAAGAGCAGTGTGCATGCATTATTAACTCTTTGTGTGGCTCGTCAGAGTGCAGTTCCTAGGGTCCCCCTTTTCCCGCTGCAGGAGCCCTGCCAACCTCACCTCTGTCGAAGGCAGCAGTTGCTTTGCAAGTAGCCTTCCAGGGGTGGGAAGAGCTGAGCTGACTTGTTAATCTGATAGGTTTAGAAACAGTTCAAAATGAATGGGCTCCAAGGTCTCCCAGGCAAGCAGCTACAGCTTCCAGCAGGGATTCACAAAACTCAGAGTAGATATGCCCCAAACCGAAATCCCGAGAGGAAACTGGTTTCCACAACAACAACAACAGCAATCTCTTTCCCAGGCAGGTGAGGTAACTCAGCTAGTGAAGGCACTTGCCAAACCTGGCTGAGTCTGATCCCCGGAACCCACATAGTACAAGAAAAGAACTCACTCCCACAGGTTATCCTCTGAACTTCACAGGTGCACGGTGGCATGTGTGTACCAATACACTAAGTAAAGAAAGAAAGAACTAAATACAGCCATTTCCTTCTCATTTTTAAGGACAGTCTTAGAGACGCAGCCTTATTTTGCACACAGTGTCCATTCAAACAAACTGCTAATCGTCATGGGTGGTATGAGGAAAACTCACCTGATCGATAAGCTCCGTGTCTGTAATTAACTGAAGGGGGGGGGGACGACAACAGGGTTGCAGGGAAAGGGTCAGGGGTCATGCTTACCATTGATCATTAACACTAGCCTGGGGTTTGCTACTTCAGTTGCCCACCCCACCCCACCCCGCAATGATGAACTCTTTCTCCACTCTTTCTGGATGGCATTAAAAACAAACAAACAACCCCCCCCGGGGGGGGGGCACCCGGTAAGGTGATCAGATAATGGGCAGCAGTTTTCTCCATAATTGCTACCTAGCCAAGAGGGAGAGTTTCTGACTGTGTCTTGCTCTCCTTCCACAGGTGAAGATGCCATCACAGGGGACACGGACAAGTATCTGGGGCCACAGGACCTTAAGGAGCTGGGCGATGACTCCCTGCCAGTGGAGGGTTATGTGGGTTTCAGTCTCGGAGCCCGCTCCGCCAGGTACTTTATTATTCCTTTTATTTATTTTCTGGAGTTCATGTACAACGCCCATGATCTATCATGAGCCAGCATCATTTCCATCTTCCTCATGACTCCAGAACGCGCTCTTGGGGACGCAGTGGGGATGCCGTGGAATGTTCTCAATGCACACACACACATGCTCTGCTATTTCCTTGTCGTTTGCTGTGCTTTAGTCTCGTGTGACAGAACACATCCGTCATTCGCCCTCTCCTCCTGGCACTTTGCAGCTCGCCGCCAGCATGCTACCAGAAGGAGTGCCCTGATAAATGGGAAAACCAGTCCTGGGGGGTGGGGGTCATGTTTCAGAAGGAGTTTGCTCCATCCTGGAAGAAATTGCTAGTTACGCATATGTAAGAAAATTGTAGACGGATTATTGGCTAGATGTTGTTAGTGAAAAATTAATTGACGGTTGATCGGCAGCACCCTTGATGATTTAAAAAGAGAGAGAGAGAGAGAGAGAGAGAGAGAGAGAGAGAGAGAGAGAGAGAGAGAAGCTATTAAAACTGTCTACATACATAGGCAGTTGATTTTGCCATGAGTATTTTGGTCAAGGGGCTTGTTGGGAGCAGAACAGTGACTTACCAAAAGTCACAGACAGCTAATTCAGTCCTTACAGCTGAAGGGGGGAAGCCTCGACTCCCAAGTCACTCACTGTGTGAAGGAAGCAGGACCTTGTCCAAAAGGCTGGGAATTCTTTTCCCCTGGTGTGGCACAGCAGCCTGCTTGCTGACTGTCAAGTTATTTTGAAGCTAATAATTAAACCTTCTAAGTGAGAGCCCCGAGGACATTTTCCTATAGTGTAGGAATCCGCTGTAAAAAGTTTCATTGTCTAATAGTAAATGGCACTTCCCACAGTGTAAACCTTGGGGTTTGTTCCCAGTGTGGTTGGTGAGAACAGTTGGGACACTGTGTTGCCCTGTCTTCGGGTCTGCCTTTTAAAAATAGAACCTCAGATAACTTAGTAGACCTTTTTTCTTTATAAACAGTCCCTAAAAGGCTTGCAAACCTGATAGGAGCAGGTGTCAGCAAGAAGAAGAGAGAGATTTTTTTAAATGTGCACTATTTCCAACACAGATTCTAAGAAGTTAAAACTAAAATGTCTGGGCCCTTCAAGGGTCTTGATTTTTGTCTCTTGGATAGAGTTGGGTACCATTTACCCTCTCACAGTGAGCTGCTTTCTCCTTCCTCGCAGTTTATGAATATATCCTTTGTAGAAAATTCTAGCCACTAGCTTCCAGTGAGCTGTGAAATCTAAGTATCGCCTCTTGTGATTTTTTTTTTTTTGTCCAGATAATTTTAAGGATTTCTTGTCTCTGATTTTGACTATACCATTGCCTGTTGCTGTTCTGTGTAAGTCATCTTTCCCATACTGGAGACTCATGTTATGCTCAGAGGCAAATATTTCTCAAGGCATACTTTATAGCTATATTGTAAAATAATTAATACTTCAATGTTTCTGCAGTGTATCATTAGAGTATTACCAAGTCAGTTATTCTGAGTGTAACATTTAGAGGGACATTCAATGTGTGATTCATTCAACCATAACATTTGTTTTTTTTCTTTTTTTCCCTGTCTGATTTTTTTCTTTTACATTCTGTTTCTCCTGGTTTTACCTTTTTTTTTCTAAAAATACTTTAAAATAGTCCCAAGATAAGGTAAGAAGATGTGGCGCTTTTGTGGTGTTCCTTTGCCTGTCCCTGACCCATGTCCCCATTTTAATTTTTCTTCGACATTTGTGCTGTGCTGTGCTGTGCTGTGCTGGCCTGCAATGTGCTTTTTTTTAAAAAAGAATTACTTTTTTTTGTTTTCCTGCTTAGCTTTAGGAAATCAGTTATTATTGGGAAAGGGGGAAAAAAATCTATGAAAAGGAACCTTACCTATATAACAGTGAATGGACACTTAAGGAATTCCTCTGTCTTAACAAATTTTGTAGAGCTGCATAACAGAACTGAAAAGGTTTTGTTGGATCTAAAGAAACAGTCTGGTTTGTTTGCTGGCGGCTGTTTGTTTGAGCTGTCCTAGACACCCTAGTAATGTGTTAGCACAAGGAAGCATGTTTTCCTAACAGGCCCTGCCTCTAACACTTAGGTTTCAATGATGGCTACAAATAATCTCTCTGACTTTAGCTGAAAGCCAGCTTAAGGCTTTCTAGACTCCCTTAGGTAAATAATCAATACTCTCTGGTCCTGAGTGTACTGCAATGAACCAGGGAGTCAAGAGATACCTGGGTGATTTCCTGGGTTTGTCTGTCTGTCTGTCTAATGGAAACAGATCTGGTCTGGAACGGTCCTTAGGAGTCGCAGCTTTAAGCATTTCTGCGGCTAGCACCAGGTCTGAGCTCTGTCTGCAGCTGTCACTCAGAGACAAACAAGGAGGAGGAGATGCTGGAGAAGGATCCACACATCTTAGATTTGAAAGCCGAGAGGATCGTGGATATGTAGCCTCTCTCTAAAAGCTTTCCAATGTCTGCCTATATACACTCCAATTACGGCTTAACTTTAACGTATCATGGAATGCCGGTCCTGATGTGAAGAAATGTGTGGTGTAGAAAGTGTAAGGGAGTGGGGCCTCCCAGGGCTTCTCAAATCATGTCAGTGAAGCTGTGTGTCCAGAAAAGACACTAGCAAATAGTGTAGCCACCTGTTACCTGTGGCTCTTTCAATTCAAATGTGTTAAATTTGGTACAATTTAAAAACCTGATCTTCAGCTGGGATAGCGACAGCCCAGGAGGTCAGGCATTACATCTGGCCAGGGGTCACCGATCCTGCTCCAGCCTGATACCATCTCTGGACAGAATTAGACCGTGTTGAAGGAAAGCGGTCAGGGAAGCTGTGGCTATGTCAAAGAGGAGGTAAGGGCTTAGAAAGAGGACTAAGGGAGGATCTGAAACAGGCAGAAAAGAAGGCTTATGATCACATGACTGACCTGACTCTGCAGCCCTATGGCTCGCTGGGAGGCACCGATGTGCCTGGATGGTGCTCGTCACAGTCAGTAAAAATTTGCTGAGCATGTTTGATAATGACCTTGGGATGAAGGTTCGTTCTGAGTCAGAGCGATGAGCAGGAGATTCAGAGAAAGCTGAGACTCCTCTAGTCCTAAAAGTGTGACTGCCCCACCTTCTGCGCTCTGCACGTTGACTAATGTATACAAAAGCTGGTAATGTTTCAGCTAGTAGACAGTGGGGAGAGAAATCCTGCTGTGCAAAGGGGCGCGCACACACACACACACACACACACACACACACACACACACACACGACAGTGCCATCATCTGACTGATTCAATTGGTGGCAATACTGTAAGTCCTACTTAGACCCACTTTATCAGTTAAGTGGACATATTATAAAGAAAAATACTCTCATGGTACCAGTGAGGATTCCCTATACCCATGAGGACTCTGTGATAAAAGAGTCAGTGCATGTAATGCTAGTTGGAGAATGTTTCACGGCTGGGGAGTCATGTCTAGGCTTCACCTCAGTTCTTTCCCATCTTGAAGAGCTGCTGCAAGAAAGGCCAGATGGGAAACCTCGTCACAATGAGGTGACGGAACATTCTTTTCTGACAGACTGCCTGTTAAGTAAGGGGGAGGGGGGTGAGTGGAAAATGACACAGGAGCGGTTCTTCACAGCCACCGTCCTCCTTGTCCCCAGAGGATCATAACAAAGCCATTAACTCAAGACTTAGATTAGTGATAACCCTGGTCATCACATGACTTACATGGATAGATGCAGTCTTCACCAAGGTAACCTTTTAGAACCATCCTTCCACCATCCCTTAATCTACTGGCTTGTAGTTTAAGAGTCCATATAGGCAGAGTGTGAGGGTACCTGGAACATTCAGGGGTTGTCTATGGGAAAGTCTAGAAAGGATAAGAGTTAAGAATAAGGAAGAAAAAAGAGCCAAGGAAAAACAGGATTTGAAGACAGGGTATGTGAATGTTGCCTAGAACATGACCAAGAGGTGCATGTATCTGTGTTTCTATTTTCCTCCTTGAAAATGTCCTTGAGGGTCAGCTCCTAACCAGAGCTCTTAGTATGCAAACCCACAGCTGGTTTCCAAAGATTTACCTGAAGACCCCATCACAGCAGACACAGTTCCTTCCAAGCGTGAAAGGCCACGCAGTTGTACTGAAAGAGGTACCTCTAACATCAAGTCTTCCTCTTAAGAAACACTTGTGCTGGGGCTGGAGAGATGGCTTAGTGGTTAAGAGCACTGGCTGCTCTTCCAGAGGTCCTGAGTTCAATTCCCAGTACCATGTGGCAGTTCACAACTGTCTGTAACTCCAGTTCCAAGGGATCCAACACCCTCACACAGACATACATGCAGGCAAAACACCAGTGCACATTAGATAGATATCTAGATAGATAGATAGATAGATAGATAGATAGATAGATAGATAGATTGATTTAAAAAAAAAAAAAAGGAAAAAGAAACACTTGTGTTATCAGGTAGAGGGTTCTTTTCAATGCCATGCTGGTTCAGCGCCATAGTGGAGTATCGAAAGTCATCATGCATTTCATCTCACAGAACTGACACGAAATTGGCCAAATTTAAAAATCTCAGTCATGAAATTGAGTGCTTCTAAAAAATTTAATTTTGGGTATCTTAAAAAAAAAGAAAAGAAAAGAAAAGCACATTTGTTGGTATTTTTAGCCATCTTGCCTGTTCTTAAAGTTGCATGCATTTATTTTCTTCCATCCCATCCACCCCATCGCCATCTCCCACTGTTGAATGGGTAACTGTAAACACAACAGCCTCCGCTCCTTCAGTTCGGATAGGTCATACACCTTGAACCGAAGCTCCTACGCTCGGGACAGCATGATGATTGAGGAACTTCTTGTACCATCCAAAGAGCAGGTATGTGTTCTCATTTTCCTTTGCTCGTTCAGCCTCCCTGTTCACATGCTTTACTCCAGCAAGCTCTTGATCCCATAACAACAAAAGCAGACCTTGCTACGTATGCATATTTGATTTTGTATTTGTAAATGAGGGTGTACTTGCCCATCAACTATACCCTAGTCAGAAATGTCTCTCTCTTTTGCAAGCAATTCCTCCCCCACCCCCATATCCCACAGAGGGGAACTTAGGGCACTCTAGAAAGGGCACCTATACCTTTCTTGTGTCTGAGTCAAATGTATTTGCTGTTCAATTTGCTGACATTATTCACGTGAATGTTTTCTAAGTGAAGTATGTATGTCCATTGAAAGTGCTGAGACTTGTGTATAACAGGCATCTATAGATTAGATTGGGCGTGCTTTTGATCTGGTCTTTTCAGGGTTCCCCGAGGCATAGTGGCATTTTCTATTTCTCCAGAATCTCTGTTGGACTCATTCAATGTTTGTGCCATTTCTTCTTTCTACTTATGGTCAGTTAGGCAGTGTGTGATGTGAGAAGGCCTAGGAGCACAGTCCTGCTGCACATGGACTGAGAATGGATGGTTCTAGAAAAATATACAGATACATACCTGTGCCCGGTTTTGAATGTTCACAGTAGGGGTCCAGTGATGGATGAATCTGCATAGACTATAAACCAACCTAAAGGTAGCTTATGATATTTGAGCACTGTGAATCACTGGTGAAAGTTTGCCACACCTACTCATTGTGCAAGGTGATGAGTGACAGGCACACACCCAAGCTAGAGTTCAGCGATAGGTGGTCAGCCCTTTGGAACTCCCACATGTCTGGAGATGCTGACGTCAGGCCCACAGATGTGCATTGTACTTCACAATGACCTGCAGGGAGTGATATTACATTATCTAGAAACATTCTCAAGGAGCAGGCCTTATAGAGGGAAATACAGAGGCAGGCAGTGTCAGATCTTAAAGAAGAATAACCTTTGTAAAATGATTGTAGGTGCAGCATATGTCATGGGTTTTAGGTGGGTGTAAATTCAAGAGAGAGCCCTTGTCTCAGTAATAAAGCTAGGCTCTTGGGCGCCTGGTGTTGCCAGCTATTGGTAGAGATTTTCTCAGGAACTTAGTCTCATCCCGCTGTTCCCTGTTAAAGGAGGTGTTAAATATATTGATATTATTCTCAGGGCCTTTAGGGAACCCCACAAAACGTTCAATATTACAGCTTCTAGGAAACACTGGAAAGGGACCAGACCGCTTCACACTCACATGGGACACAACATGGACATCTCGTTGAATAGAGCTATGGCCTACATTTGTCACTGGCTGTTCATTTCAGAGCAAGGGTCTGAAACCCAAGTGGTTTGCCCACCATCAGCACCAGCGCCACTGTTACTGCCGATACCACATCAGAATCCAAGTATCCAACAAAAATCAATGCTCTCCATGCTCCTTCCTTGTGAGGGTTGGCTGGCAGCTGCTTCCAGGATGTGCTCAAGTAGGATGGAGGGACACCATAGACTCGGAACTACGGTTCTGTGAAAAGAAAGGAAAGGCCAGAAGCTTCTGGATTGAAGCTGGTGCTCTTGGAATTGGCTGGCAGCTTCGGTCTCAGAAACAACTGTGTCAGGGTTCTCACCCTTCCTGACTCTGTGACCCTTTCACACAGTTCCTCATGCTGTGGTGACCCCCAACCATACAATTATTTTCATTGCTACTTCATAACTGTAATTTTACTACTGTTATGAATCATATTGTAAATATCTATGTTTTCCAATGGTCTAAGGTAACCCCTGTGGACCCACAGGTTGAGAACCACTCACCTTTATGGCCAATCCCTATCATTCTTCAATTAGCCAAAGAGACCACAGCACACCAGGAGCCTTTAGGGGGGAAAAAAAGCCAACAAAATCTCAAGAATTGTAGAAACCATAAGCTGATCTCTTTACTGACCAGCCTTGTTAAGTGAGGATCACTCAAGTTCATAACCAATATAGGGGGCGAAATGTGAGTCATAAAAATATTTTAGGAATGCTTGGGAACACCCATAAAGGTATTGGATAGAGATGTGCACAAAGACATTAGTTTGCTCACTGTGGTCTTGGTGTCAGGGTAATTCAGCAGAGTCTGTGTTGGGGGTGGGGTGGGGATGTGTCACCAAGTTTTCAGGAATGAACTAATTAAGCTGGTTACTTATTTCCCAATGGTTCGTCTCTAGGGCAAGTGAAACAAATTTGACAGAGTATGTGTGGAGTGTTTTTTGTGGGTGTGGATGAACGTGTGTATCTCAGCTACTGTTCTATTGCTGTGAAGAGATGCCATGACCAAGGCAACTTACAACAGGAAGTATTTAAATGGAGGTTTGCTTACAGTTTCAAAGGGTTAATTCATGACCATCATGGTGGGGAGCATGGAGGCAGGCAGGAAGGCAGGCATGAAGGCAGGCTTGGTGCTGGAGAAGTAGCTGAGAGCTTAAAGCTGATCCAAAAACAGGTGGCAGAGAGAGTGACTGGGCCTGGCATGGGCTTCTGAAACCTCAGAGCCCAACCCCAGTCACCATCTGTGGACCAAGCATTCAAATATATGAGCCTTTGAGGGGCATTCTCACTCAAGACTCCACAGTGTGTATGTGCATGTGCTTACTGAAGGCGGGAGCTGATGCTATCAGGTCTCCTCTTTGATCGCTCTCCTCCCTATTCATTGAGGCAGAGGCTCTCTCTCACTGAACTAGAGTTCTTTGATATGACATGTCTGGCTTGTCTACTTGCTCCAGGGACCCTTGTCTCTGCCTTCTGTGTGCTGGCATTGCAGGTGATCACAAGCCTACCTGGTTGGGGGTCTGAACTTCCACAGTTAACACACCTCTTGCAGAATTATCCACCCCCCCAAGGTTATTTTGAAGATATCCATATAAATAAAGTTTAAAAAAAAAAAAAAACTACAAAGAATATCTTCATGCCCTTGCACCAAAATCCAGCACTTAACATTTGAAAAACATAAAAGGAGGGGGAGGAAGGGGTTAGATATAGGGCTCTGTGGGTAAATACTTGCTGTAGAAGTGTGAGGACCAGAGACCCCCACTACTATTACACTGTGCAAGCCTTACAGAAATGTTTACTTAAGTTCACGGGTGCATTTGAATTAAAACTAAATGATCAAAAATGAATAGTTTGGAGTCGGAAAGGAGGCTCAGAGGTTAAGAGCACTGACTGCTCTTCCAGAGGACCCGGGTTCAATTTCTAGCACACACATGGCATCACAACTCCCTGTAACTCCAGTTCCAGGGGATCCATCATCTTCTTCAGGCCTCCACAGGCACTTGCCACACCCGTGGTACCCATGCATGCAGCCAAAACACCCATACACATAGATTATAAACAAGAAAAGGAGTCACCTGTCTCTCTCGCCTCTAGCTCTGCTTCTCCAGGGTACTATGGAGCTAGGAAGCACGATGCAAGTTTTAAACATTTAGCATTCCCAAACCACAGATACCTGGCTTCCTATCAGGTTCAAAGCTACTCATCACTATCTACTTAGAATTTGTCTGACAGGTCAGGGCAGAGAATGAACACAAATTAACTCTGTGTGAACTTTCTCCTGAAGAACAGGCCCTGCCCGGGCTGAAACAGCCTCTGTGCTATCATCCTGCTGACTAATATGTTTGCACATTAACCACAGTTAAAGTACAGTTGAGATACAACGTGACCAGCCTGGGCCGCCACCCCCAAGACCCCAGGATCTTAGCTTCTCTTCCTGTTGCTTTCATGAAATACTCTTAACAACAGCAACTTAAGAGTCAATTTTATTTCACAGTTCAGGGTATAGTCTGCCTGTCCTAGTGGGAAAGTCAAGGCTTCTGAAGCAGCTAGTCACATTGCTTCCTCAGTCAGGAACAGAAAGCCATGAATGGGTGTGTGCTAGCACTCAACTCACGTTCTCCACAGACAGTCTTGGATCCCTGCTCTGCGAAGTGGTC